>NW_006159594.1:2730135-2755199 GCF_000334495.1 Tupaia belangeri chinensis
CTTTGTTTTGGGCTCCAGTTTGCCGCCTGCGGCCGGTGGCCATGCGCAGGCACAGGCCTGGCGGCCACGCGCAGGCGCAGGCCCAGCAGCCACGCGCAGGCCTGGCTCTTTCTTTCTTTTTAAAAATAATTATTTTATTTAACTTTATTTATTATTATTGTCATTATTATTTTCTAGCTTGATCAGAGAGAGAAAGAGAGAGAGAGAGAGAAAGCAAGCCACCAGGTCCGAGACTTGAACCGTAGTCGGCTATGTGGAAGTCCAGCACCTCTAACCACCATGCCACTTGCTGGCCCCAGAGCCTCCTTTATTTTTTGAAGGCAGATGCTGCCCACAAAGGAGACATGATTTTGGTAAGACTGATGAGGTAGAGAGTGTGAAGGGGCAGGTAATATGAGTGAGACTTGGTATTAACAGCCACAGGATAGGGGCAACCTGCTTGAAGTCATTTAGGAAGTTTTCAACAGTGCTTCTGTCCAACCACAGTTGGGAGGAGGGCGTGTGTGTGTGTGTGTGTGTGTGTGTGTGTGTGTGTGGTAATCAGGACCACAGACAGCTCCAAGCCCTCTCTGAATGGGTTGGCCATGGGGGAGGTCTATAGGTAGGAAATTAGGTCAAGAATGAGGAGATGCAGTTCAGATGGTCAGGAAGGGATATGTAAGTAACTTTGTACGCTATCTGGATTGTCTATTAATGGGGATCACTGTTAAGAATTTCCTTCTTTCAAGCCTGAAAGTCTTTTCTAGAGTTCCAAACATTCCTCTTAGTGATCCCGAATACTACTAAAGGTGAAGGAATCAGTACTTCACCTTAAACTGATGATTGAGACAAGCAAGGGGCTCTGGTTTGCAGACAATGAGTAAGTGAGCAGCAGATATGCAGACACACAAATAGATCTTTAATTTGTGTTTTTATTGAGTTTTTTTCATTGTACAGCATTTTTAACTTTATTTTTATTTATTTTTAATTAATTAATTTACATTCATTCACTGAGCATTGTCACAGTGTACAAAATGTGACAAAGTGAGTTCCCACCCAGAATATACTGCATAGTGACTTAATCATACATGTTATTGTCAATAATTTTCCATTTCTAGTTTTATACACACATACACACACACACACACACTCACACACACACACACACATATATATTTCCCCCTTATTTCTCACCCTATGCCATTTCCCACTCTCCTTCCACACTATCTTGGCTATCCACAGTTGGTTTCCATTCCTTCCCCTTCCCCACCCCCCACATTTTATTGATTCACAAAATTTCTTAAATAATATAACTACTTTCAATAGCAAGTTCAGCTGGTATATATTGAGATTTTTGGAACCCAAGTATCCAGGGACTTTTCCCCCCAAGGTCATTCCTTGGGCTTATGATGGGGACAGATCTTCTGTATGATTAGGGAGAGGTGGAGGGAGGGAACTGCACAGGCACAGTTTTGAAGGCTTTTCTCTAGTTGTGGTCCATGTTATTATTTGTTTCCAACCGAGAATCATAATGCACATTTTTTAAGAATAAAAAACATGCATTTTTAGTTTAATCAATAAACATAAACTATACATCCATGTAATCATTACTCAGAATGAGAAATAGAACATTGGCAACACTCTTGTTACTTAGAGATGGTCCCGATTTATGTTAATAATACATTTGCTTCTGGGACCAGCAGTTAGCATAACGGCTATGTCTCTGGATTCCCACATAGTCGACCGTGGTTTGAGTCCCAGACCCGGTGGCTTAAACTCATGCTGGGTGCGCATGCGTGTGTGCCCAAGATCCTGAGAGGAGTATGGAGAAGGGATTGTGGCGTGGCCATCCCCTCCGGGGGGTGGATTCTCACTTTCTGTCTGTCTGTCTCTCTCTGTCTGTCTGGCGAGCGCACGCACCCTATAGCAAAACCCTCTCCAAAAAAAAAAAACACTTACTTCTTTCTTTCTTCCTCTTTCTTTTTTTTCCTTTCTTTCTTGTTTATTTATTTATTTAGAGAGATTTTTGCTATAGGGCATGTGCACTTGCCAGAGAGACAGAAAGTGAGAAATCACCCCCGCCCTCCAGAGGGTATGGCCATGCTGCAATCCCTTCTCCTCCAGTCTTCTGCATGTACACACGCCCAGTGTGAATTTTAAGCTGCTTGGTCCAGGGCTCAAACCATGGTCTGCTACGTGGCTACGTGGGAGTCTGATGATACAAGCATTATGCCACGTGCTGATCCTTTGCTTTTTTTTTTTTTTTTTTTTTTTAATCTCACTAACTACAATGAGTCCTTAATTTTGCTTTTTTTTTTTTTTTAAACAAAGCAAAACAAAACAAAAAACCCTTAAGACTAAAGTCCTACACACTGCAAGGATAATAAAAGACGGGAGCATGTCCAGAGAAGAACCCAGGATGTCATGTGTCATTTAAACTGTGGGTGAAAGGAGGAATAGGCTGGAGGTGGTTTAGGAGGAGAAGACCCAGAGGAGACTTTGTACCTGACTTTGTCTTTTACAGAGTCACCTCAGAGGATATGGCTCATTTTTGTTCTAGGGGACCTGGGAGACAAAATGATAAGGTTTTTTAGGAAGGTATTTAGGAAGGTATTTTGATCTATATGAAGAACTAACAATTAGCTTCCTTAGGATGGTTTAGCTGGCTGGGTGAGTTTTCCATCACTGGAGATGGGGTCAGGCTAGGAATATTGTCAAAAGGATTTATGGCCTGAGAGAGGGTGTAGTGCTTGACCTAGACTGGTCCCACTTCTCTAAGAATCTGATTCCAGACCTTCCTTAATCACTGTAGTTCTTGACATTTTTCTCTTTTCGTGAACACCTGTTCACACTGTCTGGGTTGTTTATTTTAACATTCAAGGCATAAAGAAGTCAAGAATAATTGGAACTTTACAATTAGGTCAGCCAGTGTTTGAATCCAGGCTCTCCAATCTGCTGTTTGACTCTTTACCTCAATAAGCCCACTTTGCTCATCTGTAATAGGCTCTTGTGAGAAAATTTTTCCATTTTATTTTAAAATTATCATCAGGCAATAATGACCCCTTTTTGGCATACACTTCCATGAATTCGAACACATAAATAGATCCATATAATCACCACCATTATCAGTACATACAACAGTTTCATCACCTCCCAAAGTTTCTGTATGCTATGCTTTTTCATATTTATACCTCCCTAAATAACCATTGATTTGTTAGCTACCAGTATAGTTTTATCCTTTTGAAAATGCCTGGCATGTTTTTCAAACCATAGGGCCTGGTCCTTGAACTCAAACCATGCAGCTGACCACATGGGATCCAGCTGCCTCAACCACCACCACTGGCTGACCCAGGAGATATGTTTCAACATATGCCTTTTGGAAGGATACAAGCTTAAGATCATAGCAGTAGTTTTTCCATTGTTTGCTTCTACCATGGTTTGTCTACCTATTCATGTGGTAAAAGACATTTATGTTGTTTCCAGTTTATGATAATTAAGTATAGAACTGCAGGGGCCAGCAAATGGCATGGTGATTGAGGAGCTGAACTCCCATATGGCTGACTGTGGTTCGAGTCCTGGACCTGGAGGCTTGATTTCTCACTTTCCCTCTCTCTCTCTGTGACTCTCTGGTCAAATAAAAAAAATTAAATAAAATAATTCTTAAAAAAATAGAGCTGCATAAAAATGTGTGTACAGATTTTTCTGTGAACTTAAAATTTTATTTCATTTTATTTCATTTCATGTAAACATGCAGGAGTGGCATGCTGGGTCATACGGTATGTGTTCAGTTTTATAAGAAACTGAAAAATTATTATTATTTTTAAAATAATTATTAATACAGCATGTGCACTCACCAGAGAGAGACAGACAGGAGTAGGGGGAGAGTGAGAAAACAAACCACCAGGTCTGGGACTCAAACTGTGGCTGGCCACGTGGAAATCTACCGCATCTACTGCTGGCCTGCAAAATTATTATTATTATTGTTTTAAAATTATTTTATTTAACTTTATTTATTTATTTATTTTAGTTTGACCAGGGAGGGGAAGAGAGAGAGAGAGAAAGTAAGAAAGCAAGCTGCCAGGTCCAGGACTTGAGCCGCTGTTGGCCATGTGGGAGGACAGCATCCTTAGCCACCATGCCACTTTCCAGCCCCTGCAACATTATTTTTTAAAATGACTGTACTATTTCACATTCCTACCAGCAATGCATGAGTGTTCTAGTTGGTCTGCATCCATACAAGTCCTTGGTATTTTCAGTATTTTTTAATTTTAGCCATATTAATAGGTAACTGGTAGTATTGCATTGTGTCTTTTTTCTTTCTTTTTTAATTTGCCAAAGGGTGAGAGTGCTCACTAGAGACAGACAAAGAGAGAGAGAAATAGCAAGAAGGCACTCCCTGTGGAGAATAATCATCCCTCAAATCCTTCTCCTTCGTTGTGCCTTCATTTTAGGGTTTTGGGCATACACACACATGTGCCTGGTATGTGTCTCGGTCTGGGACTTAAACTGAATGGTCAGCCACGTGGGATCAAGCTGTCTAACCACCAGGCCTTGGACTTGCTCTTGTGATTTTAATTTTAATTATCCTAATGCTAATGAAATTCACTATCTTTTCATGTTATTTGTTTGTCAACCATAAATCCTCTTTGGTGAGGTGTCTATTTGTGTCTTTTTACCTTATCTTATTTTAAAATAATATTTTTTTATATGCATTCAATCACATTGTTTAGCTTACAAAGTGAACATTTCAATATATGAACATTTTCTCCCAGTCCAGTTGATCAAAATATCTTCAACAGATAACACTACACCTCCCTGTCCCGTCAATGCTCTGCCTCTGCATCCCTCCTCCAAATGACCTTCCCTAGGCCCCACTCCTCCACGCACACTACATCTGGCATTTACACCCATCTCTTGTGTTTGTACATCTTTTAGTCAATCAGTTTCAGACATAGAGTGCGGACACTCGGTATATATTAAGTGGGGACACTCAATGTCTCTCCTTCAGAGCCTGGCTTGCTTCACTCAGCAGTAAATCTTCCATATTCTTCCACTTTCTGTCAAAAGCCAGGGTTTTGTTGGTTTTAATGGCTGAATAGTATTCCACAGTGCTGGATCAATTTACATTCCCACCAGCAGTGTAAAAGAGTTCCCCTTTCACCACACCCCCACTAACACTTATCATTTTTTTTTTTAATCTTAGACATTCTGACTGGGATTAGGTGGTACCTCATTTTTGTTTTGATTTGCATTTCCCTTACTATGAGGGATGTTGAGCATTTTTTCATATGCTTTTTGGCTATTCGTATGTCATCTTTAGAGAGTGTTTTTTTCAACTCCTCCCATCTTTTAATAGGGTTGATCATCTTTTTTCCAAATAGCGGCTTGAGTTCCTTGTGTATTCTGGTTATCAGTCCCTTATCTGGTGCATAATTTACAAAAATATTTTCCCATTCTGATGGCTGTCGATTCACACTAATTACTGTGTCTTTTGCCATGCAGAAACTTCTTAGTCTGATGTAATCCCACTTGTCTATTTTAGGGATTATCGACTGTTTTGGCGTCTTATTTAAGACTACATCAATGTCTCCCAGAGTTTCTCCAGTATTTTCCAGGAGCAGTTTCATAGTTTGAGGTCTTAGATTTCAAACCAGTGGGAAAAGGAAAACCTCTCCAGCAAATGGTGCTGAAAAAACTGGATTTTCACTTGCAGAAAGATGAATCTGAACCCCTACCTCTCACCTTTTTACCTTATCTTGATTGGGTTTTGTTTTCTTACTGTTGAGTTTTGCAAGTACTTTATATATTCTGAATACAAGTCATATCTCAGACATCTGCTTTGCAAATGATGCATTTCTTTTTTCAGTTTGTAGCCTTCCTTCTCATTCCTTTAACAGTTGTCTTTCATAGTACAAATAATTTTGCTGAATCTAATTTTCAAATTCTTTCTTTTATAAATTGTATTTTTAGCATCATGTGTAAGAACATGATGCTCTGCCTCATTCCAGGTCACAAAGATTCCTCTTTCTCTCTCTTCCTAGATGTTTTATAGTTTTACTTTTAGATCTAAGAGTAAATTTTTATTTTTGTATACTCAAGACTTAGATTAAAATTTCTTTTTTTTAAAGAATTATTTATTTTGTTAATTATTATTATTATTATTTGCAATAGGGCACACATGCTCACTGGAGAAAGAGAGAAAGTGAGAAAGCAAGCCTCTAAGTCCGGGACTCGAACTGTGGTCGACCATGTAGAAATCTAGCACCTTAACCACCACGTCACATGCTGGCCCCAGTTTTTTCTTTCTCAAAGTTTATTTATTTTTTCTTCTGGAGAGAGAGAAAGACCTTACCAATAGGATCTTTCATGATTTCTGCATGATTTATCCCCAATTTCGGCTGACCGAGGTGATGGGCATGCTCATGTGTGTCTGGTGCTCAGGAAGGTTCTGGGATGTGAATCCCAGACCTTTCCTATGTGGGTTCAGTTGGGTTCCTACTGTGCCACTACCTGATCCCCATTTACTTCTACTTTTTTTTACATTTTTTATGAAAGTTAAGCAAGGGAATGTGGGTAACGTAGTAAGTCAAAACTCAAAAAAGGTTAGTTCTTTCTCTTGAATATTTACTGCTTTGGATTAAATGAATACCTTCAGGGGTTCCATGCCCATTGAAGCCCTGTGTCTATCTAGGCAGAGGCACAGGTCACCTTACATTTTTTTTGGATTCCTTGGGTGAATTGTGAGTCCACAGTACAGTTAGCAACTTCACTCATATCTAGCTTTTTATAAATGTATTTCCTGTGAATCTAAGTGTTGCCCTGTTTTCCCTTTCCTCCCCCTTTCCCATGTGTGTGTGTGTGTGTGTGTGTGTGTGTGTGTGTGTATGTGTTTTGTCAGAAGATTTATCTTTTCTGTCTCCCTTTTTAGCTCTTTCCTTTTGCAGGAGCAGGCTTAGCTGATAACTTTGCTGATCTCCTGTTGGGTTCTTCCTTCAAACCCTTTAGGCAGGGTACCCTCCTTTAGGGCATCTTGGTGGTGGGGAGGTTCTGTGCAAGTGCCTGAGGGCTCATGGTGCAGAGCCTTTGAGGGGACAGGCTGCTTGGCCCCTGCACACCTCCTGCCCTGGACCACGAGCTCTTATCTGGACGGTTTATCTTGCTGACCTTGTGATGCTATGACTCTCTTATCACTCAGTGTCAGTAAGGCAGGCTCCCAGGACCCCATCTTTCACATCGTAGAATTTAGCGCTGCAGCAATGGTACTCTTATCTTTTTTGAGGTAGCTGGGCCCCAACTGTTCTTTTCATGTCAATGGTCATGCTGAAAGCTCTTAGATTCCAATCCGGCCTGCCAGTTCAGTCCAGTTCCTAGCAGTCTTCACCCTCTCTGCTGCTTCTTGTGGACCAGGTTGACAGAGCAGGCTGACTACTCTCTCCACACACCCAATAACTGTTTCCTGAGAAGAAGGGTTGCTCTAATATGTTCCATCTTTAGGGTTTGTGGGGGATGGTGAAGAAGCAGTGTGGCCTTAGGTGCAACTCAGTGTGCATTCTGTTCTAACGAAACATACACATAGTGTCTCTGTTCATTGTATTTTACATTTTGACATTCTTACCTAATTATACAAATATAAAATTGAAGTTATGAAAAAAAGATAAAAGTCAGGTCCAGTTATGGTGGCTTAGGTGGTAGGGCACTGCTGCATGATATTGGAGCCATATAAAAAGACCCTGGATTCAGCTCCCTGGTCATCCTGACCATGATGGCTATGCCTGCTGGCATGCTTTTGATCCTGACTGACCGCAGGGCTCGGGGAAGGATCGCAGCATGGCAAGATCTGTCAGAGGTCAATCTTTCTCTCTCAGTAAAATGAATTAAAAAAAATCCTTTTGGGACTAGCAGCTAGTGTAATGGCTATGTTGCTGGACTCCCATGTAGTCGACCGTGGTTAACCCGGTGGTTAAACTCACACTGGGCGTGTGTGCGTGTGTGCCCAAGATCCCGAGAGGAAAATGGAGGAGAAGGGATTGCTGCATGGCCATCCCCCCTGGGGGCTGATTTCTCACTTTCTGTCTCTCTGTCTTTCTGGCGAGCATATGCGCGCTATAGCAAAAAGAAAAAAAAAAACTCTCCAAAAAATAATTCTTTTAATGACTATACCACATCATAACATAAAGTAAGTTATTTTATTTTTGAGATTCTTTCAGCTTTATTTGTTTATGCATACGTGTTGCTTTTTTGGCATAGCATTGTCTTATATATGATGCTTTCCTTATTTTATGTCTATGTTGATCGGTGGCAAAGCGGTAAGTCCAGACCTGTGGGCCGGCAGGCAGTGGGGAAGGTGGAGATGCTGGGACCCTGCTCTGAGGGTTAGTATTAGCAGCGTTTTCTTGGACACAGTGACCATGGTGCCATGCCTATTTTCTTAGGTCTCCAAGGGGCCATGCTGGTGCTTTCATGGGGCCCTTTAATTGCAGGCTCCAGAGTGTCGTTGCCTTGTTTCCCTTGTTCTGGGGTGTATGGCTGGGAGCTACTTGTCCCAGTTCAGCTACTGGTGGCTGTTGCAGGTCACTTGGAGGAGGAAATTTTGGAGAACTTGACCTAACTCAAGTGTTGCTCTTCTGGAAGAACTGGAAACACCATGTAATTTCTGAAGAAGATGACAGTTCAATTTGGATGGCTCTGATGTAGTTCTAGGGTGAGGTTTACACTGGTGTTCTTGGGGAACCTTCTCCTGAATTAAAATGACTCTTGTACATAGCTCTAGACAGGGGTTATCTCTTCCTTCTGTTGTGATTGCTGAGAGGGACAAACCCATCCTGAGGGCTCCTGAGGGTGGATGCCCTCTCTGGCTGCAGACACAGTACTGAGGAGGATGATGATGGGCAGGAAGGTATAAAGGACACTAGACTAGAACAACCCAGGCTGGAGACCATCTCTGGAAACAGAGTATGTATGTTGTATAGATGAATTACAGTGGCCAAAACACATGTGAAAGGGGAAAGGGGGAGAAGTAGGAGGAGGAGGAGAAAGAAGAGAGAGCAGTGGGGGAAGAGCATTCTTCAGTGCTGATATTACCCTATATATTAGGCAGATATAAATATTTTCTTTCATAATTCGTAATACCACACAATGTCCAGGGAAATCAGCGGTATAAATAGTTCGGCAAGGAAGGAGGCTTGTGCAATCCTTCATCAAAGCTAGTGAGGAGGGTCTGGGTGTGGGGAGTGTTCTGGAGAAATGGGAACAGAGTGAGGAGTCACACACGTACTCTGGAGGCTGCTTCTTTATTGAGTTTTTTTTTTTTTTTTTGGGGGGGGACAATCATGTGAGTCTGCCTCTGAGAGCATCCTCAGGCTCAGACTGGGGCCAGGCTTTTGAAAAACCCAGGGGCTACCCAGGAGAGCTCTGGCTCTGAGACTCTCTTTTAGGCTGGTTGGTCTTCAGCAGCTACTTGCTTTGTAAGATTTTATTAATCCAGGGAACATATGGGGAGATTCGAGTGAAGACAGCAGGAGGCTTTGCATCAAAACGTCCATGAGACACAATACCTTGGGCTACTCCAGCACACAGAAGAGGACCCCCAGAATCACCCTGTGGGTTAGAGAAAGCAATCATGAGCAGAGATCATCCTTCCCCCCCTACTCTCACCTCATATTGGTCCTATCAGCACCTGGCAAGCCCCAGGACACCCAGAATTGGGCCTGGAATCCCGGCTCTCCATGGAATCATATATTAGGGGGTAAATGCCCTCCTCATCTCTCTGGAAAAGATCCACAGCTCTGATCCTCTCCCCCTCCACCTTCTTCCTTTCCCCTCTGGATTCATGTATGACATCCTGGAAGGACTAAAAGCAGAACTTGGGAACGGGGAGATGAAACCCTCCACCTCTAGAAGGAGGATTCCAGTTCCTCCAGATCTGGAAATCTATGAATACAGACACCACCCCCTTCAACACTGAGTCTGTAGCCAGAGGGGCATCTGCCCTCACGAGCCCTGAGAATGGGTCTGTCTATCTTAGCAGCCATAACAGAAGGGCGAGATCAGCCCTGTCTGGAGCTGTGTACAAGAGCCATTTTAGCCTCATCAGGACCAAAATTCTCCCTAGAATTAGCACTTATTTGGAGGAAGGGCAGGTCCTTGATGGGCACACAAGACCGAGAGAGCTCAGTTGGTACCAAGTGGTGTTGACCTGCATTGACTGGCTGCCCAGTATTAAGGGGTCAAGCAGCTTCTTGACCTCTCCCCGTCCCAGGATGTGTAGGTATGTGCTCACCTTGTATGCTGATCTTATCTTCTTGGGGTTGCCTACACAAATTTCTAAGTTGTGATTATAAAATAGATAGTTGTTGCAGGCCTCCCTATCCATGAGTCTCAGCTTCACCTCTCTCAGAGTATCTGATAAAGGCTTGGTCACTCCTGTTTGCCCCCAGCCAGCAGCCCGGCACATTCTTCCAGGTGGTATAAAGGTAGACTTGGTGGGCAGAGGAATTGTCCCCACGGCAGGAGTCATCTTGGCTTTTGTTTGTAGCTGTGTGGGGAGGGAAAGTAGATGGATTTCTAGCCTCAATAGAGGCTAAGGTGTGGAGGAGGATCCCTGGGAGCAGGGCCAAGAGTTTCTCCCCAGTGGGGTTGTGATAACATGGAGTGGGAAATGAACTGAAAGAGAATGACAAGGGCATAGGCACTGGAGAAGAGTTAAAGAAAGGGGAACTGAGAAGTGCAAGAAATATAACGGCACCTTCAGTAACATGATGTCATTGAGATGGGTAAAAGGGTTGTACTTTGGGTGAGCGAATTGTTCTGTGACTTCTATTTTCTGCCATGTGGGTTCTTCCTTTTTCATGTCATGAGCTCCAAGGGTGACAGTAATATGCCTGTGAAGAAGGAAAAAAGAGTCAGGAAAAGGTTCTGGTTTCTGAAAAAGGCCCATTATGAGCAAGGGACATCAGATGCTTTTCTTTCCCAGTGTAGGGTCACTTGAAGGGCTTGGACCTCATCAAGACCAAAGGTATCCCTAGAAATTACACTTATTTTGGAGAAAAGCAGGTCTCTGACAGGCACTCAAGACCGAAAGAGCTCTGTTGGCACCAAGTGGTGTTGATCTGCATTGATTGGCTATCCCGTATAAAGCCTTGGGTTCTGGAGATGGAGATGACAAATGAAAAGGCCTAGTTCTTCCTGAAACCCAGAGCCAACCATCTAGAGATGAGCATCCTACCTCTAAGATGTGTATAACTCTGGTTCCTACAATTCCCTAAATGAACAGAGAACAAATCAAAAGTTTCTTACCTTCCTTTACAATGAGCAGCTGTCATCACGAATTGTTCACTTATGAGAAACCCACCACAGAAGCCAAGACCACGGTCAGAAACAATTTCCAGATGGGCCATGTAGGGGCGAGAATGTGGAGTGGACTCAATGCCACCGATAATCTCTTCTGAAACAGAGAACCCCAGGCATTCAAACACAGACTTAGAAAGTCTAAAAGCAGCACTGGGCAAGGGAGATGGGGTCAAAGAGCAGACATTCCCTGAGGCCTCACTCTTACCTCTAATGTAGCTCAACCCCTCCAGGTATCTTTTTTTTCTTTTTTCTTTTTTTTTTTTTTTTGCTTTCCACTCACCCCAACTTGTCAATCCTCATCTTACTTTTCAGAACACAGTGGCCAGTCTTGATTGTGATTTTGTGATTGTCATTTCATTTAGACAATTCTTCATGTCCTCATCTTAAACTACTCAACACATGAGTAAGGCTGGATAAAGACCAGGAGTCAGATTTATAGGTATTTGAGGAAAGCAGGTTAAGAGAAACTTCCAAAGCTACTTTTTTGGATTACTTCTCCACTCAAGATTTCTTGTCCCTGGGAGACTCTCATCAACTGTAGAAAAAATTATGACTCTTCCATGTGGAGATCCTCCCAGGAACATTTATAAAGTGATCCTGCAACCTTATTTTAAGGTCTGTGCTGACCCAGGCCAAAAATTTTGAATTAGGAGCTGAGGACCCAGAGGTAGGTAGTTATACTCTTGACTCACCCGCTCCAGCTTCAGGCAGCAAGAGAAAGACCAGCAAAGGGAGTAGAGCCTGCATTTTCCCAGAGTTGCTGCCCATGGTGAGCTTCTCCCGTCACACACCTCTTTGGCCTCTGTTTTTATAACTCTAGAAGAGTTATAAAAGAAAAGAGAGGGAAACCACAAAAACCGCCTAGTCACGTTTTTGTCTTTCACTATGGCCTGGTTATCTGTCTCATCGGAAATTCTCATGGCTCTGCTCTCTGTTCTGCTGGCATTGAACTTATGGCTAAATCTTGAGTCCTGAGAAATGCACCTTCTTCATCCAAAGCAGCTCTCAAGAAGAATAGTAACAAAGATGGAGGAGGAAATTTTAGGTGCTGCAGGAATCTGGAACAGTGATGAACAAACTTTTTCCTCTATGTGGCCAGATAGTAAGCACTTTTAGCTTTGTGGGCCAAATTGTCTTTGTGGTCACTATTCAATCTTGCATTGATTGAGATAATTTGGCTTTTCATTTTTAGTTTGTTAATATGGTAAATTACACTGGTTTATTTTTGAATGTTTGACTTTGTAATCCTATCCTCAACCTCAATCATGAATTAGTATCACTTTTTATGTTGTTATACTTGATTTTATAACATTTTGTTAAGAATTTTTTTTTATCAAGTTTTGTGGTAGGCAGCTTTTAGGATGATCCTCCATGATCTCTGCTTCCTGGGACTTATGCTTTTGTGTAATCTCTTCCTGAGTGCAGGCTATACTTAATGAGATACTTGTTTATTTGTAAAATAATTATTATTTTAGTTTATACATTCAATCATTGTACATCACTACAGGTGTACAGTGAATTACCTAACACGAAAACACTTCATACCAGTCCAGTTGAAGATATCATACACACTCTCATCAACAGACAATCTTCCATTTCTATGTCCCTTCAATGTCTTGCCTCCATACTTCTAATTAGTAGAACATTGTATAAGTTATAGAGTGTCACGTTCAAGATTAAGTTGCAAAAAGCATGTGACTTTTGTTTGGGGGGGTCTTTCTATCTCTTGTCTTACTCATGTGTACCGGGAGAAGCAAGTTATTATGTATAGCCCTGTGGAGAGGCCCCCTCATGATGTGATGATGAACCAAGGCCTTAAGTTCCATATCCTCTAAGGATCTGAGGTCCCAGACTGTGTGGAACTGAAGTTTGTCAAGAATCATACCAATGATCCATATCTCCAGCCTGTTGAGAGTCTCATTGAGAAGGAAGCTGACCATTTACAGTATGGCCAGCAAAGGGCTTCTAGATGGTGAGAGGCATTGGAGCTGCTGGAGGAGAAAGTGAGAGACCAGGTATGGAGACTAGGAAAGAGAAAACTGAGGACTTGTGAATGACTTCAGATTTCATGAGGACTACCATGTGGGAGAAGGAGCAGTCTTGCTCAATGGGGCTCAAAAGACCAGGGTTGGAAGTACAAGGAAATAGTTTTCATTTGACATGAGGATGAGTTAGCAGTCAGATACCTCAGTGTTGATAGGTTGCTTAAGTGTAATAATTAATCAATAATTGATAATTAATCAATAATCATGTTTAGAAAGAGTCTCAGAGCCAGATGGTGGCACAGTGGCAACAATGACACTCTGTGAGGCTGATTTACACGGGAATGTTTTGTATATGCTGAGTATGCTGGGCACATGCATGCCCATGATCTGGGGCTGACTGGGTTCAGGGTGGACTGTGCTGTCAGGACCTTATTGTGGATTCTGTCTCTTTGTCTGTCTGTCTGTCTCTGTTTCTCTTGCTCATGGAAGAAATAAATAAATAAAAAATTTAAAAAGAAGCATCTTGATATACTCTTTGTGTTCTTTAAAGGAGACTAATGCATGAGGGTACAGGGAAGGCAGTGGGGCTTCACCTTGAAAATTCTAACCATATTGAAGTTTTCCTTGATTTACACCTTCCGTAGCCATAACAAGATGCAATGACCATTCGCTTTTCAGAAATCCGTGACTGTATCCATAAAAATACTTTTGAAAATTAAGTTGACTATCAAGTACCTATGTTTGTTTCATGTGTAAAGAGAACTTTCCCAATGAGATTGTTTATTTCCAAGAACAAGGATAGTTTATTTTTTCTGTGCTTTAGTTGGAGTCTGGTAGTTCTGTTACATTTAGCTTTACTTGCAAATTTTTCTTTGCTTCTAATGAGAAATAGTGATTGACTATTTAAAAAAATAATTAGAATAATATTAATAATGATTGGGGAAAACCTAGAAAAGATATTGAATGTTTAAGTGGGGAGATTAATGTCTCTGTATTGACTGACATGCATGGCATTCCCTTTTGAAAAAGCATTGTAATACACTGTTAAGTTATATGTAATCCAATGCAATATAAAGAAGATTATGATGATTAAAAAAAAAGAGTGAAGTGGCACATTTAAATGTTTCTCCATGGTAGTAAAAAAAAATTTTTTTTTTTCTTTGCTTCTGATCTTCATTGTAGTTTAGTCTCTAGTCATTGGAATTCTGGGATCTCTCTCCTTTATGCCTGAGGCATGTGCACTTTTTCTCTCTCGCTCTCTCTATCTCATCATGCTGCACAAAGGTGTCAGTGAACAAAGAAGTCAGAGAGGTAAAAGGCTGAGGAAAGGCTTGGATTCCCATGTCTCAGGAAGAGAACTCCCTCTGGGGTAAGAGGTGGTGAGGAGAGTTCTTTGTTTCTTTCTCTCTACAGTGGCAAGCTCTTTGCAGACCTGAGAACAGTTGGCTATGTGTTGTTTCCTGCTCTGCCTCAGACTCACTCCTTTTCATATTTTTCCATTACCCATGTTGGGCAGTCTTTAAGTCATCCCTTTCTCATGGGTATGAGTAGAGTTCCTTATGATGCTGCTAGTCCCTCTATCGGCTCTCAGCATCAGCCAGACCAGCAACGAACAGTTCTCTGCATCTTAGAATCAAATCTACCAACCATGATCATCTTGTATCTGTTAACTTTTGGAGGCCTGTAATGGCACCAACTGTTCTTGTCACATGTCTACATGAAGCTTCTTCAGTTTGTGGTTGCTGTCAGGAATGGAGTTAGCAAGCATTTGAGCCACAGCGGCAAGAGTAGAGGGCTCAGTCTCAAGGCGTCTTTTATGCTCTCCCATCTGTGGTTTCAATTAGTGGGAGTACTCCTTAACTGAGGGGATCAACTTGGGACTCTTCATTTGACCCTCCGGAATCGGAAATTAAGGTTTTTCCAGATAACGATCTTTTCTTTTAGTCACTCTTTATTCCTGCATTTTCTTCTTTCTTTCTCTGGCCCTTTCTCTCTCTGTCCCCTTCTTTCTTTTTCCTTCTTTCTCTTTTTCTTTCTTTCTTTCTCTTTCTTTCTTTCTTTCTTTCTTTCTTTCTTTCTTTCTTTCTTTCTTTCTTTCTTTCTTTCTTTCTTTCTCTCTCTCTCTCTTTCTTTCTTTCTTTCTTTCTTTCTTTCTTTCTTTCTTTGTAGAGATTTTTGCCATAGAGTGCATGAAATTGCTGGAGAGAAAGAGAAAAACGGAGACAGTGAAAGGAAAAGTGAGAAATCTCCCCCAGGGGAGATGGCCATGCCACAGTCCTTTCTCCTCCATTCTCTTTTCAGGATCTTGGGCATGCATGCACATGTGCTCAGTGTGAATTTCAGGCCATTAGATCTGGGACTCGAACTACGGTCAGCCATATGGGAGTCCAGCAACGTAACTGTTATACCATCTGCTGGCCCTGCATTTTTCCTTTCTTTTTTTTTTTTTTTTTTTTTTTTTTTTTTTTTTTTTTAGGCGGGTTTTTTTTTTTGGTTTGTTTTTTAGAGAGAGATTTTTGCTATAGGGCATGTGCACTCACTGGAGAAACAGAAAGAGACAGAGAGACAGGAAGCAAAAAATCACTCCCCATGGGGGATGGCCATGCAGCAATCCCTTTTCCTCTATTCTCCTCTAGGGATTTTGGGCATGCATATACACGTGCCCAACATGAGGTTTAAGCCTCTGTGTCTGAACTTGAATCATGGTTGGTAACGTGGGAGTCCAGCGACATAACCATTACACCACCTCTGATTCTCATTTTTTATTTCTTAACACAACCACCCAGGATAAATTTTCTCTTTTCTCTGGTTGCTATGCATGATTGATTTAATTATGAACTTTTGACTGGCCTATTGATGCTGCCATGAAGGGATTTAAGCTCTAGGATATCTTGTGATTTCCCAGTGTTTGTAAGGAAATGTCACAAAGGGAAGAGAGTAGTGGATTTTCCAGGACAAGCATCTCTGAGTCAGGGCAAAGACCACATTGTCAAAGTTTGGGAAGAGTTTACTATTTATAAAAGCCTCATTTGAGCCAGGCTTTTGGGAGCTAGGTGCATTAACTACATGGTTAAGGGAATCATCTAGAATCATTCTGTGTTGGAATTCTGATAGCATCCCTTACTAGCTTTGTGACTTGGGGCAAGTTTCCTTATCTCATTTATTTCCTTCCTCTCCTATCTGTAAAATGGGAATAATAATGGTGAATTAAGTAAAAGATTTAAAGAATAATTTATCTGGCATACTAAGTATTCAAAGTTAGTTATTATTAATATTAACATCATTAGCCTGAAAGATCACTAACCTAAGGGCCAGTAGATGGTATGGTGACTAAGGCACTGAACTTCCACATAGATGACCACGATTTGAGTCTTGGACATGGTAGCTTGTTTTCTCACTTTCCCTCTCTCTCTCTTTCTCCCTCTCTCTCTCTAGTGAGCACACAAGCTCAATAGCAAGTTAGAGAAAATAAATAAATAATTCTTTAAAAAAAATCAGTAACCTCTTCCAAAAGTTTGTGAATCAGAATTGTCTTCTTTTCAGTTCCACCAGGATTTTGAAAGCCAGAGGAAATAGCATCCCACTAAACACACACACTTGGAATACTTTTCCACCTACCCCAATCCTATTACAGTGTCTCAGGGATCTGGGACCTTCCTCTGCTCTAGTTCCTACTCTGAGGAGTAGTAGTTTTGGGCCCTGGGTTTCTCAGCCTTGTCTGTGTCATGCTCAGGGAGCTGAGGACTGAAGGTGGTTAGTTGCATCCTCATTTTGTGTTCTGGGAACTCCTGTGCCATTATTTATATGCATTTTCTATTTCTCAATTCCCCCTAATTTGGTGGCCTTTTCCATTTTGTCTGGATTGTTTAATAACCACATGGCACACGATTGATCCTATCTCCCCACCCTCAACTTTCCATGAGTTCTTTCTTTCTCAACTGACCTATGAGTTCTCTCAATGACAGTATTTGTGCCAGCTCAGATATCAAAGTTCTCCATTCCTCACAGACTCTGGGTTTGTGGATAAATAAAGGAACTCACGATCTATGAGCACATAATTACGGCCCAAATAGCAACGCACTGCAAGGAAGAGAGGTGCATAGAGTTGTGGGATAAGGGAAGCTCTGGAGTCTGTCCTGGGATGCCAGAGATAGCTTTATTTGAACTTCGATCTCAAGGATAGGCTAGATTCTATTGTTGGACAAGTTGAAACAAGGCTTTCTGGGCAGAAGTAATGGCCTATGCAAGAAGGCAAGAGAAAGGTGGGTGTTTGGGGAGTGACAAATCATTTAGTATTAGTCCAAAGGTAAGGGGAAAAGAGCAGAAAGGACAGAAGATGAGCTAGAAGGGAGCTGGTTTAGAAGGGACTTGTCTTCCATAAAACTGTGGAGTTTGTCTTATAGATCAGTGTTTTTTTTTTTTTTAAACCTTGTGTTAAAAAATACATAACACAAAAATTTACCATCTTAAATGTACAGTACAATAGTATCAGTTACATGCACAATGCTGGGTAAGAGGTCTCTACAACTTCTTCATCTTGCAAAACAAAAACTCTATATCCATTGAACACTGTCCCTCTTCCTCTCTATTATTGTGAAGATTCATTCATGTATTTGTGTGGAATGCTGTTCCTTCATTCTCATTGGTGATTAGTCATTACATGGTGATCCTACAGTTTCTATATCCTTGTTACTGAATATCAAAATTTGTGTTATTTCCAGTTTGTTCGCGTCCTTGTTTTTTTGCTACTGGGAATATATTTGCTATGAACTTTCTTATCTATATCTTTGATAAAATTACACATTTTTTTTGTTGTACTGTCTCTAGAAATGAATTTGCCTTACTTGGGCCAGCAGGTGACAGATGTGGAGGTTAAGGGCTAGATTCCATCTGGCTAACTGAACAGTTTGATACCCAGACCTAGTGACTTGAAAATCATACCAGTGTGTGCATGCTTGCATGCCCAAAAAGATAAGAGGAGAATGTAGAAGGGATTATGGTGTGGCCATGCCCTCTATGGGGTGATTTATCACTTTCTCTATCTCTCTTTCTTTTTCTGTCTCTCTCTGTGCCCTATAGCAAAAACAAACAAGCAAACCAAAAAGAGAGAGAGAGAAAGAAATTACCATGTTCAACATAAGTACACATTGAAGAAAATAGTTTTTCCAAAGTGATTGTATCACTCGTATCAGTAATGTATAAAACTTTTGGTATTATTGATAAGGGACTGATAACTGAAAAAAAAAAAAGGATTAACCCAATTAAAAGATGAGAAAATAAACAGAAAAAAACTCTCTAAGGAAGACATATGAACAGCCAAAAAGCATATGAAGAAATGCTCAGCATAGTTAATCATAAGGGAGATGCAGATTAAAACCACAAGAAGATACCAGCTAACCCCTGTTCAAATGGCAAAGATTAAAATACACAAAACATGATAAGTGTTGGCGGGATTGTGGTGAAAGGAGAACTCTCCTACACTGTTGGTGGGAATATAAATTGGTCCAGCCACTGTGGAAAACAATATGGAGGTTCCTCAAAGACCTAAAAATAGAACTATCTTATCATCCAGTAACTCCACACCTGGGTATCTATCCAAAGGACAGGAGAATGCTCAGTTGGAAAAGCGCTTGCACGTCAATGTTTACTGTGGCATTATAGCTAAGACGTGGAACCAACCCAAATATGAATGAATCGAAAAAGTGTGGCACGTATACTCTATGGAATACTACTTACCCATAAAGAACAAGAAGACCCTAGCATTTGATAAAAAGTTGTTGAATATGGAAAATTTATTGCTGAGTGAAGCAAGCCAGGCTATGAAAGAAAGATACCGTATGTCTCCTCTTAATATATATCAACTGTCCACACTCTATGGTAGAGATGGAAAGAATGGACGGCATAAAAGCAATGAAAATAGTTATGAACGCTGGAGATAGTGTGGAAGGAGGGTCGGAGAAAGGAAGAGTATAGGGAAGGAAATCAGGTAGAAAATATAAAGAGGCAAGACATTTGTGGGACACAGAAATGGTTTATTACCTGTTGATGATAACATGTATAGTATCCTCAGCTGGGCTGGACTGAGGTGTATTTCATGTTTATATAAACCAAATGTTGTATAGCAATCAAATGTTTAAAATAATAATAATAATTAATAACAATAGAACTTTTGGTATTGTTGATATGACTTGGTGACATCTGTTGTCAAAACTTCACATTAGTCACTTTCGTGGCTGTGTGGTGGTATCTTATTGTGGTTTTCCTTTTTTTGGTTGCTGTTTAAGAGAGATTTTTGCTGTAGGGTGTGTGTACCCATTGGAGAGACAGAGAGAGACAGAGAGACAGAAAGTGAGAAATCACCTCCTAGGGGTATGGCCATGCCATGGTCCTTTCTCTTCCATTCTTCTCTTGGGATTTTGGGGACACATGCACACATGACCTGCTTGAGTTTCAAGCCACTGGATCTGGGACTCAAACTCATTACGCGTGAGTCTAGCAATGTAACCATTATACCATCTGCACGTCCCTTTATTGTGGTTTTAAATGTGTATTTCCCAGGACCAGCCAATGGCGTAATGTTTACGTCGCTGGACTCCCATGCAGTCGATTGCAGTTTGAGTCCTGGACCCTGTGGCTTAAAACTCATGCTAGCACATGTGCGTGCATGCAGAAAATTCTCCCTGGGGGTGATTTCTTGCTTTCTGTCTCTGTTTCGTTCTGTCTCTCCAGCAAGCACACATATCCTATAGCAAAGATCTCTCTTAAAAAAAATGTGCATTTCCCTAAAAATCAATGCTGTTGAATAATGCTTAACATACTTATTTTGCTAAGTGTTAAGATTTTGTTAATTGAAAAACTTGCATTGCCTATATTTTTCTTACTGATTTGTAGAAGTCCTATGTATTCCGGGTATGAGTCGTTTGTCAAATGTATTTATTACAAATGTTTTCTCTTATTTTGTGGTCTGCCTTTTTTGTTTGTTTTTAATTTGCTGTTGGCTGTATGCACTCACTGGAGAGAGACAGAGAGAAAGTGAGAAAGCACCCTCCCCCGCCCTCCCCGGGAGGATGATCACACTGTAATTCCTTTTTATTTATTTATTATTCTGGGATTTTGGTCTCTCACACACACACATAGTGTTTTTTTTTTTTTTTTTTTTTGAGAGATTTTCACTGTGTGCTCGCCAGACAGACAGAGACATAGAGACAGAAAGCGAGAACTCACCCCCCAGGGGGGATGGTCACGCCGCAATCCCTTCTCCTCCATTCTCCTCTTGGGATCTTGGGCACGCACGCACACGCAAAAAAAAAGTTTTAAGCCACCAGGTCCGGGACACGAACCGCGGTCGACTATGTGGGAGTCCAGCGACATAGCCATTACGCTAACTGCTGGTTCCCACACACACAGTGTTTTTCAGGCCCCAAGATCTGGGACTTGAACCACACAGTCGGCCATGTAGAATCCAGCTGCCAAGTGTGGTTTGCCCTTTTACCACTTGTCTTGATGAACAAAAACTTTTTGGGAACCAGCAGTTAGCGTAATGGCTATGTTGCTGGACTCCCACGTAGTCAACCGCAGTTCGCGTCCCAGACCCGGTGGCTAAAACTCACGCCGGGCGCGTTTGCGTGCGTGCCCAAGATCCCGAGAGGAGAATGGAGGAGAAGGGATTGCAGCGTGACCATCCCCCCCCGGGGGGTGATTTCTCGCTTTCTGTCTCTATGTCTCTCTCTGTCTGTCTGGCGAGCACACGCGCCCTATAGCGAAAATCTCTCAAAAAAACCCAAAAAACAAAAAAACAAAAAACTTTTTAAAAATAATTATTTACTTTATTTGTTGTTGTTATTATTATTTTTAATTTGACCAGAAAGAGACAGAGAGAGAGAGAGAAAGGGAAAATGAGAAAGCAAGCCCCCAGGTCTGGGACTTGAACCGTGGTTGGCCACGTGGGAGTCCAGCACCTCAATCACCACACCACTTGCTAGCCTCTGAACAAAAATTCTTAATTTTTTTGAGAGATTATTTTGCAGTAGGGCACATGCACTTGCTGGAGATACAGAGATAGACAGAGAGACAGAAAGTGAGAAATCACCCCCCAGGGAGGATGGTCATGTCACAATCTCGAATCCATTCTTCTCTCGGGATTTTGGGCACACGTGCACATGTGCCTGGTGTGAGTTTTAAGCCATTGGGTTCAGGACTTGAACAGCAGTTGATTACATGGGCATCCAGCCAAGTAACCATTATACTATCTGCTGGTCCTTTCAAATTCTTTTTTTTTTTGAGAGGTTTTTTGCTATAGGGTGCATGTGCTTGCCAGAGAGAGGGAGAGACAGAGAGCAAGAAATCATCTCCCAGGTGGGGATGCCCATGCTGCAATTCCTCCTCCATTCTCTTCTCGAGATCTCGGGCACACATACTCACATGCACCCAGCATGAGTTTAAGCACCGGGTCTGGGATTAGAACCACAGTCTGGGAGTCCAACGACATAGCCATTATGCCAACTGTTGGTCTCCTTTTAGATTCTTTTAAAAATATAATTATTTATTTTATTTTATTTATTCATTAATTTATTTTTTAATTTGACCAGAGAGAGACAGAGGGTAAGAGTGAGAGAGAGAGGAAGTGAGAAAGCAAGTCATCAGATTCAGGACTTAAACCCTGGTCAGTTATGTGGAAGTGTCCAGCGCCTTAACCACCACGCCACCTGCTGGTCCCTCCCTTTAAATTCTTAATTTTAAGATTCTTTGCTTATAGTTAATACTGGGTTGCAGGAAAGTTGTGACATATTTTTGCATTAAAAAAAGAGAAAAATACTTCATGACTTTCCTGTGTTTTATCTTAAAAAATGTTTCCTTGGGGGACCAGCAGTTAGCATAGTGGCTATGTTGCTGGACTCCCATATAGTCGACTGCAGTTCGAGTCCCGGACCCAGTGGCTTAAACTCACGCTGGGCGTGTGCGCGTGCGTACCCAAGATCCCGAGAGGAGAATGGAGGAGAGGGGATTGTGGCATGGCCATCCCCTCTCGGGGGGGGGGGGGGGTTCGCTTTCTATCTCTCTGTCTCTCTCTGGCTGACTGGCGAGCGCACGCACCCTATAGCAAAAACCTCTCAAAAAAAAATGTTTCCTTGCTTGAAGGTTATAAGATAGTTTTACTATCTTTGAGAGGTTTCTGTGAGGGAACATCTCAAGTTATAGAGAGCTTTGTGAAAACCCAAAAAAGAAAGAGAAATTTTTGCATGGCAAAAGAAAGACACAGCAATAAGTGTGAATTGACAGCCCTCAGAATGGGAAAATATTTTTGTAAACTATGCATCAGATAAGGGTCTGATAACCAGAATACACAAGGAACTCAAGCAGCTGTCCTGAACAAAGACTATCAACCCTATTAAAAGATGAGAGAATGAGTTGAAAAAAACCATTCTCTAAGGATGACATATGAATAGCCAAAAGGCATATGAAAAATTACTCAATATCCCTCATCGTAAGAGAAATGCATATCAAAACAATGAGATACTACATAATGCCAGTCAGAATGGCTAAGATTAAAAAAACAAAAAATGATAAGTGCTGGTGGGGTGTGGTGAAAGGGAAACTCTCCTACACTGATGGTGAGAATGTAAATTGGTCCCCCCCGCTGTGGAGAACAATTTGGAGACTCCTCAAAAAATCCACAAATAGAACTTCCATATGGTTCAATAATCCCACTCCTTGGTATATACCCAAAGGACAGAAGAATTCTTCATCAGAAAAGTGCTTCACATAGATGTTTACTGTGGCATTATTCACAATTGCTAAGACATGGAACCAACCCAAATGCCCATGAACAGATAAATGGATTGAAAAACTGTGGCACATATAGGCTATGGAATACTACTCAGTCATGAAAAACAAGGCCCTGGCTTTTGACAGAAAGTGGATGAATATGGAAGATTTACTGCTGAGTGAAACGAGCAAGGCTATGAAGGAGAGACATTGTATGTCTCTACCTAATAAATACTGAGTATCCACACTCTACGACCAAAACTGAATGACTAAAGGATATAGAAACACAGTAAATGGTTGTGAATACCAGATATAGAGTGAGAAGAGGGTGGGTGAAGGAGTAGAATTTGAGGAAGGACATTAAGGAGAAAAATAGAGAGGCATAGCATTAATGGGACAAAGAAATGGGGTATTACCTGTTGAAGATAACTTTATAGTATTATCAGCTGGTTGGGGGAGAAATGCACACATGTTGGAATATTCACTTTGCAAGTTAAATAATGTGATTGAATGCATAAAAGAACTTGAAATAAAAGAAAAAAAAAGAAAAAAAAAAGAGTTGAGTGGTGATCATGGAGTAAATCACCTCTTCTCCTTTCCTTTTTTTTTTTTTTTCTTTTGAACCCAGCAAAACAATTGACATGTCCTTTAAACATGTGCCTCTAAGCAGAGTAGACAGTGGGGTAGGCCTATGAAGTCTGGACATTTTTTAGGGTAAAGTTTTTAGGGAGTTATTCCTGGTGGGATCTAGAGGAATCCTGACTAATGATTTGCATTTAACACACTACAGGGTAGGAGAGACCATCTTTCTCCGGGCTCCTTCTTGACTTGGGGACAAATCCTGGGAGTAACTTTAAGTGAGATGAAAACCAGATAGGATCTTGGTCATTTTGAATTTATCACTTTCCCATCATGAGCCTTATCACAGTTCTGGGAGGTTCTGAGTTGGACAGAAGCATTCTTCTCTATCCTTTCAATCAGTTGCTTCAGAGAGCTGATAAAAAAGTCACATTTATGTCCAAAGCAAATATAAAACAATCTGAAGATAAGGGAACCCCCCAGGCCTCAGACTCTTCTATTTACAATTTCTTTTAAGCACACTGCCTGAGGAGAATGGGGGCTGTGTTAGGATGATTGTCCCCTAAATTCATTCTTGAGCTTCATCCTCCTGAGCTCCCACTGGGATGAAGGATGGGTCTTGTCTGCTTTATTGCTGGTTAGTTGATCTCTATGTCAGCTAAGCAGAATTCAGAAGACCTCAGCCACATGACTCCAGCCTAGGCTCTGAGGAGTTTCCAGAGGGGAGGATCTTATGTGGTGAATGGACACCCAGCTGTCTCACATGGGAGACACATGGAGAACTTACAGGGATGAGAATTGTCTTGGTTGGGGTAGGGCAAGTGAATGTGGTATCTTTCTTCAACTATTACATAAACTGTCCAGATGGAACACATGTGGTTGTTCATATAATTTTATGTAGATGTTAAAGGGAAAATGTTGAATTCTGTGCACTATTTGTCCAGGCTGGCATCTGAATAGCCAGATGGCTGTGGAGGTTGAGTTGAAAATGGAGGGGAAGGAGGTACCTAAGGTCTTTTGCTGCTCTGAGGAGTCACATCTCCTTGTTTGAAGAGCACTGCCCTGAAATTTGGGAGACCAAAGTTCCAATCATGGCACTGTGGAGAACTTGCTGAATGGCAAGTTATCACTTCCATTTTTGTGACTTGATTTCTCCATATTCTAAAGGAGGAAGTTGTTCTCTATTAGTGGGCTTTGATATATATATATATATTTTTTTTTAACATTTTAAGGCCAGCATTCTCTCTCTCTCTCTTTTTTCTTTTTTTTTTTTAAGGGTTTTTATTTCTTTCTTTTTTTTTTTTTTTACTTACACATTAATGTTTATAGCAGCCTATTCACAACAGTCAAAAGATGAAAACAACCCAAATGTCCCTCAGTGAATCAATGGGCAAAATTGTGGATGTA
>NW_006159594.1:2755267-2759855 GCF_000334495.1 Tupaia belangeri chinensis
TGTCGATTAGGGGGGTTTTTTTTTTTTTTTTTTTTTTTTTTTTTTTTTTTACTATTGGGCGCATGCGCTCACCAGACAGACAGAGAGACAGAGAGATAGAAAGCAAGAAATCACCCCCCAGGGTCAGGATGGCCACGCCGCAATCCCTTCTCCTCTAGGAATCTTGGGCACGCACGCACACGCATCCGGCCTGAGTTTAAGCCACCAAGTCCGGGACTTGAACCGCAGTCAACTACGTGGGAGTCCAGCAACATAGACATTACACTAACTGCTGGTCCCTCTCTCTCTTTTTTTTTTTAAGGGAAATTTTATACTATGCCTACACCTGAAAAAGACAGAGATATACTCTTCTGTTTGAAGTGGAGGATGGGGCTGGAGGTGGGCCTGAAAATAACTTACTCAGTGCTCTTCCATCCTATTTCACTTTCATGGGCTCCACAGGGTACAGCCATGGCACAAGATAATCAATAAACAACCTTTCCTTCTGGCGATAACAAAATATATTCCTAGGATAATATTGAGATAATATAAGTTTAAAGTGAGATGCGTGTTTATTATCTTAGAATTAGTAGAATTTAAATTCTGGCTGACATAAAACCAGATCTAGGCCAGGTAGGACTCCCAACAGATAGGACATGGACCCGTGACTTTTAGATCAAGGACATCCCAACTATACATAGAGCAGGAATTGTGCACCACTAGATCTCCTGTGTCTAGCGCAGTGGCTGGCCTATGCTAGTTGCTCAATATTTATTTAATGTCCAGGAGCATAGCCTTCTATTTCCTCCAGAGGGCATCTTTTCTAAATCAACAAAGAACAATAATCTAGTGGCTGCCAAGAAATCTTGTTCTGGAAGCCATACTGGGCTAAGACTGAGCAAGGATGAGTTGAAAAAGGTTGAGGTCACTGAGTAGCTGGGAAGCCAGGAGTTCTTGATCTTATGGAAGATGCTAGACTGGATATGAGGGCTGAGCTGATCTTGCTTGAGTAGTAGTAATATGTCTAGACTCTGGAGAAAGATCCCTTCTGTCTGTTCTTTGGAGGGCTGCCTGGTGTTGGCAGGAGCCTGGCTCTTCTGAATCCTCTAGAGTAGTCCTGGGTTAAGGGAAATAAGGAGGAGTCTGAAAGTTTTCCTGGTGGAGACAAACCCCTTGCTTGGGCCTTGCATTTGAAGGGACCCTTGGGTTGTTCTTTTATCCAAGGTCTGGTTTTTCAGTTGAGGTTGATGACGGTGATGATGGTAGAAACTCTGGATCAACCTAATGTAGATGGAGGGACATTTTTGGAAGGTGCACCTGGTTCTTGTGGAAAGAACATTTCCTCTGTGCTTAGTGTATGCCTATATCTTTTTAAAAAATTAATTAATTTTATTTTTATTATTCTTATTTTTAAAAAATGTTTGATTGCTATACAACACTTGACTTATAAAGAGGATTTACCAACATGAAATATACCTCAGTCCAGCCTAGCTGAGAATGCTGTACACATTATCATCAACAGGTAATAAACCATTTCTGTGTCTCACAAATGTCTTGCCTCTCTATTTTTTCTCCCTGATTTCCTTCCCTATACTCTTTCCTTCTCCCACTCCCCTCCCACACTATCTCCAGCATTCATAACTATTTTTACTGCTTTTATGCTCTACCAGAGTGTGGACAGTTGGTATATGTTAAGAGAAGACAATACAATATCTTTCTTTCATAGCCTGGCTTGCTTCACTCAGCAATAAATTTTCCATATTCAATCACTTTCTATCAAATGCCGAGGTCTTGTTGTTCTTTATGGGTAAATAGTATTCCATAGAGTATATGTGCCACATTTTTTCAATCCATTCATCTGTTTGTGGACATTTGGGTTGGTTCCATGCCTTAGCAAGCGCTTTTCCAACTGAGCATTCTCCTGCCCTTTGGGTAGATATACAGGAGTGGGGTTGCTCTATGATATGGTAGTTCTATTTGTAGGTCTTTGAGGAACCTCCATATTGTTTTCCACAGTGGCTGGACCAATTTTCATTCCCACCAACAGTGTAGGAGAGTTCCTCTTTCACCACAACCCCACCAACCTTATCTTTTTTGTATTTTAATCTTTGCCATTTGGACAGGTATATGCCTATACCTTTAAAAATCATTAATGAAGTTTCATGTAGAGTAATATTTGATTTGTATGGGTCTATTTTTTTTCCCAATCAATCCAACCATTTGCGTCAATACACTGACCTCACTCTCTCATCACAAACTAATAGAATATGATAGTAAAAAGTTAGCTATATTACTCTCTTTCCCCTTCATCTATCCATAAACCTTATCTTACTCATTATGTGTTCATTACTATTTAGTTATAACTGCAGCAATAGACGTTATTTTATGTTCTTTACATAAATACTTTAAAACGTCATCATTATACATGATCCAATGAGTTGGATTCTTTTGGTAGATATCTTTGACATGCTTTAGGAAGTTTCCTCTTATTTTTGTCTTTTGAAGACTTTAAAAAATAATCACTGAAGGCTAGCACGTGGTGTGGAGGTTAAGGCAGCTAGAACCCATATGACTGAATGAGCCACTGACTTGAAAAACATTCTGGACATGTGTGCATGTATACCCAAAATCCTGATAGGAGAACAGAGGAGAAGGGATTTCAGCATGGCCACCCCCCCCTGTGGATGGTTTCTCACTACCCCCCATGTCTCTCTGTCTCTCCAGCAAGTGAATATGCCTATAGCAAAAACCTCTCTCTAAAATAAACAAATAAATACATAAATAAAATAGTTAAAAGGCCTAAAAAAAGGTACTATCTAGCCTTAGCAAGGGTAGGAGAAAATTTACATTGCTTATGCAATGTTTATGGACATGTATATTTGAATAATTTTTCCTAGAGGGCAATTAAGCAATATACGCCAAATGCCTTGCAAGTTAGTATGCGTACTCTCACTCAGCCACTTTACTTCTAGAAATTTCTTTCTGGTGCCTTTCCTTTATAGCACCTTGTTCAATTGGTTTGCTAGTTTTTTTTGTTTTTTGTTTTTTTTTTTAGAATGATTATTTTTAATCTATTATTATTATTTTAATTTTGCTGTAGGACACCTGTACTCACCAGAGAGATAGAGAGCGAGAGAGGGAAATTGAGAAGGCCACCAAATCTGGGACTTGAACCACAGTCAGCCCTGTGGGAGTCCAGTGCCTTTACAACCACGCCACCTGGTGCCCCAATGTTTTAAATTAGTTTTTAATTCGCATGAGCACAATAGCAAAAACCTCTAAAAAAAAAAAAAAAAAAGGCACACATTTTACTGCTTCCATTCCATTGATCAAAGCTAGTCAATTGGTCAAACCCAGAGTCAATGGGGATGGGGCCTCCTATCATCTATAAAAAGACATTGCAAGTCACACGACCATGAATGAGGATGTAAAATACTTTCGTTACAAGGGAAACAAAAAAATTAGAATCATAATATGATTAGTTTAGTGGTCAATTACATTAGTAGTTTTTCTATTATTGCACTTTTCTGGTGTACCTGGGATTAATTCTTCTTTGTCACTATACATTATTTTAACTATATTATTTATTTATCAATGGTTTACTTAGAATATTTGTGTCCATATTTAAAGTGAGATTAGCTTGAATGATATATGCCTGTTTTTATTCACATTCTCTCATCCTTATTTTATAGCTCTTATTCCTTCTTCTATCTCTTCAAGATGGCTAATGATATAAAGTCACTTTCAGGATACTTTATTATTCCATGACCTTTATGAACTCTTCTCCAACATCCACAGCACACACTTTTTTTTTTTTTTATGCATTTGCTGTCTGCTTTTTATAGTGTTAGTTTTCCTTATGTGTTTGAAATTTTAGTTTGGAAACTCAATTATAACTTTGTTATCTTCCCACCCTTTTGTTCTGGTGTATTTCTTTTACTGTGGAAGTTCTGACCTCCAACTGATCCGATATTGTCCCTAGGTGATCATCAAGCTTTTATAGGTTGCTTAGGACTCTGGTCCTGAGGGGATATTCCATATTCAGATCTTTGTACAGCAGGTTGTCTCAGTTTCCTGCTGTTACTCCAGGCTGAAATTTATTGGTTACAGCTCTGAGCATTGACTACAGCTCCCCTCCGCCCTCAATATGTCTTTAATATAAAGTATAAATTGTACTAACCTTGAGGGTCTAGCCTGGTGATTTTGTAGGTTAATCATGCACTCATATAACTACTACCTAGCTCAAGATATACAATACTGGGACCCGCGCCTAGCGAGGCAGCGGAGGGCGGAGGGCCGCCCCACCTGGGGCTCTGCCCAGCGTTCAGCTGCCTCTCCAGGGCAGGCATGTGGCCTCCGGACCAGCAAGCTGAAGCTGAAAACAAGGATTGAGAACTTGCAACTATAAGCAACAGAAAGAATCTTTAGCTGTCCTAAACCAGTTGAGAAATATATTATGTAGAAGGACTTGCTCTACCTATGGACAGTGAGAAGATGATGGTTGCCAGCCCTGCATTGCCTCAGGGAAGAACAGGAACTACTCTACCATTCTTGAGGAAGCCAGATACCCGAGGATAACTTACGCTGCAGAGCCCCACAACATCATTCC
>NW_006159594.1:2762092-2783402 GCF_000334495.1 Tupaia belangeri chinensis
TGTGCTCGCCAGACAGACAGACAGAGAGAGACATAGAGACAGAAAGCGAGAAATCACCCCCCAGAGGGGATGGTCATGCTGCAATCCCTTCTCCTCCATTCTCGTCTTGGGATCTTGGGCACGCACGCACACACACGCACTCGGCGTGAGTTTTAAGCCACCGGGTCCAGGACGCAAACCGCGGTCCACTACGTGGGAGTCCAGCGACATAGCTATTATGCTAACTGCTGGTTCCCCAGAGTGGTTTTCTTTAGGAAACAATACTACTAAAAAACCTAATAGAAGTAATTTAAAATATTCAAGACACATTAAATGCATGACTGTGACTCCAAACTGCCATTTAATATGCTTTGTATTTAGGATATTAAAAACTACCCACCCAGCCCCACCTATGGAACGTTGAGCTGACACGCGAGAGTCAAAGCTTCCTGTAAGTCCATATCCCAACTACTTTCTGGTTGTGCTGAAAAACAACCAACCAGTAAATGATTTCACCTCTTAAAAAAAGCACTTCCACTTAAAAAATGGGATGAGGTGGGATTCTCTCCTTCTTAAAAATGTTTCTAGAGCTACTAAAAAAACTTGCATTTACAAATCGTTAATAAAAATATTCCTCTGGGTTGTACAAGCAGGGAGACAGGGACCATTGATAAGACAAGGTATATGACATTACTCAGACTTGACTTCTTTCTCGCCCACTTCATCAGAGGGTGGACCTGCCTCATTTTTAGTTTCTCCATTTTCTGCAGGTAAATCTTCTTTAGTGTCCCGGTTGCCACTTCAGCCTGTTTTCCTTTTGCTCCCCTTTTTCCTTTTGTTTGCTCTCTTTTGTCTGAAGATTTATCCTTCCCTGCCGCCTTTTTTGGCTTCGTCTCCACTTTTGCAGGAGCAGGTTTAGCCCACAACCTCACCGATCTCCTCTTGGGCTCTTCCTTGGGCTGAGCTGACTTTCCTCTCGTGCATCTTGGCTGCGGACAGGGTGCGTGCTGGGCGCCTGAGAGGCTTCTGCGTGCCTACAGCCTTTGTGGAGTTGAGCAGATAAACCCTACCACTAATCTTGCCACTGGAGATGCTGGAACTGGCAGCGGGGGCGGTGGGCAAACCAGATGGAACCGGGTTCTGAACACATAGTTTTATAAAGAACAACATTCTGACTGGGTGTGGACATACATGTGACTTCTGTATAAGTTACATAGTCTGAGCTTCCAGCAGTCTCTGTTCTGGTCTCAGAGTTCAGTGAGGCGGTCTCATTTTTGCAATGCTTTTATGAGCTGATTGTTTCTGGTCCATACAGATGCTTATCATCTATTTCCTCAAACCACTTTTTATTACTTACATTAAAAAAAAACTTTTTGTGATAAGAGTCGAGAATGGATTACCTGAACCTAAGACTTCTCTTAACACTGTGCTTCTCTCTCTAGCATAAATTTCAAGAAAGACAGTTATTAGATTATAGGAAGCACACATTTTTATATTTTTCATGAATATCAAGTTTGGGGGCCAGTGGGTAGTATGAAGCTTAAAGTGCTGGATCTCACATGGCCGACTGTGCAGTCTGAGTCCTGGACTCTGGCTGGAAAAATACACTGGTGTGTGTGTGAGTGCCCAGGATCCCAAGAGGAGAATGGAGGAGAAGGGATTGCGGCATGACTTTTCCCCCCGGGTGATTTCTCCCTTTCATTGTCTCTCTGTCTTTCTGGCAAGTGTATGAATTTATAGCAAAACTAAAAATAAATAAATAAAATCAAGTTGAAAATACATGATCATTTATGCTTTCTATAAGTTAATATAGAAAGTGAAAAATGTCCTTCTCAAATTTGTTGGTTAGGTAACAGTTTAAAAGAAGCTCATCAAGGCATTACAGTCTTTCCGCAGGGCACTGTCCCTTGCAGTGCAGGTGTTCCCCCAAACCTTGTGTATGCAGTAATAGCTGTGTGACTCTGCAATGGAGAGGCTCTTTTAAATGGTATTTTTCAGTAATAAGGAAGAGGAAGAGTAGAGTACGTGTCCTGGGTTTGAGGGTTTCTGGCCAGCAAATTCATGGCTAGCATGTTTTCTTTTGGCTCACAATGTAAACTTAGGGATTTTAAGGTGAAGGGATCATTTATTCTAAAATAAATATTTATTGAACATTCATTTCATATAAAGCCCTGTGCAGACACTGGGGACAGACACTGGTAGACTGTGCTCCTGAAGATCCTCTGTTCTCACGGCTTTGTAAAAGGCTGTAGTAGGAGAGGGACTTGGGGTGTCGTGAATGAAGACTAGGTTCCCAGAGGTGTGGCTGTTCCTCCAGCGCCACCTTGTGTGGGAATAGGGGCATTGCTGGGGTTACAGTGTGGAGAACTACATTACGCAGAGGGAGAAAGCCTTCCTGCACCTGAGTGTGGGTCTTGAGGGTATTTGGCATCTGCCCTTGAGCTATTTCTTGTCCTGTTATTCTTCTGTGACTCTCCAAGGCTCAGGTAGAGGAATCTTTGGGAGCTGAATGGAATAAATAGCAAAGACAGCAAGCTGCAGGATTTACAGCAGAGGAAATGAGAAAGAAAGAATGAGTGTTGGAGAGAAGATGTGCTTAGGTGAGGACAGCAGACATTGTCTCATGAATTATGAATAAATTGAACTGGGCTTTGGAAAAAGTATCTGCCCTCCCAGATGGCGGCACACAGGGAGAGGCCGGAGACTAGGTCTCTGTGGCTTTGCTGTTGACATACACTCAGGATAGGGGTTTGGGCTCTTTGCTCCCCATATTACAGTGACCCCCTACTCTTGGTGATAGTTCTTTTTCATTTGCCAACTGTGACCTAGTGATAAGTTCTATATTCTTTACTAGTTGTCAGCAGTTTTATGTTTAAATTCTGATAAGAGTAAACTCTTTGTCAACATATTGATATCAATATACCTCATTCTTTTGTAAAAAGAAAATTAGATTTGTAATACTTGGGCCAGCCAGTGCTGTGGTGGTTCAGGTGGCTGACCACATGGTTCAAGGCCTGGACCCAGCAGCTTGAAAACCATGCCAGTGTATGTGCCTCTGTACCCCAAATCCCAAGAGGATAAGGGAGAAGAAGGGATTACAGTGTGGCTATCACCACTGAGGTGCTTTTGCACTTTCTTTTTCTCTTTATCTCTCTCCTCTGATGAACACACACCCTATAGCAAATTTAGAAAAGAAATTGTAATGCATAAATTGATTATAAAAAGCACATGAACATATGTGCACATGTACACATACACGTACTACAAAAGGTATTATTCTGTTTAACTTTATTTATTTATTTATTTAAATTTTGACCAGAGAAGGACAGAGTGACAGAGTGAGAGAGAGGGAGGGAAAGTGAGAAAGCAAGTTGACAGGTCCGGGACTCAAACTGCGGTCAGCCATGTGGGAGTCCATCAGTCTTCACCACTATGCCACCTGCTGGTTCCTAGAAGGTATTATTCTAAAAAGCAACAGTCTCCGTCACTCACTATTCTTGGTTCCATTGCTCAGAGATAACCTCTTATTTTATTTAACTTTATTTATTTACTTATTCTAGTACTTATTTTATATTTTTGTCTTCATTTTTTTATGAAGCAGGGGATCGTCTCACATTCACTGACTGAACATCTTCCTTCTCTAACATTTTTTAGAGGTTTATTTCATTTACGTCTTAGTGGGGGAGAGAGTGAGAGAGAGAGGCCAAGGTCTCGGCATGCTGCTATTCTCCTCTTAGGCTCTTTTTGCCTTAGGCATGTGCACTTGCTGGGGGTGGAGTCGGGGGGGGGGGAGAGAGAGAGAGAGAGAGAGAGAGAGAAAGTGAGAACTCATCCCCTGGGGGGATGGCCACACTGCAATCCCTTCTCTTCCATTCTCCTCCCAGGATCTTGGGCACACATGCACAAGTTTGTGGCATGAGTTTCAAGCCACCAGGTCCAGGACTCGAACTGCAGTAGGACCATGTGAGAGTCCAGCTACATAATTGCTATGTCATCTGCTGGCCCCAACTTTCAAAGTTTTTTTTTTAGTATAAGTATGACCCAAATGTGTAAAATACACTGTTGCTTGGGACCTACTTACATAACACACACACACACACATACACACACACACACACACACATACTTTTGTTGTTTATTTGAACTTGAAGTTTAACCAGGTGTCTTATATTTTTATTTGCTAAATCTGGTCATCCTAGACAATGATCACTTGATGGCTCTGTGGTCCCACTGGGACCCAGTACCTTCATAACCCTTTATGTCCTTTTTTTGTTTTAGCATTACTTTATTTAACTTTATTTATTTACTTACTTATTTGAATTTGACCAGAGAAGGACAGAGTGAGCCAGAGAGAGAGAAAGTGAGAAAGCAAGCCGCTGGGTCCAGGACTCAAACCATGGTCAGCCAGATGGGAATCCAGTGCCCTTAATCACCATGCCATTGCCGGCCCCATCCTTTATGTCTTGCTGTGTGGAGGAACAGAGCCTTTGAGCACCCTCTCATACAGAGGTAGCTACAGCTCAGCATGTGGCTGAAGTCCAGCAGAGGCCCGAGTGGTCTAGAAGTGAAGTCGGCATATGTGAGCAGAAAGCATGAGCTGCAGGATGATGAGGCCGGTGAGTGACTGGGCAGTGAGCAGGCCCTGAGCTTGGGGCAGATGCTGCCGTCTGGACCTCCAGGACTCCTTCCAAAGCCTAGCCCAGGATCTTCTCTATAAGGACCGAAGGTGAGCTGGCACCACAGGGAATGCAACCTAGCAACCGTGGTTGTGGGAACCCGGGCTGTGAGGTGTGGATGTTCCCTAAGGACAGATGTCCTGGAGTGGAGAGTGGTCTTGGGTCGCCCATGTCCCTCAGCCCAGCTCATTGCCCCTGCTCCTGTGGGTGGAGCCATAAAGAGGGACCACACTGATCACCTCGGCCATTTGGGTACACTTTCCTTTAAAGGGCAAGTCCCTCTGGAGCCCAAACTCACCCATGTTGTGACCTTAGTAAGTGTGTAAGTCTTGAGTATGTGTGAGTGTGTATGTGTGAGGCGTGCTGCCTGAGCATATAGAAAAAGGAGAGAGAACAAAGGTGAAGTCAGAGCCTGCTCATGGTCAGGAGGTTTCAAGTGCACTTTTGTCCAGGAAGAGAAAACTTGGCCTCTTGTTATCGTGGATGTGATTTATTAAGCAAACTCAAAGCATAGATAAGCCATAGAGTGAGAAGATCAGATGGACCCAGAGTCATGCAGAAATGAATTGTTCCTTTATTCCAGGGGAAATTCTTGAGATCTTGGAACAGAGTGAAAAAGTTCCTCATTTGTATTCATTTATCAGACACTCCCCTGGGCCTCACATGAAGGTCTTGAACGTCCCCATGTGGAACAGGGGACGCAGGTCCCAGCTGAGCAGTGTCTTCCAATTTCCCTTTTACACAGACTGTTTCTGCATGCCTCTGCCCTGGCCCTTTGTTGTCTGAAAAGGAAATTGCTTTGTGTGTGTGTGTGGAGAGAGAGTGAAAAGGAGAGGAAGCTTACTACTGGATTGGGAGAAAAGTTCTTGGTAAGCTTTCTGCATCGAGCTTACTGTACTTTATGATTTCCCAGTTAAGTCAGAAGGGCTTCTAATCACGAAGTCTCCACCAGGAGAAAGAAGTGAGAGGAACTGTGACCTCCTGCACTCATCTTTTAGTGTGCAAAATGCTCTCTGGCTAATGTCCTGCTGTGGCCCTACACTTAGTGGGGAAGAGTGCAGAGCTGGGAGGAGGAGCGGTGGTACTGGCTTCTGGGATGGTTATGAAGAGGACCGTTTCTGGAGGTGAGACCCTCGGGTCTGTCTGAACCTTTCAGCAGGGTGGCCAGAGGCAAAGATCTGTCTTGGAAGTGCTCGCTGCCAGGGAAACGTGGAAATGAGATGTGTGCCCATGACATCTGGAGACTGAGTCCTGAGAAGGCTAACCTGTAGGGCTCTAGGTAAATGTCACAGAGAGGAAGGGGTGAATGGGGGACTGTTCCACTGCTCTCTCCTCCTCCCTCTCCACCATCAAGCATTTTCTGCATTTACCCAAATATTTAATAATGAGGTGGTTGTCCCTACAGAGCATGTAGGAATAGATAATTCCTATGGGTAGGCAGTGAGCGAATGTAGAGACAATGACTAAGGATTGTCAAAGATGTATTGTTGATCAAAATTTTGTTGATGAATGGTTACACTGAATATTAGACTGTTGGTTTTCTTTTATTTTCTTTTCTAGAGGCTTTTTTTTTTTTTTCTATAGGGCACATGTGCTTGCCACAGAGATGAAGAGACAGAAAGTGAGAAATCACTCACCAGAAGGGATGGCCATGCTGCGATCCCTTCTCTTCCATTCTCCTCCTGGGATTTTGGGCATGCACACATGCACACCTGATGTGTGTGGGACTCGAACGGAGGTCAACTATGTGAGTATCAAGCAATGTAACTGTTATGCCATCTGCTGGCCCCTAGACAGTTGGTTTTTTTACTAAGAGATAAAAGAATGGTCAAATTCACCAAAGCATTATGTATACAGCCAGTTGGATTTGCTAAAGTATCTGTTCAGTGATTATTGTATTTAAGATGATGGGAACTGCAGAAGTTCAGATGGTAAATGTCATACTGCAAGAAGTAATTAATATTCTGATGTACATAGAAAAGCCTCTCAGCTGATTCTGTGCAGTTACTTTGAGGAAATGTTTAAAGTATGATTTTAAATGACATAATTTTAGTAATCTTTTATTTGGCTGTAATATCAATGTAGATAGTCAGGGATTAACTTGTAGGACAACTGCACTGCTATCAGAAGTGGGATATAGGGGTTGGCAGGTGCGCGGTGCCTAAGGACTCTGGATCCCACATAGCCATCTGCACTTTGAGTTCTGGACATGGTAGCTTGCTTTCTCACTTCTCTCCCTCTCTTGCTCTCTTTCTTAGCTCTCTTTCTCACTCACTCTGTCCCTCTCTGGTCAAAATAAATAAATAAAGTTAAATAAAATAATTCTTAAAAAAGTGAGATATAGATCTTCATCACCCTGAATATGAAAATATTGGTTGTAGTCAGTGGACTTGCTATGGTGTAAGGGTTTAGGTTAAGGACTGGCTGTTGAGACATGTGGGTTGCTTCTATCATTTGACTATTATGACTGGTGCTACTATAAACATGGGTGTGTGTTAGCTATCTTTAAACAAGCAAATTTTTAAATATTTTCTTTTTTCTAGTAATGTATGGTTTAATTTTTTTATATTTAGAACTCTGATCCATTTGAGGTTTATTTGAGAGCGTAGTATAAGACACAGATTCAATTTTATCTTCTTTGCTCAAATAGCAAAATAGCTATCTAGCTGTTCTAATTTCATTTATTTATTTATTTTCTTTTTCTCTTCCTTTCTTTCTCTTTCTTTCTTTTATTTTTTAGAGATTTTTGCTATAGGGTGCATGTGGCCATTTATTAGACATTCGTCCCACATGGCTGACTGCACAGTTTGCATCTTGGACCCAGTGGCTTGAAAAGCATCGTGTGTATGTGTGTATGTGTGTATGCTCAAAATCCTGAGAGGAGAACAGAGAAGAAAGGGATATAACATGGCCAACCTCTCTGGGGGGATTTCTCTCTTTCCTTCTCACTATCTCTCTCTGATGAGCTCATGTGCCCTATGGCAAAAACCTAAAAAATAAAAAAAAGTTCATTGTTTTTTAAATTTTTAAAAATTGTTCACCAGCCGTGGTGGTGAACACTAAGGGTGCGTTACTAGGACACTGCTATGCAGGTTGGGACTGCATGGGAGCCCGGAGTTTGCCCCCAGTCTAACCTAGAGGCTGGGTGTGTTGGCAGGAGACTGTAAACTGAACTACTGGGAGGTTGAGGCAGAAGGATCTTGAGCTTGGGTCTGGCATGGGCAACATGGGAAGACTCTGTCTGGAAAAGATTTAAAAAGCTCATTGCTTCCCAGTGATTTGAAATGCCACCTTCATCATAGATTAAATTGGGTCTTTTATGCTATTTTAGTTAGCTTGTCTACGTGCATCAATGCCACAGAGTTTTGACTAGAACACACTTTAATACACAGTAGGGGATTCTCTTGTAGGGTGGAAAGAGCCTTGCTGTGGGGAGAGAGGAGTCCTTCTACTACTCCTCAAGGTGAAAGTGAGGTGGGAGAAGATGGCGAGGGAGGGGAGAAGCTCCTTCTGATCCCCAGGATCAGGAGACGAAATTCATTCATCCTGGGGAGAAGATCTCATTTTCCTGGAGGAGCTCACCCCAGGACTGGTACATATTTGTCACATATTCAACGCAGACCGAGTTTGTGTCTTTTCAAAATTCAGCACTGAAATCTAATTCCTAATGTAAGGGTATTAGGACATGGAGTCTTTGGAAGGTGATTAGGACTCTATCTTCATGAACAGGTTTATTCCCCTCTGAAAGAAGCCCTAGGGAGCTCCCTATTCCATTCAGCCATGTGAGGACGCAGGGAGAAGCTAGCTGTCTGTGGACTAGGAAGCAGGCTCTCTGCAGACACTGAATCTGCTGGTGATTTGATCTCAAACGTCTCAGCCTCTAGAGCTGAGAGGAATAAATATCTGTTGTTTAGAAGCCACTCCATCTGTGGTATTTTGTTATAGCAACCAGAATGAACTAAGACAATACTGAATGATGTTTGATGAACAAATGAGAAATTGGTTATTCACACTCTGAATGTCGATATTTATTAAGGCTCTGGCAATCCCTTGGAGCAGGCCTGGGTTCCAGAGAAGAAAAGTCAGTCACAAAGGAGTCTTGGTCTGATCGTGCTGTTTGAATCGTCTCATTGTTCTCCTTATCCAGGAGTTGTAGCTAGAGACCCTGGTGAAGACTGCTGGAGGGGTCCCGTCGCTACTTCCATAGGAGACGATTCCCTCGGCCACATCGTCACACACCAGGGGGCCTCCAGAGTCCCCCTGTGGACATCAAGTAGAAGGGTCACTCAGGAAGTCCTCCTTCTACTCCTTCTACGGCCTCAAGCCCCGTAGGGTGGGGAGGCTCCTTCAGTTGCTGGGTGTATGTGAGATGGGAGGTTTTGGGACAGAAGTCAAGTATTCAGCTCAACTAAGTCAAAGAACCTTCACCTTCACCAAGAAGACACTGCAGGGCCAGCAGTTGCCACGGTGATTATGTCCCTGGACTCCCACATGGCCAACTGCAGTTCGAGTCCTGGACCCCATGGCTTGAAAATCATATCAAGCAAGTGTGCATGCGTGCCTAAGGTCTCTGGAGAAGAAGGGATTGGGACATGGGTATCCTCTGGGTGGGGTAATTTCTCACTTTCCTTCTCACTGTCTGTCTCTTGCTTTCTCTCTAGTGAGCATACACACCCTAAGGCAAAAACCTCTTTAAAAAAGGAAAGAGGAAATACACATATACACTGTGTATGTATATGTCATGGGTCTCCCTCCCATCCCCCCAGAGACTGGATTGATGGGGAAAAGATCCCCACCCCAGTCTGGAGTGGGCTGCAGGCTGTGGCTATAGGGATGGAGTCTGTGTGGAGATGCCCCTCTGTCCTGGGCAGTGGTGGCAGATGCCCATGGCCTTACCCTGAAGACAGACTTCCTCTCCCTTGGGTTCCCCACACAAATCTGCGTTTGGCCAGTGTAGAAACGGAAGCGATTGCTGCACTTCTGGTCCCTCTGCACTCTCAGCTGCACCTCCTGGAGTATGCTGGTTCTCCCGTTCAGGCTGACCAGGCCCCAGCCAGCGGCTGTGCACAGCGCCCCAGGCCTCGGCGTCTTCTGGGTCTGAGGCAGAGTCACTGACCTCACAACCTGATTCAGTCTGGCTCTGCTCTCCAGCTGGCAGGAAGAGTGCATTTCCACTCAGCTGGGGCCCCAACCAAGGCTCAGGGATGACCGGTGCAGTACTTACCCCATTCCTCCCTCTCCTAGCCTGGAGCCCTGCCTTTGCTGCCTCGTCCAGGCACAGGGCTGGGCGGAAGCTGGGGGTCAGTCAGGCAGGGTACCTGCAGTAACATGATGTCATTCAGGTTGTTTTGCTGATCATATTGAGGGTGGCGGATGGCTCTGAGCACAGTCCTGCGTTCCTGGGTATCTTCTGCCCTCTGGATATTGTGGGCACCCAGGATGACATTTATAACACTGCAAAGGAAAGGTGACCTAGAGGTAAGTATGAGTCACAGGAGCTGTGGTCCACCAGCTCTGCAGGGCAGGTGGGCCGCCCAGGGAAGGGCAGGACTTCGGCTGAGGGAATCGAGGGGTGCAGAGGGCCCTGGGGCTGGGCCCTGTGCTTGGTTTTTCTGCAGCTCTGACCTGGGGATGACAGGGAGACAATGACCTTCAGGTCTGCTCCCGAGATTAAAATGGGAAATAACTTGAGTCTATATTTTGGGCTCCCAAGCGTGCCTTCCATTTCCTCCTCTTGCTGGTTTTGACCATGTCCTCATTTTCTTCTGGTTTACCCTGCCTGTCCCCCCACTCCAAGGCCTACCCGGTCTCCTCTCATCTTTTCATCACTACAATTCTGCTTTCAGATGGCTCCCTGATGAGCTCTTCTAGGTCTGTGTTACTGGCTGGCCCGGGAGCTTCTGAGTCCCTCACCTGCCCCAGCAGTGAGCTGCCGTCAGCACAAAGTCTTCTCGCACCAGGAAGCCCCCACAGGCGCTCACACCTGCTGGAGTCTGGATCTGAAGATACGCCATATAGGGGCGGGAATGAGGCCTGGCCTCTTGGCCTCCAATGATCTCCTCTGGAAGAAAGAATTCTGTACTTCTGTGCTCACTGAACCCGTAGTGTGAGCACAGGTTAGTGGGTCCAGAAAGGCTGTAAGGTAGGATGAGCAGGAGAGATGAAGCAGCTGAGGGAGAAGCTGGTAGTGATTGGGATCTCAGGGCAGCAGACACTGGGAGAGGGCCCTGCAGGAAACACTGCTAGCTTGAAGGAATAAGCATTCCCCACCCCAGACCTCAGCTCCCTTCTGCTCCAGTGAAGGGAACAACCCTTGCTCTAGGTGAGGCCAGTTTCAGGGCCTGGCATTGAGGAGAGGGGTTCAGAGGGGTTCAGGGGACTCCCTGGTACTTTCTTCCTCAGGGAGCTTTCCAGATCCCTGTTAGTCCAGCTTGTGACAGCATAGGACTAGTGTTGAAGAATCTAGACATGAGCTGATGGAACTGTTACTGCTCTAACCTTATCTCCTAGTGCACCCACAGGCTGCAGAACAAGTTTACATAGAGCACATTTATGTAGTACTTACTATGTGTTGCGGACAATTTTAAGACTTTTGTGTACACTAATTTGACTCTCATAACAGCTCTATGAAGCTGTTTTACATAATATTCTTATTTTATAGAGGAGGAAACTAAAGGTGATTTCAAATAACTTGCTCTATGATGTAAAATTAATATATGACAAGGCAGTTTGGTCCTTGAGTCTATGAGATGAAGTCCAACCCTCAAGAGTGGGGATGATCACTCACCTGCCTCAGCTCTGGAGGGTAGAAGGAAGGCCAGCAGGAGAAGAATTGGCTGCATCTTTGGAAGGCCTCCTGGTCTGTTGCTCTTGTGCTTTTTCCTGCCAGTCTTTTAGCCCCTGAGAGAGGAAGGAAGGGGTGGGGTGCAGTGGGGAGCTGGACAATTCACAGTCCCAGTCTCTGGCTAAGATGACAGGTTGCATCACCCAGGAGGTTTGCCCACCAACTGCCATGAGCTGGGTGAACAGAGGTGCCCATGCCACTCCACCTCAAGTCAGTGCTGACAGCAGAAATAGGAGCCCAGGGCAGTGAGAAGGGGGCTTTGGGCAAAGTGTTCTGGAACCCCTGACCATCAAATTCTATTATAGCCCAACAAGGCATAAAAGCGAATGGGTGCCAACTTCCTCCAGTCCCTAGCCCTCTGGGATTAGGGCTCAGCAACTTGGAATTTCAAGGTGCCTCTAAGTGAATGTGAGTTTCTTGAACTGCTTGTTCCCATATACTTAGTAAGGCTTTGAGAAGAGCAAAGAAAAGATGGGATGTGATGTGGGGCTGTGGGGAGAACACCAGGAAAATGTCAAAGGGGACAGAAGAGGAGAAGGTTGAGACCTCTGTTTCTCCTACTTCTTTCTCGAAGTCATCAAGGTGGATTAAGCAGTCCCTCTTCTCATGAGTACAGGGTGATGCCAGAGGGAGGACAAAATGGGAAGAATAGGCTCTAAAACTGGTAATTACTTTCTCCGGTCACTTGAACACTGGCAGACTCTCCATTTAATTATGACACAGCTGAAAACTACTTGCTGGCTTCCTACCCGAGGCGGAGGTCTTTGTGTTCCAGAAGGTTGCTTGCATGCAGAAAAGGCCTAGTGACTAGAGCTTGTTGAGAGCTGTTAGATCCTAGCAGTAGAACATCTAAGATTCCATTTCATCAATTACATAAAAGGCCAATCAACCTTATCCCTATTCTCTGCTCCAAGGGTACATTCATCACTGTGTGAGTTTTAAGCCGCCAGGTCCAAGACTTGAACCGCAGTTAAGTCCAGCACCTGAACTGCTATGCCATCTGCTGACCCCTCTACTTAGAGTTGCACAGAGCTTAATCCCCTTTGTAGTACACGTGCTATGGAATTTATGCATCTGAATGGTTAGCATGAAGAAAAAGAGAAAATTGTATAACAGCTTTATTAGTGTCTTAGCATTTGGTATCATTTTAATTAATTAAAAATGTCAACATTTTATTTTGTTTTAAAACATTAGTCTAGGGGACCAGCAGATGGGCTCCCACATAATCTACCGCAGCTCACATTCTAGACCCGGCAGCTTAAACTCACACCAGGCGTGTCTGCATACTTGGCCAAAATCCCAAAAGGAGAAAGGAGGAGAAGGGTTTGTGGTATGGCTACCACCCTAGTTGGCGGATTTCTCACTTTTTGTCTGTCTCTCTCATCTCTCCAGCAAGTGCATGTACCCTATAGCAAAAATCTCTCTTAAAAACAAAAGCAAAAGCAAAAGCAAAAACAAAAATGAAACACACAGTAGTCTAACTTAAAAATAAAGAAAAGGACAAAGAACGGCCTGCACCGGGTGTCAGTGTTAAGGCAGCTGGATCTCACGTGGCCAATGGCGTGGTCTGAGTACGGACCCAGAGGCTTGAGAACAATCCTAGGTATATGTGCCTGCCTGCCCAGAGTTCCCACAGAATAGAGAAGTGATTGCGACATGTCATCCCCCTGAGCAGCACTTTCTCTCTCTCTCTCTGTCTGTTTCTTTCTGGTGAGTGCATGTGCCCTATAGAAAAAAAAACCTGGATACAAATTATCATTAATTCTGCTCAACATTATAGTAGACATTTTATCCAGAGTAGTTAGGCAGGGAATAGAAATGAAAGACATAAGAACAGGAAAGGAGGGAGAGAAAATTGTAATGATTTGAAGAGATGATAGTATACATAGAGAATCCAAAAATAATCTATAAACAAATCACTGTAATCAAGATATTTTAATAAATTTGCTAGATAAAATATCAATTGTAGAAATTAATCATATTTCTACATGGAAAGAAACACTATTTGAAATATATATATATATATATATTTTTTTGGAGAGATACAGAGACAGAAGGTGAGAAATCACTCCCCCAGGGGGGATGGCCACACCGCAATCCCTTCTCCTCCATTCTCCTCTCAGGATCTTGGGCATGCACAAGCACCTAGCGTGAGTTTAAGCCATAGGGTCTGGGACTTGAACCGCAGTTGACTACATGGGAGTTCAGCAACATAGCCATTATGCCAACTGCTGGTCTCTGAAATAAAATTTAAAAAAAGTAACATTTAAACAGCATGAAAATGGTCAAATAACTAGACAAATGTCTAAAAGAACATGTGTAAGACTTCTTTAGTGAGAATTATGAAGTTTAATAAAGAGACATTTAAGCTAACTTAAACAGAATGATTCCATGCTAACAAATTGGAAGACTAAATATTGTAAAAAGGTCAATTCTCTCAAAATTGATTGATTATTGTTTTTTAAAAAATATTTTGTAGAACTTAACTGGTTCTAAATATGCTTGGAAAAAAATAAATGGCCAACAGTAGAAGGATGCTGTTAAAGAGTGAGAGTAAGATGGAAAGATTTCCTTTAGCAAATAAAACCACGATGATGAAGATTGTGTGGTACTGATGAGGTACAGAGAAATAGATGAATGTACCAGAAATAAAGATCCCACACACATGAACACAGATATACACATAAATGGATACTTGATTTATGATGGAGGCTACATCCTCCATCATAATAGAAAAAGACTATTTTCTTTTTTTTTGGCTAGAAAAGACCTCCTCCCTTGCCCCCCTCATCCCCCAATTAATGGGACTAGGACTATAGATAACTTTTTTTTTTTAAATTGAGACACATACATTTAAAAAAAAGAATTATTTATTATATTTTATTTATTCATTAATTTATTTTTAATTTGACACACACACACACACACACACATATACACACACATACACACACACAGAGGAAGTGAGAAAGCAAACCACCAGGTCTGGGACTTGAACTGTGGTCAGTCATGTGAGAGTGTTCATTGCCTTAACCACCACGCCACCTACTGGTCCCGGCAATAGATATCTTTATAGAACCCTATATCAGCACATATTTTCTATGTGGAAAAATGTGATCTTTTATCTGACACCATATCCAGAAATCCATTCTAGGTAGATTATGGATTCAAATGTGAATAAAGATTAGAATTGTATAATGTTAACACTATCCTCATGATAGTTAAAGATTTTTGATACTACATATAATAGTACTAATCATGAAAAGAGGATTGATGAATTCAGTATGTTAAAATAAAGAGAAACAAAAGATAGTTTGTAGAGCGGGCAAAGAGGCTTGTAACCCACATAGCCAACAGAGGACTTATATTTAAATTATGTAGAGAACTGCTATAAATCAGTATGAAAATGATAACTAACTCAATACAAGAATGGGTAAAAGACTGATCTGGAAACAGGAAGTGCAAGTGGCCAATAAACACACGGAGAGACATCATCTCACTAGATACTGAGCACCACTTTAAAGCATCATGAAATACCAGGTACAGCCCCTGGTAGGCTCTTCCCCATTTGTAGGTACCTACTCTGGAAACATATGTGCACATTTCACCAGATGCGGATCCAAAAAGGTCATAGTACCCTCATTCATGATAGTCCAAACTGGAAACACATGGAAGGTCCATCAACAACAGCATGAATAATCAAGTTGTCGTACATTCATATAGTGGAAAATTTCAGAGCAATAAAAATGAACAAATGATTACCTCATGCAGCTATGTAAATGAGTCTTACAAATGTAATGTAGAAAGGGCCCACCCAAGAAGGACTGGTGGCATGGTGGTTAATATGGCTGGATCCTACATGAACGATTGTGTGATTTAAATCCGGGACCTGGAGAATCAAAATCTACACACTGGGCACGTGTACATGCATGCCCCAAATCCTGAAAGGAGAATGGATGAGAAGGGATTGTGGTATGGCCAACCCTGGGGCTGGGGGACTTTCTCACTTTCTCTTTCTGATGAGTGCACATGCCCCATAGCAAATTAAAACAAGCAAACAAAAAAACCAAGAAGACTGTATTTAGTATGGTTTTATTTACATTAAGTTCAAAAGTAGGCAGTATAAAACTATACTGGATAAAATGCAAACATACATGATAAATACATAATGAAAAGCAAGGAAATGATTATCATGAAATTCAGAATGATAGTTAACACTGGGATTGGAGGGCAGAGAGGGAGAGATATATGGGGATTTCTGGAGTGTTGATCATGTTATATTTCATGACATGAAATGTGCTTGCCTTATAATTATTCTTTACATTGTACATTTCTGTTTTATGCGTTTTTCATATGTATGTATTTTGTAATACATTTAAAAAGTCTGTTTACTAGTAGGTGAAAGATAAAGAGAACATTTGAGGAACCAGCAGATGTTGTAATGGCTATGTTGCTGGAGTCCCACATAGTCACCTGTGGTGTGAGCCTAGACGCAGCAGCTTGTACTCACACCAGGTGCGTGTACATGAATGCCCAAAATCCCGAGAAGAGAGTGGATGAGAGGTGATTGTGGTGTGGCCATCATCCCAAGGGTGATTTCTTGCTTTCTGTCTTTCTGTCTCTCTAGTGAGTGTACAAGCCCTATGGCAAAAAGAAAAGAAAAGAAAAGAAAAGAGAACATTTGGGTAGAGAGGGGAATATACAGTATACCAGAGTATATTAGGGCCCATATTTTTAAAATGTTTTTGTTTTCTATTTTAAATTATAAATCATGATATCTGAACCAATAAGACTGATACGTTTCACCATATTCGTAGCTGGTTACATCTGCTTTTGACTGTTTATTACATTTCCGTCAGTTACAGTGTTTTTCCTCCTCTGAAATGTTAGGACATTAAGGTAGGGGGTTTCCCTTAAGCCACCAACGCAAATCCTCTGGGCAGCCAGATGCCAGCTATCCCTGAGTCAGATCCTCCTTCCGTCTGAGGCTGGTCTAGTTGGTAAGCAGTCTAGGTCCTCTTGATTTGGTAGGAGACCAGTGTCTTGCTGAGGAGACACCGCAGCAGGGCCACCTTCACAGCACTCTTAGAAGGACTCTGGAAGCTCCTCGGGAAGTTTTCACTAATGAACTTGTGGCTGTTTCAGTGAATGTCGGTGCTAAGAGAAGGCTGTGCCACAGTCCTTGCCTTTCCTTCCCACGTGGCTGCAGGGAGCCAGACGCCTTCTTGCTAATCACTGGACTGTGTTGTCATCCTTGTAAAGAAGAGCAGGTAATAGAGAAAAGACAGAACTTCTGGAGAGTTCTGAAGTACATGATTTTCTGTAGCAAATTCACTGAGATCTGCATAAATTTTTTCCATCGGGGCAGTAAGAGAGAAAGAGGGACCCTGGAAACCTAGATGTGGCAGAGAGAGAGTCAAGATCAGTGTTTCCTGGTGTAAAAGCTTACCTGGAAGACAGAGCAGCTGATCCTGGGACCCTGGACAAATCTAGAAAGAGGTGGAGGTGGACCTCTCTGCCCTCCCATTCCAGTGTTAACTACCATTCTGACCCTTAGGATAATCATTTCCTTGCTTTTCACAATACATTTATTATGTGTGTATTATTTTATCCAATATAGTTTTATCTTGCCTACTTTTGAATGCTATATAAATAAAATCATACTGAATATAATAAAAAAAATTGCCATAGAGCACGTGCACTCACAAAAGAGGGGGGGAAGAAATCGAGAAAGTACCTATCTCCCTTCCCCAGGGGAGATGGCCATGTCACAATCTCTTCTTCTCCATTATCCTTGCAAGATTTTGGGCACACATGCACACTTGCTCCACATGATTTTTAAGCCACTGGGTCTCAGACTCGAAAATGGGATCTAGCTGCCTTAACCTCCATGTCACCACACACAATTAACTTTCTTGCACTTGAACTATCGCATCTCTTGCGTGTGGACTGAGGTTCATGCTTTTTATATGAGAAATAAAAATAGCTAAGAAGTTCAGCAGCTGAGCATGGATTGGAAACATTGGGACCTAATATGCTCCAAGCCTCTTCCAATTTCACACATTTCCCTTCTGGAATCAATAAAAGCATGCATGTGACACTGCAATGTTTAATGCAGATTGAATACAAAGTATTTAATTATTTATTTATTTATTTATTATTTTTTGGAGAGGTTTTTGCTATAGGGCATGTGCGCTTGCCAGAAAGACAGAGGGACAGAATGCGAGAAATCACCCCCCAGGGGGGATGGCCACATCACAATCCCTTCTCCTTCATTCTCCTCTCGGGAGCTTGGGGACCCATGCACGTGCGCCTGGTGTGAGTTTAAGCCACCGGGTCTGGGACTTGAACCGTGGTCGACTACATGGGAGTCTAGTGACATAGCCATTACGTCAACTGCTGGTCCCAAGAGTAATTATTTTCAAAGGAAGATTTCTTGTGGATTCCAGATAGTGATCCTTTTGTGCCAAATTGACCAAGTTGGAAGGAGAAGAACCAGGAAAATTTAGAGGAAATTTCTCATCACCGTAAATTTTCCAAAGGGATGACGTTCCAGGTGCAAAGAGAGAGCTCAAGTATTTATTGATGAATGGCAAAACATTATTTCCAGCCCAAAGCCAGAGCCCTCTAGTTCACAAAGCCGCCATAACCTCTTTTTGCCAGCAGAGGGAGTCTGGGTCCTAAGTCTGGCCAGGTTGGAAGGGGCTGAGGCCACTGAGGGACTTCCCTGGACTTGTTATCTGAGCTCCTGGGGGATGCTAGGCTGAACCAGGGCCTTAACCAGTCCCGCCCAGGTAGGAGATAGGAACTGCCTCCTCTGACGGGCATCAGGTGGACTGGCAGCCAGATCTGGGTGGGACAATCAATAGAGAAGAGTCCATACAGACTCAGAATCTCTGTTTTGGAGGTAAGAGAAAGGCTGGGCTGGAAGAGAAAGAAGCTGGTGGCCAGGAACATGCTGGTGGAAAAACAAGGCTACTATGGCAAGGCTGATTAGGGAGAAAGAAGGGTGACTGAGTTCTGGGCTGGACCCAGAGCAGGGAAATGGGACCTAGCTAAGCTGAGGGCCCTCAGAGGAACATCTTGGCCCACTAAGCTGCAGACAGTCCTGGATGTGATAGGGCCCTGGCCTGCGGGGTTCCTGGAATTATTCCCTTTCCATTGCTCTGTTCTACTCTTTGCCAACCCATAAGGGTTGCTGGTGAAGGTAGATGACTTAGACACAGTAAGACATTCAGTAAGACATTCTTAAGGTCAAGAGAGGTTCATTTCCTGGGAGAGAAGATTGTCTTTTCACAATGGAGTTCAGACTGAGCCCTGGCAGAGAGCTCAGTTATCAAAGACAAACTGAGACATTGATGAGAAACTCTACAGCTTGGGGTTTTGGGAGAGGGAGGGCTGGGGGAACGAGGAGGAAGCGAAACCCAGAGTTGACAGCAGAGCAGGGCTCATGCATATTGAATGTGGTGCAATGAACAAATAAGACATCAGTCATACTCTCCAGAGACCTATTTATTACAACTCTGCAGTCCCCACAGCCCACTTCTTCAGGAGTCTTGCTTGTGTCTAAAAAAAAAAAAAAAAAAAAAAAAAATGTGGCCAAGCACACAGGAAGGTCAGCCTATGCTTGTTGTTAGGGGCGCTTCATTGTTCTCTTTATCCAGGCCAGGAAGTGGGAGACCTTAATGAAGACTCCTGGAGGTGTCCCATTTTTTGGTGCATAGGAGAAAACGCCCTGGGCCACCTTGTTACACACAAGGGGTCCCCCGGAATCCCCCTATGGGCAGAGAGAGAAAGGACTGAGCTGGCCTCTTTCTGGTCCTGCCCTCCCTACCTCCCTGTGGTTGGTAGTCTCTGTTAGGGAATTGAATATAAGATTGATGCCAGCCACCAGCCTGGGCCAGCCAGGGCTACCAGTCTGGTCCTTACTGTTCAAAAGAAACAGCTGGACTGAGGTCAGGCCTTCCTCTGCAATCTTTAGGGATACTCTGGTGATCACGCCCCTGTAGGATGATGGATCCTCTCTTACCCCGACACCTGATCCACCCAGGAATGGACTAAAGACTAGATCTCAAGGGACCCAGGCCGCCCAATCTCTGGTCTCAGGGCACAATCTGGGCACTCCCAAATCTCAGACCTCCCCAGATTTCTCTCTCTTTGAGTTAGGTCTGGGTAGCTGCTGGAAATCCCACCTGAAAACTGGTCTTCATTTTCTTTTGGTCCCCCACACAAATCTCGGTGGACCTGCTGTAGTAATCTGGGAAGAGGTCTTCACACGTCTTGTCCGGTTGCACTGTCAGCTGCGCCTCCTGCAGTGTGGTTGCTAAAGTGCCCACCGCAACCTGGCCCCAGCCGGCCACACTGCACACCTTCCCTGGTTTCACCTGGGCGTGGCCCCTGGGCAGCTTGAGGGGCCTCACAGCTGCTGTCTGCCTGGCCTTTTTCTCCAGCTGACAGGGAGAGAGGCAAGGAAGTCCGGCTCAGACACTGGCCTTCTCTGCCTAGAGGCCATGACGGGGCTGCACTATCTTCCCTCTCCCCTGAGGCTCCAGAACTGGTCAATGCAAAGGAGGAGGGGACAGGGTCATGGCGAGAGCAAAGTAAGAAGGCAGGAGGTGTCCTCACCCACAGTAACATGATGTCGTTGGAGAAGTTCTTAGGGTCATAATCTGGGTGGGGAATGGCCTTTCTCACAGGGATGAGCTGCTGCGTCCTCTCACGCTCCTTGATGTTGTGGGCCCCCAGGGTGACGTTTATTGAACTGCACAGAAAGAAGAGTGGGAATGGGATGTGGACTCAGGGGACAGCCTACGAGCCTTGAAGAGCAGGGAACGACCAGGTCAGGGTGAGCTGCAGCTGAGGGGACATAGGCTGTCTGTGCCCTCTCCTCAAGAACACTGAGAGTAGGCTGTGGGGGATGTCACAGCTTCAGGCAATGCCATGGAACTGTGTGAGTTTGCATGTCGACCCTCTGTATATGCTTTCAACCTCCGCCATTTGCTTTCTTTGGACACTGTGGCCCCTCTCTTCTCAACCGTGCCACTTGCCCCGACCTCTGTCCTCAAAGCTGACCTATCTTATTCCTCTCCTTGTCCTGGTCCTGCTCTGGGTCACTGCTCCGATGAGCTCCCGTGGGCTTGTGTTACCAGGATTCCAGGGAACCTCTGAGGCTGTAGTCCCTGTAAGAGGACAGGGTCCCTGTAGGGGTCTCGGGAGGTACAGGCTGGCTGTCGCCCCTCACCTTCCTTTGCAGTGAGCAGCAGTCAGCACAAAGTCCTTTCGCACCAGGATGCCACAGCACCTCTTCTTACCCTCCTTGGTCAGAAACTGGACAAACGCCATGTAGGGACGGGAGTGGGGCTTGGCCTCATGGCCCCCAATGATGTCCTCTGAAAGAAAAGGCTGGAAGATGGACTGGCTAGGGGTGGCTGTGGTTAGGAGAGAAGGCTTAGGAAGGTGGTGATTAGGAGTGGGACCTCTGGTGCTGCACGGTTTGCTCGGAGAGTCCCTCAGTCTCTACCGGCAGCCCATCTTGCAAGCAGAATAAATTCTTCTGGGCCTCAAGCCTCAGAATCCTGCCTGAGAAGGGAAGGAAAGTGCTTGGGCCTGCATCCCACTTCATATGCATTTCGATGGATCTTAGGAGGTGGAGCTCCAGAGGAGCCCAGTAAAGTCTGCCCTGGTTCCTTTTTTCTTTTTTTTTTGGGAGAGATTTTTCACTATAGGGCGCGTGCGCTCGCCAGACAGACAGAGAGAGACATAGAGACAGAAAGCGAGAAATCACCCCCCAGGGGGGATGGCAACGCTGCCA
>NW_006159594.1:2783847-2802392 GCF_000334495.1 Tupaia belangeri chinensis
AAGGGTGGAAGATGGACTGGCTAGGGGTGGCTGTGGTTAGGAGAGAAGGCTTAGGAAGGTGGTGATTAGGAGTGGGACCTCTGGTGCTGCACGGTTTGCTCGGAGAGTCCCTCAGTCTCTACCGGCAGCCCATCTTGCAAGCAGAATAAATTCTTCTGGGCCTCAAGCCTCAGAATCCTGCCTGAGAAGGGAAGGAAAGTGCTTGGGCCTGCATCCCACTTCATATGCATTTCGATGGATCTTAGGAGGTGGAGCTCCAGAGGAGCCCAGTAAAGTCTGCCCTGGTTCCTTTTTTCTTTTTTTTTTTGGGAGAGATTTTTCACTATAGGGCGCGTGCGCTCGCCAGACAGACAGAGAGAGACATAGAGACAGAAAGCGAGAAATCACCCCCCAGGGGGGATGGTCATGCTGCAATCCCTTCGGTTCCTTTTTTCTTTCTTTTTTTTTTTTGAGAGGTTTTTGCTATAGGGCGTGTGCGCTCGCCAGACAGACAGAGAGAGACAGAGAGCTAGAAAGCGAGAAATCACCCCCCAGAGGGGATAGTCACTCTGCAATCCCTTCTCCTCCATTCTCCTCTTGGGATCTTGGGCACACACACACACACACACGTGCCCGGCGTGAGTTTTAAGCCACCGGGTCCGGGACGCAAACCGCGGTTGACTACATGGGAGTCCAGCGACATAGCCATTACGCTAACTGCTGGTTCCCGGTTCCTTTTTTCTTAAGGAGACTTCCTGACCCCTCTGGGCCTCTGGTAACATCCTAATTGGTGCTAATGTCTAATAATCTACCCACGAGCTTATGGAGTTGGACTTCCTAAAGTCCTCATGTCCTAAGTTCTAATACGTCTTAGGTTCTCAGTAAATGTTTTCTGGCCACATGGATACATGGCCTCCAGTTAGCCTCTGACTGGGCTTTGGTAGTACTGGTGGGATTCAGGGCCACAGAGGTAGTGGGAGAGTCTGGGAAGGTAGGGGGAAGCCAACTCGAAGTGGATTTCAAATGCCCAGGACGGAGCCTAGACAACGGGAAAGCTACGGATACACTTGTAGTTCTTCCTCTGAGATCAGTTTTATCTGGACATCTCTTGTGGACAGGAGTGAGAGATTGGAGGGCACTGAATAATTTAGCTGGTTCTAAGCTGGGCTCAGTGATTCCCTGTACTACTCATGGGTATATGATTTGCCCTTTCCTGAGTTGGAGTGAGGGATTTTGATAAAATGTTTTAGCTTCACATCTTCCACTAAATGCCTTTCTAAGAACAACCCACTTTCCAGGTGGTAAAGGAGAGGTCCAGGGAGGAGTGAATGCCCACTAAACCTTTCAGAAAGCACCCTTCCTTCTGTCAGCCTTACTGAAGATCTGTCTAGCATCAGACTTACAAGTCTGAGTTTGGGATGGGAGTTGGGGCTCAGAAAGTTCTTAGGCTTAGATTAGGGAGCATTCTTAACCTGTGCTGAGCGTAAGTTCAAAAGTACAGGGGGTTTTGGGAACCAGCAGTTAGCATAATGGCTGTCGCTGGACTCCCACGTAGTCGACTGTGGTTCGCGACCCGGACCGGGTGGCTTAAAACTCACGCTAGGCGCGTGTGTGTGCGTGCCCAAGATCCCAAGAGGAGAATGGAGGAGAAGGAATTGCAGTGTGACCATCCCCCCTGGGGGGGTGATTTCTCGCTTTCTGTCTCTCTGTCTCTCTCTGTCTGTCTGGCGACGCTTTCTGTCTCTATGTCTCTCTCTGTCTGTCGGGCGAGCACACGCACCCTATAGTGAAAATCTCTCAAAAAAAAAAAAAAAAAAAAAAGTACAGGGGGTTTGAGAGATGGGCTCAGGCCTCGAACAGGGGTGGTCACTTACCTGTCCTAGCCCCAAGGGGCAGAAGGAAGGCCAGCAGGAGCAGGAGGGGCTGCATCTTTCCGAGAAGGCTGCCGAGTCAGAGCTGCTGATGCTTCCTCCTAGACACAAGGAGCCCCCTTCAAGGGCGGAGGGGAGGTAGAGGGTGGGCTCAGTGATCTCACAGACCTCCTAGGTCTGTGTTCCCCAGGCTTTGAGGGGTGTCATCATGTAAGTGGTTTGTCAAAGTTCTCTGGTTTTGTTTAGGTGGGAGTGGCACTGTCACCACATTTGTACCCCTGCAGAGTCACAAGGCAAAAGCCATAAGAAGAACAGGAAGGTAGAGGCTGCTGTGGCTGTTAACAGCTAGAAGAACTGGAACCCAGAAGCTCTTCAGTGAGTGAATGGAACCAAAAATGTCGCATTTCCTCTGTTCTTGGTACTTTTTTCTTTCTGAGAAAACCAGGAATAATTATTTAGCAAGACAAATACAGGCATATGAAAGACATGGCTCCTACCTTTGAAAAGCTGACATAGTTGGTTGGAGTAGACTGAAAATTTGTGAGTGGGGGACAAGATGTTAAGGATTTCGGCGGGAAAGTCTGCTTGGTTTGAGATAGAGGCTAAATTAGTCTTCAGAATATGCAGAAGTGGATATACCCAAATGCCTCAGATGGTAACTTCATTTTTTAACTTACTACAGTGCAGCCTCATATTTTGGGAATGTTTATAATTCCCTCTTTCCCGCCCTTTTAAAAAATTGCTATAAGGTGCATGTACTCACCAGAGAGAAAGAAAGAGAAAGAGAAAAAGAAAGAGAGAAAGCACTCCAAGTGGGGGATGGACATGCCATGATTTCTTCACCATTCTCCTTTCAGGATTTTGGGTACACATACACACATGCCCAGTGTGTTTCTCAAGTCACCAGGTCTGGGACTCGAAATATGCAGTTGACCATATAGGATCCCGCCACTTTAATCACTATGCTACTGGCTGGCCATAGAATCTCTTCTTTAAATGTGAATATTCAGTGACAAAGAGAGTGTTTCTTATCTCATAATTTTGAAGAAAGTCTTGAATTTATATTTATTGGACCGATATGAATCATTGTTGGGTCCATTGAAATCGAGTGGCCTGACTGACCTATGCTTTGGTCATTTAGCACTTCTTAAACTGAGTTGGAGACTTTTCCACCCCAACCACAGTGCCTGGGAATGGGAGAGGAGTTCTCCTCAGGAAATGCTGGTTACTGTTGCCAAGTGATACAGAAATGGATGCTTATCATCTTAATAACAACTGTTCACTAAATATTATCTGCCCAGTGTCCACAGAGCCATGTCTATGATGTTCTAGGCCTTGCAGTCATAAGCAGTTCATAAACAGTTGCAAACAGATCATTCCAACAGTCTTACCAACGTGAAGACTGAAGAGAGTCATAGAAAGGGAGGCCTTACAAGTTCTCTCTTCATGAATACCCAGAAAGAAAGCAGACAGAAACACACTTAAGTATTAATGATGATGATCTTGGAGTGGTGGGATTCTAGGTGACTTCAATTTTCTTGTTTATATGTTTAGTAGCTTTTTATGATGACTATGCATTACTTTTATTTATTTATTTTTGACAAATTAATTTTATTTATTTATTTATTTCAATTTGACCAGAGAGGGACAGAGCGAGAGAGAGGGAAAGTGAGAAAGTAAGCCACCAGGTTCAGGCCTCAAACCACAGTCGGTGACGTGGCAGTCCAGCACCCTTAACCACCACGTCATCTGCCAGCCCCTATGCATTACTTTTATTTATTTATTTTTTTTTGGAGAGGTTTTTGCTATAGGGCACATGTGCTTACCGGAAAGACAGAGAGAGACAGAGAGACAGAAAGTGAGAAATCAACCCCCTGGGGGACAGCCATGCCACAATCCCTTCTCCATTATCCTCTCAGGTTCTTGGGCATGCACACACATGCACCCAGTGTGAGTTTAAGCCGCCTGGTCCAGGACTTGAAACACGGTCGACTACATGGGAATCCAGCGGCATAGCCATTACGTCAACTACTGGTCCCCCTATGCATTACTTTTATACACAAAACCATTTTCCGTAGTGTAAAGCACAATGAACAATGGCAAACATTTAGCAAACCACTTCTTATTTTCAGCTTGATCTTATCTAAGGTAGATATTTAAAAAATAAGTTTACTTTCCCAAATATATCCTTTTATAAAATGTTTAGAAGATGTTGAAAAATAGAAGGAAAAAAAATCACCCAATAAGCTATAAGATGCCTTTGAAATAATCTTCATTACAATGAGTTTCCTTTGGATAAATACACACACACACACATACACACACACACAGATACACACCCACCACACACACATATAAAATACGTGTTTGAATAGCTGTAATAACACTAATATACTATTTCATGTACTATATTTGATCGTTTATCATAAAACATAACAAGCATTTCACAATGGTATTAACAATATATAAGTAAACATAATTTGCTGCTTAGTTATATGTATTAAAATTAGGCAAATAAAAAAGTCAAAATGACTAGTGAGAACTACTATTAACATTCTGAGAGATGGCTAATGGGAAGCACTAGGCACTCATCTCCTCTTTAATCAAAGTATAAAATAATAATTACTCAGGAACATTTTGATTAGAATTTCCATGGAAGAACACTTGAAATAAAAAGAAATGATCTGAAGCTCCCTGAAAAGTTAAAACTTGAGAGAAATAACATAGAATAAAAAATTGAAAGGTTGGCCCCATGACGCTGTAGTTAAAGGAACTGGATCTCACATGGCTGACTGTAGTTCAAGTCTTAGCCCTGGCAGCTTGGGTGAGGCCAACAGGTGGCATAGTGGTTGAGGTACTGGATTCCCACATGGGCAACCATGGTTCAAGCCCAGTGGCTTGAAACTCCCACTGGGTGCATGTATGCTTGTGCCTGAAATCCTGAGAAAAAAAATAGAGGAGAAAGGATTGCAGCATGACCATCCCCTCTGGGGTGTGAATTCTGACTTTCTCTCTGTCTTCGTCAAGTGCACATGTCCTATAGCAAAATTTCTTAAAACAAAAAAGAAAAAGAAAACCATGCTAGGTACATGTGTTTGCATGACTCAAGTCCCAACAAGATGGAAAGAGGGAGGAGAAAATATTGTGGCATGACCATACCCTATCGGGGATGTTTTCCCTCTCTCTCTCCCTCTCTCTATTTCTCTGTCTTTCTCCAGAGAGTGCACATGTCCTCTGGCAATAAAAATATTAAAAGCACCTAAGACTCTTTAAGTGGATTCTTTTTTTTTTTGGAGAGATTTTCACTGTAGGGCGCGTACGCTCGCCAGACAGACAGAGAGAGACATAGAGACAGAAAGCGAGAAATCACCCCCCAGGGCGGATGGTCACGCCGCAATCCCTTCTCCTCCATTCTCCTCTCGGGATCATGGGCACGCACGCACACGCGCCCGGCGTGAGTTTTAAGCCACCGGGTCCGGGACACGAACCGCGGTCGACTACGTGGGAGTCCAGCAACATAGTCATTACGCTAACTGCTGGTTCCCTAAGTGGATTCTTTTCTAAATAGTTTTTAAAATGAATTATATAAAATTTACCAAGCAGCTGAAATCAGCAGGCTGAAATTAGCAGAAGCTGGGAAGAGATGAGCAACAGGTTATTTTTATTTTTGAAGAGGTTTTTGTGTTAGGGTGCCTGTGCTCACAGGAAAGACAGAGAGACAGACATAGTGAGAAGAAAGTGAGAAATAACCCCTAGGGGGGATGGCCACGCTGCAATCCCTTTTTCATTCTCTTTCTGGAATCTTGGGCATGCATGCACACACACCCAATGTGAATTTTAAGTCAGTGGGTCTGGGACTCGATCCAGTCGGCCATTTAGGAATCCAGTGACATAACCGCTATGCCATATTGTGGTCCCAAGCAAGATATTCTTAACAGCTTTTCATACCACTGTGGATGGCATCCTTAGCTGTCTGGTAGTCCACAGTTATGCATACCTCTTGGCCAAGTGGAGGACAGTTCTTGAGATCTACAGGTCTCTGTAACTCCCTGGAAGGATCTCTCCCTGGGTAACCCCAATTCTAAGTACCTAAACAAATAGCTACCAAGCAGCACCATTTTGAGAACAACTACTGCAGTAAAACCTGCACCAAGGACCAATGGCCTGAAAATCCTCACATCCCAGGAAAGACATCTCTTTTTCATGGAAATCATAAAATTTGTCTGGAATCACAAAAGTTCCTGTATCACCAAAGCAATACTGAGAACCACTGAAACCCCACCAGGCCTGCTTGGACACCTACAGTGATCACCTGAGCTATATTGAGCAGCAGAGCCATGACCCTGGCACCCAAACACAAGCAGCATTACACAGTACAGAACATGGATGGCCCATTGCAGTGGGAGAACTCATGGGAAGAACAGAATGTGGCATGTGAGCATACCATCTCTGTAGAAGAGACTGAGGAAACCAGACATTCTCCCAAACTAACTGGCTGGTCAGAATTCATGCTCTCTCTTTCCTAGACTTGAAATTCTGGAAACAGCTCCCTGCTCCTTCTACTGTATTTGCAACACAGCTTCTAAGGTTCTCCCTGAAATGTGATCATGAATGGGAGAGGGGAAGAGGGGCTGAAGAAGTGGGTAACAGAAATTCCCTCTCCTGAACACGAATATACTATTTCATGTACTATATTTGATCGTATGTGAAATAGTACAGGGAAGAGGAGACAGGGGTGCAGCATGGAGGCCTGCCTAGAGCCACTTGCACATTCACTTGTGCCTGCTAGTGCTACAGAGGCTCACCCAGAAGCCCTGTTTGCACCAATGATAGTCCCTGCTTTCCTTCTTGCAACAAACCGCATGCAGGGGATTGACACAACTTTGGAGGCACTCAGACAGTGGGGCAGACAATTTCTTTGATCTCTAGGGAGTGCATGCAAATGGTAAATTAAACAACTAGTCAACCCTGAGTCACAACTCCTCAACCAACTCCCTCTTGGGTGCAATCCATCAAGACAGAGGATATTACTTACTTGCTGTTGATATCTCTGCTCAGCTACCTCACATGGAGGAGGATCCCCACACTGTTCATAGGATCTGAGAACACAGGCAACCACTCACAGGGAAGCAGTTGTCAAATACAACATCCTTTTATGATTAAAACTCTCAAGAAAATAGGCCTAGAACGTACAAATGTGCATGCCCTGTATGACAATAAATTATAAGAAAGAATCCACTTAAATACTCTTAGATGTGATAAATGAATTTAGGGAAATTACAGGATACAAAATCAACTTACAAAAGTTTAGAGTGTTTTTGTACAATAACAATAAACAGACTGAGACAGAAATGAAGAAAGCAATCACATTTATCATTTATCCCATTTACAATAGCCACAAAAACAATGAGATACCTAGGAATAAATCTAAACAAGGAGTGATAGATCTTTACAATGAAAACAATAAAAAACTGAAGGAGAATATTGAAAAAGATACAAAAAATGGAAAGACATCCCTTGTTCATGAATTGAAAGAATCAATCTGATTAAAATATTGATAGTACTGGTGCTGGCAGATGGCATGGTGTTTAAGGTACTGGACTCCCACATGGCTGACCACGGTTTGAGTCCTGGACATGGTGGGTTTCTTTCTCTCTCTCTCTCTCCAGTCAAATGGAATAATGATAAATAAGTGAAATTAAATAATTTTCTAAAAAAATGTTGATAGTACCTAACTATCTATGAATTCAATGCAATTCCTATTAAGATACCAGTGGCATTTGGGATCAGTAGATGGCGAACTGATTACATCACTGGACTCCCATGTAATTTGAGTCCCAGACCCAGCAGCTTAAAATTCATGCTGGGAGTGCATGTACGTGTGCCCAAAATCCCAAGAGGGGAATGGAAGAGAAGGGATCGTGGTGTCGCAATCCTCCCTGGGGGGTGGGGGAGTAATTTCTTGCTTTCTGTCTGTTTCTCTCTGTCTCTTGGGTGAGTCACACACTCTATAGCAAAAATCTCTCTAAAAATATACCAGTGACATTCTTTAGTGAAAAGTGATACTGTGTAATAACAAAGTTGAAGGCATCTCACTACATGTCCTCAAAAGTTGCAATAAAATAGCATGGTACTGGCACAAAACATAGACAAATGAAACTGAACAGAGAACTCAGAAACAAATCCAACAACATACATCCATTTTATTTTTGATGAAAATCTCAAGACAATTCAGTAGATAAAAGATAATATTTAATAAAGGGTGCTGGGAAAATTAGATACCCATCTACAGAAGAATGTAACTAGACCCCTATCTTTCACCATTTTAAAAAACAAATTCAAAGTTAATTAAAAAATTTTTTTTTGAAGTTTTTAAAAATTTTTTGCTATAGGGCGTGTGCGCTTGCCAGACAGACAGAGAGACAGAAAGCGAGAAATCACTCCCCAGGGGAGATGGCCACACCGCAATCCTTTCTCCTCCACTCTCCTCTTGGGATCCTGGGCACTCACATACACGCGCCCGGCATGAGTTTATTTTTAAGTCACCGGGTCTGGGACGTGAACCGCGGTCAACTACGTGGGAGTCCAGCGACATAGCCATTACGCTAACTGCTGGTCCCTAATTAAGCATTTTAACAAAAAGCCCAAAACTACAATTAGGGAGAGTACTTCATGATATTTAAGTAGGCAAATATCTATTAAGCAGGACTCCTAAAGCACAAGAGACAACACCAAATGTAGGTGAGTAGAATCACATCAAGCTAAAAAGCTTTTGCACAGTAAAGGAGACAATAAATAGAGTAAGAAGACAACCCATGAAATGGGAGAAAATATATACAAACTATATTTCTTTTTTTTTCTAAGAGAGGTTTTTGATATAGAGTGTGTACACTCGCCAGAAAGACAGAGACAGAGACAGAAAGTGAGAAATCACCCCCGCCCCCAGGGGATGGCCACGCCACAATCCCTTCTCCATTCTCTTCTCTGGGTCTTGGGCATGCATGCACACACTCCCGGCATGAGTTTAAACCACCGGGTCTGGGACTTGAACTGCAGTTGACTACATGGAGCCCAGCAACATAGCCATTATGCTAACTGTTGGTCTCACAAACTGTATTTCTGATAAGGGATTAATAGCCAGAATCTACAAAGAACTCAAAGAGCTCAGCCACAAAAAGCTGATTTTTAGTATCTGAATTGTTTCACTTTTCCCTCTTTGGTTTCTCTTATGTAATCAGTTCCCTGTAATAAACATTAATTCTGTTTTCTTGGACTCTGACTAACGCACTTTGGAGTATTGTATTAGTTTCTTAGGGCTGTTATAACAAAGTACCATGAATTGGTGGGATCAGAGAAGACATTTATTTTCTCATAGTTCTGAAGGCCAGATGTCTGAAATCAAGGTCTTAATGGAGTTGGTTTCTACTGGAGTTGTCTGAGAGAGTCTGTTTCATGCTTATCCCAGTATTTAGGGGTAGCCAGCAATCCTTGGCTTGTGAATGTATTGCTCTAATCTTTGTATCCATTGTCATAAAGTTTTCTGGGTCTTTGTGCCTCAGTTTCCCTCTCTAAAAGGAATACCAGTCATTGGATAGGTATCCATCCCAATTCAGCATGAGCTCATTTTAACTTGATTGCATTACAAAGATCCTATCTCCAAATCAAGTCACATTCACAGGTTCAGGGTGGACGTGAGTTTTTTTTGGGGATTATTCTACTCAGTACAGTTATGTCTTAAGCTTTCCTCTCAAAAAGGAAGCCCAAGACAAATATTAAATAGAGATAATATATTTGGGAAATGATTCCAAGAGATTGGAATGAGGGAGTAGAAAGAATAAGACAGGAAAAGAAGGGACACCAACAGTGAATTACTGAGCTGTTTATTGTTGTTGGTGACCGGAGCCGAATCTGTCTGAGGACTCTCTAAGGATCCACATAGTATGGGTTTCAGCATTGTCTTTCCAAAATTAAAAAGCTTGGTCATTTACCTGCTAATTCCCATCCTCAATTTAATGAAAGTCTGTCTTTGGTAGTGTTAAGTCTTCTGCACTTGTGGATTGAGCCTGTTTAAACAGAGAAAATTTCAACAACTTTAGAGACTACCCTGAGACAGAAAAGCAGAGAGATGGTTGGATGCCTGGACACTTGTGGTACAGCTCAAGTCACAAGTGGACTGAAGTGATGTGGTACAAAGAAAATAGCATCTTCTACCAGGGCTATCTTTGACTATCCTTCATTTAGAGGTATGGCTCATGTCTGATGTATTAGTGGATTAGAATCAGTGACCCAGATTATATGTTAAAGGGGCAGAGTATCCAGTTCTCAAATATACAATTTATTAATTCCGGGAGCCTCCTTCCCACTCTCTCCATCATATGCACTCTTCCTGGAGAAGATGGACAGATCAATCCTGGAAGCACCTCAGCCTGGTCCCAGCAGTTTGAACTGTCTCATTGTAGTTTTTATCCAGGACAGAAAACTTGAGATCCTGGTGTAGACACGTGGAGGTTTTCCATTCTTTTTTCCAAATGAGACAATTCCCTGGGCCACACTGTTACACACGAGAGGGCCTCCAGAATCCCCCTGCGGGCAGAGAGAGAAAGGTCTTAGCTGGCTTCCTCCAAGTCCTCCCCTAAGTGGCTGTCTCTGTTAGGGGGCATGTATGTGATCAGGCCCAAGCAGGCCTTGTCACCTCCCTTACTCTTGGGGCTCAGGCCTGGACCTGATGATTCTTTCCGGTTGAGTAAGGCTGGACCTGTCACTCCTCCATAAAGTGGTTGTAGGGACAACCACTATTCTAAACCCCCGGGAGAAGGAAATAGTAATTGGATTGGTCAGAAAAGCTTAGTGGATGACAATGGCTAGCTCCCACTGTCCTGGATCTCCTCAAAGTTCTGTGTGTCCAAGCTGGCATGTAAAGTGCTGGTAATCTTACCTTATAAGAAGTCTTCTTCTTCTTTGGGTCCCCCACACATATTTGGGTAGTGTAATTATAAAGGTCTTTGTAGCGAGAAATACACTGCTCATTGTTTTGGACTTTAAGCTCTACTTCATGGAGTTTCAGTGTTTTTTTGAATATTCCAATGCGCCCCCAGCCGGCCACACTGCATACAGTCCCCGGTGTCACCTGTGTTCCTCTGGGCAGTGACAGAAGGTGCACCTCAGCAGTCAACCTAGCCTTCTTCTTCAGCTGTAGGCAGGGGAAAGAAATTCTAATCTATTAATAGCTCAGAAAGATTCCGGACAGTTATAGGGTTGACTTCTCCATGGCCATGGGATGGGTGACACTGGGAAGGAGATCAGGAAGGAGGGATGGAAACGAGGTCATGAGGGTGCAAAAATCCTAACAAAAAGTATCTAAGAGCCAGTGGAGTAATGGGGCTCACCTGCAGTAACATGATGTCATTGAAGGGTCTCTTAGAATTATAGCTCGGATGGGAAATGGCCCTTGCCACAGGAATGACCTGCTGCGTCTTCTCCTGCTCCGCGATGTTGTGGGCCCCCCAGGTGAAGTTTATTGAGCTACACAAGGAGCAGAGAGGGAGAGTAAGTCACAAGGGATGTAGCTCTGGGAGCTGTGAAGGGAAGTGGGCAGCCCTGGGTGAAGCAGGGCAGGAGTTGAGAGAAATTCTAGAGCATGGGGCCTGGGGCAGAGTGTTTCATGCCCTCTGCCTATTGGGCAGCCAGGGCTGGGTGGAAGTTTCTGTAGCAGATGTCGTGTGCTCAGTCATGCACAGAGCCTGACTGCCTCCAAGTGAAACAATAATTTTCTCTAGTTTTTACTCTGGGCTTGAGGATACAACCTCGACCTCCTTTTCACCCACCTTTGACAGTGTGTTCCTTCTCTCTTCATCAGGCCACCTACACTCGCCTGCTCCTATTTTCCCAAAGTTTGTCTATCTTCCAAGGAGCTCTTAGTGTGGGGCCCATATTTACAGCCCCAAAGAAAGGGACTCCCCTAGGAATGCGTATAGAAGCTCAGGAACACAGCCATGACTTACCCTCCCCCGCAGTGAGCTGCTGTTAGCACAAAGTCTTCACGCACAAGGAAACCCCCACATATTTTCACATCATCTGGAGTCCAGATCCGAAGAAATGCCATGTAGGGATGAGAATGAGGCTTGGCTTCATGGCCCCCAATGATTTTCCCTGAAACAAAAGCCTACTTTGCTTTCTCTTTTCATGGAGCCAAAGGCTGAAGAAGTTGACACTGGGATAAACTACAGAAGTAAGGAATCAGGTGGGGTGGTGGGTAGTGGGGTCAGTAGTAGCCAGTAGCAGCTAAGAAGGGAGCCCTGAGGGTTCTCTGGAGAGTATTTCTGACTTGCAAAGTGACCTGTTGGGACTCAGATTCTCCCCTTGACAAAGAGAACAGCCTTTCTTCCTTAAGTCCTGATTCAGACATTTCTGTTGACAGACAGCATTTGTGTTTGGCATTAAGTAGTGGAGGTCCCATAGAGCCTGGAAAGTCCTATCTCTGAAGTTCCCCTTGTCTTCCTTCTCCTTTTGTTTCCCAGACCAAAAGCTGCAGTTGGTTTGTAATATTGTGAAATGAGCTTAAGAGGTTGATTGTGTTTGATCTTTATCTACTAGAGATTGAACCAAAACATGTGCCCAGTAAATGTTCTGGGTGCATGAAGGAATGACTCCCAATAGCTGTGGGCGAGGGTTGGCTGGGGTAGTGCTGGTGGGATTTTTAGTCATGCTGATGGAATGCAGAGCAGCTGGGAAGATGGGACCTAACAAAGCCTTTGTACCCATCTGTAACTGAAAAATGCTGTGTCATAATATATTAAAACTAAAACCAAAAGCAAATCAAACAATGACAACTAAAGAATGACAAGATACAAGTTTAGTACAAAGCAAGGCAAAAATAAATATCAAGAGAACAAATGTTACCAATTCTGAGATAAATTGGGCCTTAGCTTGCTTTCTCAGGCAGTATAGGAATGACAAAGGGGTTGGAGACAGAGAGCAGATTTTGACATTGAATTAGAAAGTTAGTGGCCTTACCTTGATTATAGAAGCCAACCCCTTTCTCCAAGCTGCTTTTTCTTGGGGATTTATTTATTTATTTTTATTAATTAATTTATTTAAAATATTTTCACTGAACGTCATGACAGTATACAAAAAACAATTTCCCATCCAGAATACACTGTAAGATGGCTTAATCATACATATTATCATCAACAAATAGTTTCCCATTCCTTGTTTCATATATATATATATGCATATTTCTCCTTATCTCACCCTCTGCCATTTCCCACCTTCCTCCCACACTGTCTCTGGTATCTGCAGTTGCTTTCCATTCCTTTTAAATTTTTTTCTCACATTTCATTGATTCACAAATATCTTAATTAATCTAAATACTTTCACTAGCAAGTTCAGCTGATATATACATCTATCTATCTATCATCTATCTATCTATCTATGAACACGTGTTGACTTTGGGCATGTGAGTAGAATGAATATACTATCAAGTAGTACCTAACTGAGGCTGCATAGCTTCCTGTAGTCGTTAAATAGGTATCTTCTTAATTATATATATATATATATGTTTTTTTTTTTTGAGAGGTTTTTGCTATAGGGCGCGTGCGCTCGCCAGACAGACAGAGAGAGACATAGAGACAGAAAGCGAGAAATCACCCCCCAGGGGGGATAGTCACACCACAATCCCTTCTCCTCCATTCTCCTCTTGGGATCTTGGGCACGCACACACATGTGCCCCGCGTGAGTTTTAAGCCACCGGGTCTGGGATGCGAACCGCAATTGACTACGTGGGAGTCCAGCGACACAGCCGTTACACTAACTGCTGGTTCCCTTAAGTATATTTTTTAATTTTAAGAAAGACAGTTTTAGCTTTAATAAATCAAAATAAAAGAAATGCTAAGAGAGCTTTGCTTAAAACTTAAAGCCAGGAAACAGGTTAGGATTCTGTTTGAATATTTTATACATGGACCTGTCCACAATTCAAGAGAAAACAAAAATTCTTAACTCTGGAAAACAAAGGATGGAAGGAGATCAGTAATGTTTTAGTCAAAAGTCATAAAATTCTTTTTCACCAGTTCAGACTCATGTATTTAATCTATCTTCTGTTGTGGTCCAATCTTTCCGTTTAAATTCTAGAAGATAACGTTCAACTCTGGACTTGTCCCTACCATTAAGCTGGCCATTTTCTTAGTTGTTTTAGAACTAAGAACATTTCTCTCTTGCCAATCTTAATATCTTGCTTCGTCTGTGGTTTTGGCTAATCTGGCTAAAATGTGTCTTGGAGAAGATCTTTTTGGGTTGGTCTATTTGAGGCCTTTTGTATTTCTTGGGTCTGCATCTTTGAATGCCTCTCTAGGTCTGGAAAGTTTTCTTCCAGGATTTCATGGAATGGCTGATCAATGCCCTTATTAGTCTCTTCACATTCTGGGATGCCAATTATCCAGATGTTTGGATGTTTAATGGTATCTAGTATTTCTTGTATATTGTTCTCATTTTTTGGACTATTTTCTCAATCTTTGTGGTGGATTTTACTAGTCCAGCGATTCTACATCTGGGATTTGATTTTCTGTATGATCTAGTTTGCTTTAATACTTTCAAGGGAGGTTTTGACTTCCTGTATTATAACCTTCATATCCAACAGTTCCCTTTGATTTTTTTTTTTTTTTTAATGGTGTGTGTTTTCTCTTTCAGCTCTTGCCTTAACTTTCTCACCTCCTGGAACTCGTCAGCTCTTTTCCTCTGGAGTACGTTGTCTCTCTTCTCTTCCATCTTTGTTAGCTTTGTCACTATGAATATTCTAAATTCTTTATCAGACATTTCTGTGAGTTTCATTGTATTATCTGTGGATGATAAGTTATTATCTTCCCTTGGGGAAGAGGTATTTTCTTGGTTTCTCATATTTATTATGCCTCTGTGATAATTTCTAGTCATCTGATGGGTTATTCATTTCTTTCTAATTTCTAGTTTAATCTGAGCAATCAGAGCCATGAAGGAGAAATTGATCTGCAAACTCGTTGCTGTTCTATTTTCTCCCCTTGTGCCACCAACTCAGTGGGAATTGAGGACTATGTTGACCCAGGGTGACTTCTCAGCAGAACATCTTCATTTCTCTTATTCCCTGAAAGCACTAGATCTCAGCTCCCATGGAGGACTCAGTCTTCTTCTTGGGGAATTATTTCTTACTCCCAGCTTCCAACAGTCTTCCAAATGCCTTTGTAAAAGAATCCACTTTCTAGATGACAAGAGCAGGACTTGAGGGAATAGTACCCATTGGCTCTCGTGGAGAACAGCCTTCTCTCTATTTAAAAAAAATTTTGTTTCAAGATATTTTATACATTCAATCACATTATTGGTTTGCAAAGTGAATATTTCAACATGTGTACATTTCTCGCCAGTCCAGTTGATAATACTATAAAGTTATCTTCAAAAGATAATACCCCATTTCTTTGTCCTATTAATTCGGTCTCTCTATTTTTCTCCTTAATGTCCTTCCTCAGAGACTATTCCTTTACCCACCCTCTTCCCATCCTATGTCTGGTATTCACAACCATTTACTGTGCTTCTATATCCTTTAGTCATTCAATTTTGGTCATAGAGTGTGGACATTTGGTATATATTAAGTGAAGACATACAATATCTCTCCTTCATAGCTTGGCTTGCTTCACTCGGCAGTAAATCTTCCACATAACATCCACTTTCTGTCAAAAGCCAGGGTCTTGTTGTTTTTATGGCTGAGCAGTATTCCATAGAGTATATATGCCACATTTTTCAATCCATTCATCTGTTTGTGAGCATTTAGGTTGGTTCCATGTCTTAGCAATTGTGAATAATACCTTTTCCCTATTATTCCTGAGTTTCTATCCAGCATCAGATTTGCCTGTGTTTTGGTGAGCTTGGATGTAGGGTTCAGAAAATTCCTGGAAATGACCCAGAGCCAAGATGTATCTGAGTATATGGCGTCTGAGCAGGATTGTGGGCTGGGATTGGGGGGGGGGGTGGGCAGGGAGATGTTTGTGGGGATGGTCACTCACCTGCTTTAGTCCCAGGGCACGGAATGAAGGCCAACAGGAGCAGGAGTGACTGCATCTTCTTAGAAAGGCTGCCTGGTCATAGCTACTGATGCTTCCTGCTTGTCTTTAAGCCCTAGTGTTCTCTCTGGTGTTGTAAGGTGCTGTAACAGGTAAAATTATTTCAGTCTTACTCCACTGTCTCACCAAGCCCTCAGGCCAGAGTTGAGCAAGAACTTATCAGTCACCACATAAGAAACCATAGCTTTTGGTGCTCACACTTAAAGACCACACCAGCAGAAAACAGGAAACCCAGGTTCCTATTTAGGGTGATTGTAGATGTTGCATTGGTTGGTAGTAGGCCCTTGAGCCTGAGAAACCTGAGCTTCATTATGATTAATGCAAGAATGCTTTCATTTACTTGGGTCTCTTTTAACTATCAGGATGATCATTTATTGAAGCCCTCATCTTTTCAGAGATATTGGAGATGAGATTCATTGGCTCTGTAGAGCCTAGTTTTCCTCTCAAAAAAGGAAGCTCAAGACCAAGGTTTAGTAGAGATAATTTATTTTGGAAGTGATTTTAAGAGATTAGAGTGAGGGAGTAGGAATAATAAGACAGGAAAAGAAGCATTACTGAGCTGTTTATTGTTGCTGGCAACTAGAGTTGAATTCTGCTGAGGGCTCTTTGAGGATCCACATAGTATGAATTTCAGCATTGTCTTCCAAAATTTAAAGGTAACAAAGTCTTTACCTGCCAAGTCCCACCCCCAATTTATTGAAATTCTATCTCTGGTGGTGTTAAGTCTTCTGCACTTGTGGGCTGAGCCTGTTTGAACAGAGGAAGTTTCTATAGCTCTAGAGAATACCCTGAGATGGAAAAACTGAGAGATGGTTGGGTGCCTGGATACCTGCAGTATAGCTCAAGTCACAAGTGGGCTGAAGTGATGTGGTGCATAGAAAATAGCATCTACTACCAAGGCTATCTTTGACTATCCTTCATACTCAGGTATGGCCAATTTCTGGTGTATTAGTGGATTAGAATCAGTGATCCAAATTATGCATCAATAAAAGGATAAGTGAATCCAGTTCTAAACTATACAGTACAACTTCCATTATTTATCTCTGCTAGCATCATTTCGCATGATCGTAGAAAATACATTTGATTGGGGACAGCAGGTGGTGTGGTAGTTAAGACACTGGATTCCCACATGGCCAACTGTGGTTCAAGATCTGGACATGGCAGCTTGAAAATCAAGTTGAGTATGTGTGTGTGCATGCCTAAAATCCCAAAAGGATAATGGAGGATAAAAGTTATGGGCATGGCTATCCCTGAAAATAGGGGATCAGAGTTTGTGGCATGGGCATTCCCTGGAGAGTGATTTATCACTTTACCTTTCTCTGTGTCTCTCTGGTGAGTGCATTCACTCTATGGAAAAATGTTTTTTAAAAAAGGAAAATATATTAGATTGAAAGTCGAAGAAACTTGGACTCATCATGTCCAATGGAGCTCAAATCTAGGAGAAGGCTTTGTCCACTTTAAAATTTTTTCATTCATTTTTTTTAAACATTAGATCACTATACGACTTTTGGCTTGTAAAGAGGATTTACCCAACATGAAATACATCTCAGACCAGTCCAGTTGAGAATACTATACATTAACAGGTAATAAACCATTTCTGTGTCCCACAAATGTCTTGCCTCCATTTTTTCTCCCTGATTTCCTTCCCTATCCTCTTCCTTTCTCCTATCCTCCTTCCACACTGTCTCCAGCATCCATAACTATTTTCACTGCTTTTATGTTTCCCAATCTTTCAGTCTCTACCATAGAGTGAGGACAATTGGTATATATTAAATGGAAACATACAATATCTTTCTTTCATAGCGTGGCTTGCTTCACTCAGCAATAAATCTTTCATATTTGACCACTTTCTATCAAATGCCAGGGTCTTGTTGTTCTTTATCATTTGATAGTATTCCATAGAGTATATGTGCCACACTTTCTCAATCTATTCATTTGTTCATGGACATCTGGGTTGGTTCCATGTCTTAGCAATCATGAATAATGCTGCAATAAACATTGATGTGCAAGTGCTTTTCTGACTGAGCATTCTCCCTTCCTTTGGGTAAATACCCAGGAGTGGGACACCTGAATAATAAGGCAGTTGTAATTATAAGGTCCTCGAGGAACCTCCATATTGTTTTCTACAGTGGCTGGACCAACATACTTTTCCATCAACAGTATAGGAGAGTTCCCTTTTCACTGCAACCCTACCAACACTTATCATGTTTTGCATTTTAATCTTTGCCATTTGGACAGGGGTTAGGTGGTACCTCATTGTGGTTTTAATCTGTATCTCCCTTATGATAAGAGATGTTGAGCATTTTTTTTATATGCTTTTTGGCTGTTTGTATGACTTCCTTAGAGATATTTTTATTCAGCTCATTTCCCCATCTTTTAATTGGGTTCATCATTTTTCTTGGGGGGTAAGTCACTTAAGTTCTCTGTGTATTCTGGTTATCAGTCCCTTATCTGAGAAATAATTTACAAAAATATTATCCCATTCTGAGAGTTGTTGATGCAAACTAATTACTGTGTTCTTTCCTGTGCAGTAACTTCTATTTTTTTTGGAGAGGTTTTTGCTATAGGGCGTGTGTGCTTGCCAGAAAGACAGAGAGAGACAGAGACAGAAAGTGAG
>NW_006159594.1:2802421-2837812 GCF_000334495.1 Tupaia belangeri chinensis
CAGAGGGGATGGCCATGCTGCAATCCCTTCTCCTCCATTCTCCTCTCAGGATCTTGGGCACACACGCACACACGCCCGATGTGAGTTTAAGCCTCCGGGTCCGGGAATTGAACCGCGGTTGACTACATGGGAGTCCAGTGATACTGCCATTACACTAACTGCTGGTCCCTTGTGCAGTAACTTTGTAATCTGTTATAATCTCACTTGTCTATTTCAGGGATTATTGCTTGTGCTTTGGGAGTCTTATTTAAGAAGTCTTTGTCTACTCCAATGTCTCCCAGAGTTTCCCTAGTGTTCTCCACCAGTGGTTTTATAGTTTAAGGTCTTAGGTTCAGAACTTTGATCCATTTTGACTTATTTTTGTTAATGTTGAAAGATGGGAATTCAGTTTCATCTTTCTGCAGATGGATACCCAGTTTTTTTTAGCACCATTTGCTAAAGAGGTTTTCTTTTTTCCTATGGATTGATTGGTATCCTTTGTCAAAAGTCAGTTGGTTGTATGTTTTGGGATTTATTTCTGGGATCTCTATTCTAGCCCATTGGTCTTCTTGTCTTTTTTTGTGAAAATACCATGCTGTTTTAATTATCACAGTTTTATAGTATATTTTGGGGTCAGGGAGTGAGATCCCACCCACTCTGCTCTTCTTGTGGAGTATTGCTTTGGCAATACAAGGTCTTTTATGATTCCAGACAAATTCTATAATTGTTTTTTCTAGATCTGTGAAGAATATCTTTGGTAATTTGATTGGTATTGTGTTAAATATGTAGATTAACTTGGGTAGAATTGCCATTTTGATTATATTAATTCTTCCAGTCCAAGAACATGAGATGTTCTTCCACTTTTTTGGGTCATTTTCAATATCTTTTTAAAGATTTTCATGTTTTTTTTTTTTTTGTAAAGGTCTTTGACTTCCTTAGTTAGATTTATCCTTCGGTATCTTATACATTTTGTGGCTATGGTAAAAGGGATTTGTTTTTTCAGTTCTACCTTGTTCAACTTATTGTTCATATATAGAAATGCTATAGATTTTTGGATGTTGATTTTGTATCCTGCCACTTTATTGTATTCATTTATTACTTTGAGAAGTTTTTTCATGGATACCTTTGGACCTTCTAAGTATACTATCATGTTATCTGCAAATAAAGATATTTTCAATTCTTCTTTGTCTTTTTGAATGTCTCTTATATTATTCTCTTTACTTATTGGATTGGCTAAGACTTCCAGCAGTATATTAAAAAAAGTGGAGAAAGTGGGCAGCCTTGTCTAACACACAGTTTTTAGAGGAAAAGCTTTTACCTTCTCCCCATTCGCTACAATGTTAGCTATAGGTTTTTCATATATGGCTTTTATTGTGTTAAGAAATGACCCTTCTATACCAATCTTGCTAAGAGTCTTAATCGTGAAGGGATGTTGTATTTTGTTGAATGCTATCTCTGCATAGATTGATATGGTCAATTGATGGATAAAAATAAAATATATATTTTTTATCTTTCTTTCTGTTAATATGGTGTATTATGTTTATGGTTTTGCGTATGAACTACCCTTGCATCCCTGGAATAAAGCCTACTCGATCTTTGTTATATGTTGTTGGATACAATTTGCAAGTATTTTTGAGAATTTTTGCATCTATATTCATCAGAGATATTGGTCTGAAGTTTTCCTTTTTTGTCATATCTTTATGTGTTTTTGGAATGAGGATGATGGAGGCATCATAAAATGAATTTGGGAGGTTTCCTTTCTTTTGGATCTTTAGAAATCAAGCAGAATGGGGGTTAACTCTTTCTTAAAAATTTGGTAGAATTCAGAATTGAAGCTTTCAGGACCTGTTTTTTTTTTTTTTTTTTTTTTTTTTTTTTTTTTTTTTTGTTTTTTTTTTTTGGGGGGTGTTCTCCAGAGAGAGACAGAGAGATAGAAAGCGAGAAATCACCCCGGGGGGATGGCCATGCCACAATCCCTTCTCCTCCATTCTCTTCTCAAAATCTTGGGCAGGGACGCACACACGCCTGGTGTGAGTTTAAGCCACCAGGTCCGGGACTCGAACCACGGTCAGCTATATGGGAGTTCAGTGACATAGACATTATGCTAACTGTTGATCCCGCTGGGCTTTTCTTTGTTTGGAGGCTTTTATTAATGATTCAATTTCATTGCTTGTTATGGGTCTATTCAAGTGTTCTATGTCCTCCTGATCCAATACTGGTAGATTATATACATCCAAGAATTTGTCCATCTCCTCCACGTTCTCTTGTTTGTTGGCATATAGTTGCTCATATGTATCCTCTATGATGTTTGTATTTCTATTGTCTCTTGTAAATATTGCCTGATTCATTAAGTATTTGATTGATCTGGTTCTTTTCTTTTCTTTATCTTCTAGCCAGTAGTGTGTCAATCTTGTTAATCTTTTCAAAGAACCAGCTTTTGCTTTTATTTATTTTCTGTATAGTTCATTTATTTTCTATTTCATTTATTTCTGCTCGAATCTTTATTATTTCTTTTTCTGGGCATTTATTTTGGTTGTTGCTTTTCCAATTCCTTGAGGAATAATGTTAGGTTGTCTATTTGCCAACCTTCTATCTTTTTCTTATGTACACAAATTGCTATTAATGTCCCTATGACTGCTTTTACATTTTCCTACTGATTATGCAATCTCATATATGCATTATCATTTGTTTTCATAAAATTTTGCTTTCAGATTTAATTTCTTCAGTAGTTGAGAATTCATTCAGAAGTAGGTTGTTTAGTTACTATGTGTTTGTGTATTTTCCTGAAATTAATATCAAGTTTAATTCCATCGTGATCAGAGATGATGCTGGATATAGTTTCCATGCTTTTGAATTTGTAAAGGCTTGATTTGTGCCCTATCATATGGTCAATCTTTGAAAAGGTCCCATGCAGGGGATAGAAAAATGTATATCTTGTGGTATTAGTATGGAAATTTCTATGTCTGTTGAGTCCATTTGATTTATGGTTTCACTTTGGTTTTGTATCTCTCTGGTTATTTTCTGTCTAGAACATCTGTCTTAAGGAGATAATGGAGTTCTGAGTTCCCCAACAATTATAGAACTGCAATCTCTCTCTCTTTTTAGCTCTAGCAGTCTTTCCTTCATGTATTTAAGTGCTCCTGATTTGGGTGTATAGATATTTATAAGTGTTATGTGTCTTGGATGAATTAGCCCATTTACTATGTAATGCCCTTCTTTGTCTCTTCTTTTTTGTCTGACAGCATATTTTGTCTGAAATCAGTATCATTACTACAACCCTTTTATGATTTCCATTCCACAAGCCCTTCACTTTTAGTCTATGTATGTCTTTACCCATGAGGTTTGTTTCTTGTAGGCAACAGATAGGGGGTTTCTATTTTCTTTTATGGATTCAACCAGTCTGTCTTTTTGATTGGAGAATCTAATCCATTAACTTTCAACATTATTATTGATATTTGTGGACATGTTTCTATCATTAAGTGAGCCATTTTCTTGGCTGCTTTTGTTCTCTTATATCTCTGTCTGACTTTATTTTTTTCTGGTATAGCACTCCCTTCAGAACTGAAGAACTGGCCTGGAGTTGTTAAATTCTTTCAGATTTTTTTTGATCTGAGAATGTTTTTAACTTATTTTTTCCATATGAAAGATACTCTTGCTGAATATAGTAATCTTGGTTGACATTTTTTTTTTTTTTCATTTAACACTGACTATAATCCCCATTCTTTCCTTGGCTTCGTTGTTTTCAATGAGAACTCCAATGTTAACCTGATGGGATAACCTTTGTAAGTAACTTGATGTTTCTCTCTTGCCAATTTTAGTATGTTGTGTTCGTCTGTGGTTTTGGCCAATCTGGCTATTATGTATCATGGAGAAGATCTTCTTGGGTTGATTCTATTTAGGGTCCTTTGTATTTTCGGGGTCTGGATTTTTAATGCCTCTCTAGGTTTGGAAAGTTTTCTTCCAGAATTTCATGGAATAGATTATCAATGCCCATATTATTTTCTTCACCTTCTGGGATACTGGTAATCTGGATGTTTGAGCACTTGGCTGTATCTAGTATTTCTCACATATTGTCCTCGTTTTTCTTGGTTATTGTCTCAATCTTCTTGATAATTTTTTCTAGGTCAAAGGTTTTGTTTTCTACATTTGAGATTTGATCTTCTTCTTGATTTATTCTACTTTTAATACTTTTGAGGGAGGTTTTAATTTCCCGTATCACAGTCTTCATCTGTAATAATTTCATTTGATTCATTTTTTTCCCTCATCGAACAAGAAGCCATAACTTTATGAATGATAGAAACAGTACAGATTTCAAACCAGGCTGCAGTATTCTTTTGGAACATGAAAAAAAGTCCTCCTTTTCAGATGATTACATTGTTAAGTCCATAATAGCATTTATAATACCATTACTGTTGTTCTTCAGGGCTCGGATTGCATTTGCTCTCGACACATTTGCTTATGACATGACCAATTCTATGTCCGTAACTTGCACACCAGTTTCATCAACCTCTTCCTCTTCACTCTCCTCTTGTACAGTTGGTGTCTGTGTGTTTTCTTGAATGTTTGAGACAGCTTCACCTTGAACTTTGAATTTTTCAGCAGCTGCTAGCTGTGCTTGCTGAGACAAATCCTCAATCTTGGCTTCCCCCAAAACTATGTAAGTATCCGAAGCTGGGCTTTTGTAGACATCTGGTTCTGTGGTGACAAAAAAGATATTCTTAGATTTCCAGATAGTGACTCTAGTAACCCCTGTAACCTGCCGAAGACCTAGTTTGGACATAGCCTTCCATGCCTTTTTTTCACTTCAACTCTGTTTTGCTTTACTGACTGGTTCTTCATCGATTTCAGCTGCTGGGTTTGTTGTGTGGCTGCATGTGTGGAATCTTGTTCTTCAAGCTCTGGTACTGATTCATCACTGTCAGATTCTGTTCCAGACCCTGTCTCAGCCTGGGGCTGTGGCAACTCCTGCTCTGTAGCAGGGATGGTTTCTGTGGCTTCACCAGGCATTTTGTGCAGGGTACATGGAACCTCGTTTGATTCATTTTTATGGTGTCTATTTTTTCTATAAATTGTGAAAGGACTTCCTCATCTCCTGGAGTTTGTTGTCTCTTTTCTCTTGCATCTAATTTGTTTTGTCATTATAAAAATTCTGAATTGTTTATCTGATATTTTTATGAGTTCCATTGTGTTGTCTGAGGATGATGAGGAATTGATGTTTTCCCTTGGGGGAGAGACATATTGTTGGTTGCTCATATTTCTCATGCTCTGTGATGATTTCTAGTCATCTGGTGATTTACAGTTCTTTCTTAACTTCTTTGAGTTAATTTTGAGTGTTCAAGCCATGTGGGAGTAGGTGATTGATGATCTCTCTGCTGCTCTACTGTAGGAACATGTTTCAAGAAAAGCTTCGTGGATGTGGGGCCATGCTCTGAACAGACATCATATGTCTCTTTAAAGAGTTAGCAGAAACCTTGGGGCTTGTCCTTTCCTTGACCTTTCCTGCAAGCAGAGCATTCAGTGGAATACAGGGGCTGCTCTAGGGGAACACCTGCAGAGTTGGGGCAACATCCTGACCCTACTACATAAATACTAACCCCTGCTCTGCCTCATGTAATCTGTATAGCTTAATTATCACCCCTCTGATGTATGCAAGAGAGTGTACTCCCCACATCTGCAGATAAGCTTCACTTTACTGGATAAGTCATTTACGGGAAATTTCTTTGCTTTGCCATGACCAAGAGATACACATGGCACCAGTATATCTAAACTTTCAAGAATGGGAAGACTGTTGTCACTTGCTTTCTGTCTCTGGAAAGCATCTACTCTACCTATGGAATGTCACAAAATGCACTTATGTAGTGTTGTTTTGCCAGATAAATAAAGACGCTCAGCTTGTCTGGGTGCACAGGCTCCACAGGCTTAGGCTGCCTGTGTCCACCGCTACTCTGTCTCTGTGTCTCTTTCCTTTTGTTTCCTCTTGGGTTGAGTTAAGCTTGCTTGCAGATGTTGACACTCTGCCTTCCTGATGCTCACCAGCAACCTGCACTGTTGTCACTGCTCTTGGATGATACAAAGTCCTCTCCATTTCTAGAGAACAGGTGTCCCTGAGACTGGGTACTGAGCTTTAATTCAGGAAAATAGAAGGGATTGTGTAGTGAGATTTAGAAAATGCTGAAATCTTAGAATTCAGAGGTGTGACAAGGGATAAGCCATAGTCTTTTGCAGTCCAGTCTCCCTGTGCAGGAATGAATGTCTGAATGGGATGGAGTGGGGCACAAGGTCATCTCAAAGTCCCTAGCAACAAATTTGAGAGTTTGAAGGCTAGTGGGGGAGGGGACAAGCTAAGGGTTTCAGTCGCAAAGCCTTCCAGGAGCAGGTGGTCTGGCAAGGCCTTTTGCTAGAATGGATGTCTGAATGGATGCTTTGTGCCTTCCTCCCCCCCTCCCCTTTTTTTTAGAGGTTTTTGCTAGGGCGCGTGCGCTTGCCAGACAGAGACAGAGAGAGAGAGAGACAGAGAGATAGAAAGCGAGAAATCACCCTCCCCCTCCTCCCCCGGGGGGATGGCCACGCCGCACACGCTTCTCCTCCATTCTCCTTTCGGGATCTTGGGCATGCACGCACACGCGCTCGGCATGAATTTTAAGCCACCGGGTCCAGGACGTGAACCGCGGTCGACTATGTGGGAGTCCAGCGACATAGCCATTACGCTAACTGCTGGTCCCACTTTGTCCCCTTTTAAGGGTGCTCTCTTCCCCTCTCTCAGGTGCACATCCTCTGCCCAGTTTTTTTTTAAAAAGTAAACCTGTTCAGCCATATGGCATCTGGCTTTCTTTGCACAATACCTAACCACTGTGCCAATCTAGGCTTGCCCTAGATTCTACTTTTTCTTTTTCTTCTTCTTCTTTATTTTATTTTATTTTATTTTATTTTATTTTATTTTATTTTATTTTATTTTATTTTTTGCTATATGTCATATCCACTCATCAGAGACAGACAGCGAAGAGAGAGATAAAAAGTGAGAACACATCCTCCCACCACCCCCCAGGAGAAATAGACACGCCATAATCCCTTGTTTTTTTATTCTCTTCACATTTTGGGCACTCATGTACATGTGTATGGCATGTTTTTCAAGCTGCTAGGTCCAGGACAGGAACGATGCAGTTGGCCATGTGGTTTCCAACCATCTTAACCACCATATCACCAGCTAGCCTCCTAGATACCATGCTTGACAGTGTGAGGACTTGACAGTAACAAGACTTCAATAAGTTGGTGAAAAAAATGTATTTAAGATGTGAGTTTAGTCTGATGAAAGAAATTAAATCCATGCAGTTTTCTCATGATACTCATTATCTGTGAACTTCTTGATGACTCACGTACATATTACTTTTTTGCAATGTTATTGGTGGTGGTCTTTCCTCACTTGTGTGGTTTAGGATTTGTCCAGCCACCTTAGCTTGGTGGTGCTGTTTCTGGTCCAGCTCATATACCATGCTGGCTGATGGACATGTGCCCAGAAAGCTGGTTTGGGCACCAGTAGATATGTTGGTGTGTTAGACCCTATCTGCTAAGCCAGCTCACTCTGCCTCTGAAAATAGATACCAGGGAAAGGTTATACAATACGGCATTTGGGATTAGGGTAGGGGTCTGATGAAGCTGTCAAGGCTGGTGTTACAGGGTTAGAAGAGCTTAGTTCCCCAGAATATGTGGGTTGGAATACACTCTAGTATTTTGAGGAGACCTGGGGGCTGTAAGCTAGAGCATACTAGGGCTCATACTTTTCTGTATGGCTTTCCTAACTGTGTGACCAACCATCAGCCAAAGATAAAACAATAGTTATAAAATGAATAGACATAAAACAGTATGACCTAGTTATGTTCCTGGACACCTAGTTATGTTCCTGACCAAGGGGCCCTATGCTCTGGTCCAGGAACCCAGAACTGATACGACCCTTTGATGCTCAAGAAAGGACAGAACATGTGTTGATGAGAGAGGAAAAGAGAATTTATGACAGTGTGGCCACAGTGGGAATTCATGTAAGAATATCTTTGTTTGATCACCCAACTTGTAGATGCTTTTATAAGGGAATATGCCACGGAGCTAACAGCTATCTACAGACAAGCATAGGTCAGGGGGCCAGCAGGTGTCACAGTGGTTAAGGTGTGGACTCCTGTGTGGTTTATTGTGGTTCGAGTCCTGGACCTGGCGGCTTGAAACTCATACCAGGCGTGTGTGGGTGCGTGTCCAAAATCCTGAGAGGAGAATGGAGAAGGGATTGCAACATGGCCATCCCTCCTGGGAGGTGATTTCTTGCTTTCCGTTTCTCTGTCCTTGGCAAGTGCAGGCCCCTGTAGCAAAAATCTCTTAAAAGACAACCAAAACATTGGTCAGGTTAATTTTTAGTTAGGGATTCAATGGAGCAATTCATCTTCAAGTTATACATTTTAATTTTTGGCTGGGGCAGCATGTCCCTCATTGTGCAAAGTCCAAGTTGGTCATTTTTCTCCTTGAATGGAGTTCTCATGTGAATCTCAAAGAGTACCAGGCTGAGAGATAAATGATTTTTTGATATAACATGATGGAGTCAGTCTGGCTAAAGCAGGCTCCCATTTTAGTCTCTTACCAGAGAAAGGTACCCAGAGAAGAGTGTCTGGCAGCTTTATATAAATAGTTAAAATCATATGGCCTCTTTCCCCTGGGTCTCTACTTTTCCATCTCCCTCCCTGCTAGCAGCCTGAGAGAGGAATCTCTGGGGCCCAGGCTTCTCACAGAACCACATCCCTGCTGACAGGCAAGATCTTCCCTGATAAGTAAATGGTAAGGATGCCATGAAAAGGCCTTGCTGCAATTGTCTATAGCATGCCAGCCTGAGTGTTGTAAACCTATTCCCAGAGTCTACTTGTTCCCAATAATTTAGATTCAGAATAGCATCTGTAGAACTGAAAATTTGGCATTAGTTGATTTCATGCTGTTATTTATTATTTATTAGATTTCTTTCTTCTCTTTTCATTCCTCCCCTTGTCCTTCCCTCTCTTTCTCCCTTCCTCTGCCCTCCCATTAATTGTAATGTTTGTGACCAACCATCAGCCAAAGATAAAACAATAGTCATAAAATGAATAAACATAAAACAGCGTGACCTAGTTATGTTCCTGGCCAAGGGGCCATATGCTCTGGTCCAGCAACCCAGAACTGGTCTGACCCTTTGCTGCTCAAGAAAGGACAGAATGTGTGTTTATGAGAGAGGAAAGGAGTGGGGGAGTGGTATGCACTGCTGCACTTACATCTTTGGGCTTTCCTTCTCTCCTGGCTCCCCGCTGCCTGTTTCTCTATTGCTGTAGTGCTCTTCAATGCATTCTCATGGATGTCTGGACATTTTTTTTTCTAATGTTTATGGATGATACTAACAGTAACTATTGCTCAAAACAATTTTTAGACTATATAGCTGTGTGTATGTGTACCAAATACATGTCTATTGTACTTTTCTTTCAGCTTTAAAAAAATGACTTAAGTTTCTGAGGCCAGCAGGTGGTGTGGTGGTTGAGTGTGCTAGACTCCCACATGGCTGACCACGGTTTGAGTGCTGGACCTGGTGGCTTGCTTTCTCATTTTCCATCTCTCTTGCTCTCTCTCACTTTGTCCCTTTCTGGTCAAAGTTAAATAAATAAATTAATTAAATTAAACAACTCTTAAAAACAAATAAACATACAAAACTTTACATTTCTTTATTTTCAGGGGATAGAGCAATAGGGAGTATAGCTGTTACCATGTTGGGAGGGTTCCCAGGTAACCGACATATGTTAACTTGTTTAATCCCCGTAATCCTTGGTAGAAGCTATGATTAGTACTTTATCTATACAATTTCCATTTTAAAGATAGGAAACAAGTTGTGACACATTAAATCATTTACTCAAGGGTGGGGATTTGATAAACTGAGAACTTTCCATTATACCACACAACTCACCAAAGTTGTCTGAGAGTGGGTTACTGGAAAAATCCCAAGGGCTTCCATACCAGGCAGTTTTCTGAGCAGAGGCTGGAAAGTTTGCATGGTATGGGTGTATGTGTACCAAATACAAGTTTATTGTACTCTTCTTTCAGATGACCATGAGGGCCTCTTTCTCTGAGGAGGATTCTGAAGAGAACTTTTTTTTTTTTTTTTTAAAGGTTTTGCTCACCCTAGAGACAGAGATACAAAAAACAAGAACTTACCCCCTGGGGGATGACCACACCACAATTCTTTCTTCATTCTCCTCTTGGGATTTTGGACTTGTACACACATGTACCCGGGCGTAGGTTTCAAGCCACCATTTCCATGATTTGAACCACAATTGACCATGCAGAGTCTATTGCCTCAACTACTACGCCACCTGCTGGCCCCTGAAGAGACCTCTTATCCCCTGGCTAAAAGATGGCTGACTCAGATATTGAGGTGTCTAGACCAGCCCTAGCTGTGGGGCTAATTGGCTATATGATATTGGGTGGGTCTTTTCAGCTTTCTGGGTTTCTGTTTCTTCTTTCATTAAGGAGACCTTGGGTTTATGACACTCCTTTTCATATATTCTAGCCACAGAATCCATTCCTTTAAATAAACACATCTAAGCTGAAAATAAATGTTTTAACTTTGTTACTTTTTTTTTTTTAAATAGACTATAGATTAGTTTATTTTTAATGCCCACCATGCCATGAATTCATAGGGAATAGGTTCCAGTAGCTCAGGTTCCTTTCCATTGGTTCTCACAAAGTGTGCTTCTCTGGGTGGAGCAGGCTGGCTCTTCAGTTGAACCCAGGTACCATTCTCTTTGGCTTCCTTCTTTTTCTGGTCATTTTCCTTCACATGTGTTAGGAAGCTATCTCTGCTCTTAGAATGCTTAATATGCTCAATATGCACATTAATTCTCTTGGCAAGACTCTTGCCCTTAATTTGTTTGTTTACAATGCCAACAGCATGCTGGTTAACACTGTAGACTCTTCTGGTTTTGTCATGGTAACATTTGTGGGGCATTCCTTTTTGAACAGTACCCATTCCCTTGATGTCTACAATATCACTTTTTTTTTTTTTTTGGAGAGGTTTTCGCTATAGTGCGCGAGCGCTTGCCAGCCAGCCAGAGAGAGACATAGAGACAGAAAGCGAGAAATCACCCCCCAGGGGGGATGGTCACGCCACAATCCCTTCTCCTCCATTCTCCTCTCAGGATCTTGGGCACGCATGCACACGCGCCCAGCGTGAGTTTTAAGCCACCAGGTCCGAGACGCGAACCGCGGTCGACTACGGGGGAGTCCAGCGACATAGCCATTACGCTAACTGCTGGTTCCCTACAATATCACCTTTCTTATAGATTCACATGTATGTTGCCAAAGGAGCCACTCCAAGCTTTCTAAAAGGCCTAGAGAATACATATCGGGTGCTTCTTCTCTTAAAAACCCTATGTGTACGTCATTTTGGTTAATTACTGGAAGATGGCTGTTCCGGCCAAAATGACACTTTGTTACCTTTTGAAATATCTATTTTATTTTATTTTTCTCTTTGGTATTTCTTTATTTTTGTTCCAGGCAAAAAATCAAGTTCCTCTTATTTTTTTTGCCTCATCAATTTGTTTTCAGGATCAGCACCAGAAGCTCTGTGCTATTGGGTTCTCCTCTTGTATAGTTTAAATAACTGAGACATTATGTTAAGGACAAAAAGATGAAAGGACAGCTGTCTGAGGATGCCATGATGAGAGACAGAGAGAAAGTTACTTTCCCAAGTTGAGGGTGGATAGGGGTATGAACCGGGGCAGGAAGAGGGAGGGTGATTTGGCCTGCAGTGTGCTTCACTCTGCAGCCGTGTCCAGATGGGTGAAGGCCTGGTAGGGGCCTGTGTCACTACATGTGCTGTTGAGGCTGGCCACACGCAGCAGTCTAGATAGAAACTGAGCATGATGCCTCAAAGATGAGAGGACTTTTCTCCATTTTTCAAATACCATAAAAACCCCTCTATTTTGTTTTGATTTGGAGTGTGGCCAGGCCTCAGTAATGACTGAGATTAAATTTCAGACTAGCCCAGGTTTAGAGACTGACACCATTATGTTTCTGGCAAATACTACATTTTTGCCGATTTGACTTCTGGTGTTACTATTTATACTCTTTGGCTGCAAATCTAGTCAGGAGGGGCCTGTTTACAGTGCCTGTATTCCTTGTCGTCTTTGTCCTTGCCTTCCAGGCAAGGAAAATCTCCAGTTTAACCTAAACCTTGTAACCTGTTCTCAGGTTCACTATGATAAACTGTAGTGTGTAACAACAACAAATAAAGCAGTTCAAACAATTACCTAATTTTAAAAACAAGATGATTTTTTCTACAACAGTAGTTGTATTCAGTTAATTTAGAAAATATTGGTAAAATAAATTCCAATTGCAAATACATAGGTAGATGCTTCAAAGTATAAAGTTGTTATGTACCAAAAATACAAGGGATATTTATAACAATAACTTAAGAGATGTAAACTAATGATAAACTACAACTTAACAAAAAATTGTGAACATTTTTGCACACTAATTAGTCCTTGTTTTTTTTTTTTAAAGGCAAAGTCTTACTTTGATGACAAATAAATTAACAGACACACACTAGAGCAAACTATTTCCAGACAATAGAAAAAAAGTTTTGATTTGTTTTTCTCTTGTAAACATAAGTTTATCATTCTAGTCTTCAAAAATTATTTGCACTTGAGTTTCCATTATTTGATAAAGCATTTATGAAACCATCTGCAGACTGGTTGAACAGACAAATGACACTTTTTAAAAAAAAATTAGTAATTTAATATAATTTAATTTAATGTTATTATTATTTGTGCATGCAACAGGACACATGCACTCTTCAAAGAGAGAGAGAACGCAAGAGAGAGAGAGAGAAAGTGAGAAGCAGGTCACAAAGTATGGGATTCAAATTGTGGTAGGCAGTGTGAGAGTCTAGCACCTTAACCACCTTGCCTCCTGCTGGGCCCAAAACGTAACACTTTCAAGGAGATATAACTGTCCTAATTTTTTTTTTTTCTCAGATCTACCATCTTCCACCCACTCTCTACCAGGCACTTTTTCTTCTTACTGTCTCTGGTATCTGTACCCATTCCCTCCAGCATCACATTATCAGATCTCTCAACCTCTGCTATGAAGCACAGACACTCAGTACAAAAGAGTGGAGATATACAATGTGTATCTTTCAAAGTCTGGTTCACTTCACTAAAGTCTTCTATATTCATCCATTTTGAGTCAAACAACAGGATCTCATTGTTTCTTATAGTTGTATAACATACTATAGTATATATGTACCACAGTTTTCAACCCATTCATCAGTTTTTGGACACTTAGGTTGGTTCCATGTCTTTTTTAAATTAAAAATTTTTTTTTACTTTTTTTCAAATTTTTGTCTTAGGACACATGCACTTGCCAGAGAGAGATATAGAAACAGAAACAGTGATAGGTAAAGTGAGAAATCATCCCCATGAGGGGGATGGCTGTGCCAGCAGTGCACACCTGTAATCCTAGCTAGCTGGGAGGTTGGAGCGGAAGACCACGGCATGGTGAGACCTTGTTGAAAATGCCCACCTCTCTGTTTGTCTCTCTCATTAAAAAGATAAAAAATATACTGAGACACTCTTTTATCTCACAGGTGGCCACAAATTCAAAAGTTAAACAGCATGCCCCACGGGCAAGGTGGTTTTTTAAAATTTATTTTTCAGTTAATGCTATAGGGCACATGCTCTTGCTGGAGAGAGGCAAAGACAAAGAAAGAAAGAAGGAAAGTGAGAGAAGGGCATGCCACAATCTCTTCTTCTCCATTTTCCTCCTGGGTTTCTGGGCATGCATGCATGTGTGCCCAGTGTGTTTTCCAAGCTGTCAGGTCCAGGACTTGAACTAGACACGTGGCCATGTAGGATCTGGGCACCTAGCCATCATGCCACCTGGCAGGCCTGTTTGTTTTCTTCTGATTGGTGTTGCAGGATACATCTTTTTTCTCCTATAACTTTACTTTTATCCTAGATCTGTATGTTTAAGTTATGTGTTTTGTAAACAGAAAAAAGTTGGTCTTGCATTTAAGAAAATGTACACTGATAATCTCAGCCTTTTAATTAAACATTTAGTCTGTTTCCATTAGTACAAATATTGATGGGATTGAGTTGAAGAATGTATTGGTATTTGATTTTCATTTGTGCAATTGATTCTTTGTTCTTTTGTTGTATCTCATTTTGTCTTCTCTGTTGGATTTTGGTTATGTCTCTGCACATTATTTTGGTGATTGCACTAGAGACATACTGATATGTCTCCTTCACATATCAGTATCTACTTTGAATTCGTGCTATACCACATCTCATAAGAACCTTGTAACAATGCATTCCATTTCTCTTCTCTCCCAATTACTTTTTTTCATATAGTTTACTACCATATGCCATAAATCTCATCACATTTTTGCCTTAAATAATCAACAATCTTCGACAGGAACTCATACAACATCTTTTATATTTGTCATATTTTATTCTTCTACACTTTTACTTTTTTTTTTTCTGTACTGTTTACAACAGAAATTAATGCCTTTAGTCTGGAGAACTTCTTTTAAGGCAGGATGAGCATCCCTAATTCAAAAACCTAAAATCTAAAATGGAGAATATGTACAGGTAGGACTCTGTCTTCTCTGCCCCCCCCCAGACTTCAGCCAGTACCACTCCTTCTGGATTTACAATTTACAGGGTTTCTGTCCTGTCTGGTATCCCACACAGCTCTTCTCTTGTCCAACATATTCCACCATGATAAAAGTGCAGCGATGGTCCATGTACCATATCTCCCAGAAGCAGCTGGCTTGAGAAAAATTTGGAATGGTTTAATGAACACCAAACAATAATTATGGCTGAGACCCAGCTACCTGCAAGATTGAGATCATCTTACAGGATAGAGACTATGCTTTAAACCAGCAGTAGATATATAGACATCCCTGTAGCTAGAACACATAGTCCCAGAAACAAAGGGATGAGTGTGGAGAGTGGCCATTCTGAGCAAACATGGTGCCCTTCAGACACATGCAGAAATGCAGTTCAATGAGGTATCATTTGCATAGCAATGAAGGCAATTAACACGTGAACATGCTAGCTATGTGCTGTACCTATGTGCTGTTATCGATACTGCAGAGTAGTATCAGGTTAAAGGAAGTCTCATGTGTTTATCAGAATCAGCCTCAAAAGATCAGAGAAATTACATGGTGCAAGTTGTTCTCGCATCATCAGCCAATTAACATCTGAAAACAGCTGGCTTTGCATTCCATTCCCTCTTCCCCCATTTTCTACCCTATAAAATAATAAACCTGGGAGTGTGAACCTGGGAGTCCTAGTCCAGATGTCAAGCTGTCATCAATGACCAAAAAGGACAGACTGGAAAGGATCAGGTGACTGAGTCACCTGTTAGGTGGTGGATTCTGAGTTCATGAGGACACATGTCCACATAAGGGCTGTAATGGCCCTGCTCAGGTGAGAGATGCGGCCATGAGTTCTGGGGATGAATCCTGCCTTCCTTGTGCTCCATGGCGAGGGCAGAAGATGGATAGGAACATAAGACCCATGGGATGAGCATCCCAGAAGAGAAAGCCTGCCATGATCCTCATGAGGCTTTGGGAATTCTGGATAGGGGGAGGTGGTGAGAAGCTGGCTGAGATCAAGATACAAGGGTGCCCTGAAGGCCACCCGAGGCTGTAGGAGGGTGGACTGCCAGGAAACTGGAGCTGTGCTGGGCCCTAGAAAGGTCTGCAACAGGCACTTAATCTGGGTCTGGGATACTGAGAGACCTCCCTGAAACTTTCTGGGCCACCAAGTTACTAGCTTTTCAGATTTGGAGAAGGAGCCCTTCATGGGGTGAGCCACATCTTTCCAAAAGACTCCTACCCATTTCCAGGGAGATAGAGAAGTGGCTGGCTACTCTGAGGCTTCTGAAGTAATCCTCCTTCAAAATCTGAGTTCTTTTATGTTGCCTTATTGGGCATGGGGTGTGGTGAGGCAGAGGTGTAGATGAGGAGTGAGCTAGGGGACAATATGGATGAGGTAAGAGGTTCATGTTTAGAGAGGGCCATTTTCCTGTTTTCTTTTCCCTGATACAATTTACACTCAGGCTGGCTGTGGCAGGTGGCATTGGGGAGGTATATTTGTAAGGACCTAGGCACAGAGAAAAGAGGAGAAGTTTAACCTAGTGTGTATCAATCAAGGTATATTTAAATGTTTATTTTTATTATTAATTAATTAATTAATTTATTTTGTTTGTTGTTAGGCAAATACACTTGCCAGGACAGACAGAGAAGGAAAGTGAGAAATTACCCACCTTGGGAAATGGCCATGCCATAATCCCTTCTCCTCTATTCTGCTCTTAGAATTTTGGGCATGCATACACATGTGCCAGGTGTGATTTTCAAGCCACCAGGTCTGGGACTCCAACCATGCAGTAGGTGGTGTGGGGTTCAGTTGCCTTAACCTCCAAGACACTGAGTGGCCCTATTGTGTAATTTAAAATGCTCTAGTGTAAACTTTTTTTAAAAAAATTTATGACAGAGCATGTGTAAATGCATGAGCCAAAGGGAGAGAGAAAAAGGGGGGGTAGGGAGAGAGAGAGAGAGAGAGAGAGAGAGAATGCATACCCTCTTTAGGGTCTAGTCACACAGAGATCCCCTTCCTCCAGTCCTCTGGCCTATCAGACCCAGGGTACTCAAGTGTGTGCTGTGTGACTCAAGTTAACTTGACTGGCAGAATGTAAACTCTAGATACACAACTTGGCAGCCTTCCCTCTTTGCCCTTCTCTTTGTACTAGAAACCAGCCTTCTCAGCCACCATTTCAATGAGCACATTTCTAGGGAACAAGAGGTTGTTGTTCATCTGGGTTACTTATCCTAAGCCTTGACTCAAAAAACAAAAACAAAACAAAACAAAACACCACTTTTCTTTCACTCATCATGTATCAGTCTTTTGTCTAGGTTGACAGTATCAACACAACATGTTTTTTTACTCTAGAAGTGAAAGATGGAATATGCTAGAGGGCAAAGCAATAAGACAAATCAAAACATGAACAGATGGCTCTAGACACATGGCTGGTACCTATGGAATGTTGTGTTTTTGGGTGAAGGAAGAATCAATCACTTCCACTCTGGAGATGAAGTTTATTAATTCTGGGAACCTGCACATGACCCTCACCACCTGATGTGCTTTTGGCCTCTGCCTGGAGAAGATAGACAGACCAATCCTGGAAGCACCTCAGTCTGCACCCTGCAGTTTGAACTGCTTCATTGTACTTCTTATCCAGGACAGAAAGCTGGAGATCCTGGTGTAGACACGTGGAGGTTTTGCATCTTTTGTTCCAAAGGAGACAATGCCGTGGGCTACATTGTTACACACGAGAGGGCCTCCAGAATCCCCCTGTGGGCAAAGAGAGAAAGAACTGAACTGCCTCCTCTAGGTCCTGCTCTTCCTTCCTCCCATGGGTGGGTGTCTATGTTAGGGGGCTGTGCATGTTATCAGAGTCAAGCAGACCTTGCCACCTCCCTTCACCTTGGGATTCTCTCCTGGTCCTGATGATTCTTTCTAGTTGACTAAGGCTGGACCTGTCACTCCTCCATAAAGTGGCTGTGAGGACAGCAACTATCCTATTCTGCCCCAGGTAGAAGAAACCAGAGACTGAGTTGGTTGTAAAGGCTTAGTGTTGATAGGTATGGCTATCTTCCACTGTCCTGGATCCCCTCAAAGCTCTGTTGTGTACAGGCTAAGCATGGAAAGTGCTGGTAATCTCACCTTAAAAGAAGTCTTCCACTTCTTTGGGTCCCCCACACATATTTGGGTGGTTTTATTATAACAGTCTTTGTAGCGAGAAACACACAGCTCATCCTTTTGAACTTCCAGGTCTACCTCGTGGAGTTTCTGTGTTGTTTCAAATAATCCAATACGTCCCCAGCCTGCCACACTGCATACCATCCCTGGTGTCACCTGCGATCCACTGGGTAGCGCGAGAAGGCGAACCGCAGGAGTCAATCTGGCCTTCCTATTCAGCTGAAGGTAGAGGAAAGAAATCTTAAATCTATCAATAGCTCAAAAAGATTCTGGACAGTTACAGGGTTGCCTACTCTATGACCCTGGGACGAGTGACACTGGGAAGGAGGTAATATCGAGAAGGAGGTCATATCGGGAAGAAGGTATGGGAATGAGATAATGAAGTTGCAAAAAACTAAACATCAAAGTGTTCAATGGCCAATGGAGTAATGGGGCTCACCTGCAGTAACATGATGTCATTGAAGGGTCTTTTAGAAATATAGCTCGGGTGGGGAATAGCTCTTGCTACAGGAATGACCTGCTGCGTCTTCTCCTGCTCCGCGATGTTGTGGGCCCCCAAGGTGACATTTATTGAGCTACACAGGGAGCAGAGAGGGAGAGCAAGTCACAAGGGATGTAGCTCTGGGAGCTGTGAAGGGAGGTGGACATCCCTGGGTGAAGCAGGGCAGGAGTTGAGAGAAATTCTAGAGCATGGGGCCTGGGGCAGAGTGTCTCATGCCCTTTGTCTACAGGCAGCCAGGGCTGGGTGGAAGTTTCTGGAGCAGATGTCGCATACTCAGTCTTGCACAGAGCCTGACTGTCTCCAAGTGAAACAATTTTCTCTAGTCTCTACTCTGGGCTTTAGGACACAACCTTGACCTCCTTCCCACCCACCTTTGACAGGTGTGTTCTTTTTCTTTTCATCAGGCCACTTACATTCACCTGCCCCTCTTTTCCCAAAGTTTGCCTATCCTTCAAGGAGCTCTTAGTATGGGGCCCATATTTATAGCCCCAAAGAAAGAGGCTCCCCTAGGATGGCGTATAGAAGCTCAGGAACAAGGTCTGAACTTACCCTCCCCCGCAGTGAGCTGCTGTTAGCACAAAGTCCTCACGCACAAGGAAACCCCCACATCTTTTCACATCATCTGGAGTCCGGATCCGAAGAAATGCCATGTAGGGATGAGAATGACGCCTCGCTTCCTGGCCTCCAATGATTTTCCCTGAAACAAAAGCCTACTTTGCTTTCTCTTTTCATGGAGCCAAAGGCTGAAGAAGTTGACACTGGGATAAACTACAGAAGTAAGGAATCAGGTGGGGTGGTGGGTAGTGGGGTCAGTAGTAGCCAGTAGCAGCTAAGAAGGGAGCCCTGAGGGTTCTCTGGAGAGTATTTCTGACTTGCAAAGTGACCTGTTGGGACTCAGATTCTCCCCTTGACAAAGAGAACAGCCTTTCTTCCTTAAGTCCTGATTCAGACATTTCTGTTGACAGACAGCATTTGTGTTTGGCATTAAGTAGTGGAGGTCCCATAGAGCCTGGAAAGTCCTATCTCTGAAGTTCCCCTTGTCTTCCTTCTCCTTTTGTTTCCCAGACCAAAAGCTGCAGTTGGTTTGTAATATTGTGAAATGAGCTTAAGAGGTTGATTGTGTTTGATCTTTATCTACTAGAGATTGAACCAAAACATGTGCCCAGTAAATGTTCTGGGTGCATGAAGGAATGACTCCCAATAGCTGTGGGCGAGGGTTGGCTGGGGTAGTGCTAGTGGGATTCTTGGTCATGCTGATGGGATGATGAGCAGTTGGGAAGATGGGGCTTATAAATCCACTGTACCCATGTGTTACTGGAAAATGCTAAATATCAGGATATATAAAAACTGAAACCAAAACCAAACTGAACAACAATAACTGAAAAATGACCAGAGAGAAATTGAACCTAAGTCAAGATAAAATAAAATTTAAGTGACCAGATGTCATCAATTCTGAGATGAACTGGGCTTTAGATTTCTTTCTTGGGAGGTATGGGAATGCAAAGTTTGGAGAAGGGATTTGGTTGGAGATTGATAAGTAGATTTTGCCATTCAGTTAGAAAGTTATTGGCCTTACCTTGGTAATAGAAACCAAGCCCTTTTTCCAAGCTGGTTTTTATATGGAATTAGTTATTTCTTATTCCAAGCTTCCAACCTTCTTCCAAATACTTTTATAAGGGAAGCGACTTTCTGGATGACAAGGGTAGGATTTAAGGAAGGAATCATATCTACTAGCTCTTATGGAGAACAGCCTTATCCGCATTATTCCTGAGTTTCTATTCAGCATCAGACTTGCTGATCTGTGGGTGAGATTGGATGTAGGGTTCATAAAGTTCCTGGAGATGACCCAGAGCCAAGATATATCTGAGTGTATGGCATCTGAGAGGGACTTTAGGCTGGGATTGGGAGGGGATGTTTGTGGGGATGGTCACTCACCTGCTTCAGCCCTGGGGCACAGAAGGAAGGCCAACAGGAGCAGGAGCAGCTGCATCTTCTTAGGATGGCTACCTGGTCAGAGCTGCTGATGATTTCTGCTTGTCTTTAAGCCCTGTCGTCTCCTCTAGTGTTGTAAGGAGCTATATCAGGTAAGATTATCTCAGTCTTGCAGCACAATCTGACCAAACCCTCAGGCCAGAGTTGAGTAAGAACTTATCAGTCACTAAATATGAACCCATTGCTCTTGGTGCTCATAATAAAGACCACACCAGCAGATAACAGAAAAAGCAGGTTATGTTCATATGATTGTAGATGTTGCACTGGCTGATAGTAGGCCCTTGAGCCTGAGATGTCTGAGCTCCATTATGATTAATCCATGAATGCTTCCATATTCTTGCATCTATTTAAATGATCAGGAGTATTGTTTCGTGTGGCCTTCATCTTTTCAGAGATATAGGAATAACAGGTTTCCTTGACTCTGTTGAACAGACAAAAACATCAGTGATTAGAGAAGAGTGGTGAGGGCCATGGTTGGAAAGATAGGGAGAATAGAGTGGGAGAAATGCTGAAGAGGCCACATCTCAGTTGCTAAAGTGCTTATTTGTTGAGACAATGTGGGAGGAGGGTATGCAACTAGGGGTGGGAAGAAGAGAATAAAAGGGGAAAAAAGGCAAAATATTTAACAGAAACAAAAATGGAAAATAATCTGTTGATGATAATGTTTTCAAAAATATTTTGGAATGGATTAATGTGTTTCATGCTGGGAAAATTAATTTTGTTTGATATAAAGATGTACAATGATTAAATGTGTAAAAAAAAACGGAAAAGAAAGAAACATACACACAAACACAGAGTTATATTTACTTTGACTACAAATATGCAATTTGGTCAGGGTTGGTGTGGATGTTTTGTCTCTGCTTCCTGTGGAGTGAACAGGAGCAGCGTGAAGCCTAGAAGTGAGAATCTTCTTAAGGCTTACTCACTAAACATCTAGCCTTCAGCTGTTGATGCTGGCAGTTGGTTGGAAGTTTCATTTCCTCTGCATGAGGGCCTCTCCATGTTGTCTCACTGCATGGTGTTCCCTACAACATGATGGTTGGCTTCTCCTTAGTGATCGTCCCCCCAAATGCAAGCCTGGCAGAAGCTTTGTCTTTTTTATTACCTAGACTTTTCTGTCACATAGTATCATTCCACCATATTTCATGGCTTGGAATGATCAAATGCTCCCAAATGGGCCAGCTGATGACAGCTGGATCCCACATGTCTGACTGTGTGGTTTGAGTCCTAATCAGTGGCTCGATAAACACACTGGGCATATGTGCGTGCATGCCCAAAATCCTAAAAGGAGGGAGAAATGGAAGAGAAGGGATTATGGCATGACCATGCCCCACTAGGGGTATTTTTTTCACTCTCTCTTTGTCTCTCTCTGATGAGCATATGTGTCTTTTGGTAAATTAGAAAAAAACAACAACTCCCATTTGGATTAAAAAGGAAGAAACAGGCCATGTTCCTCAGGGGGGAGGTGTGTTGTAGTCCTGCTGTAAGAAGAATTGGAGGGATGAGAGAGACACAGAGGCAATCATTTAAGAAAGTATGATCTGAATGCCTGCTTCTAGGTACATGGAGAGGAGTTAAAACCACCGACTGGCCTAAGCCAGGTCATACTCCTTGGGTGAGTTAGGGTCTGCTATATCCAAACCATGTGTACTGAGACTGGTAGAAGTTTGGTTCCCTCAAAAGTTATTGTCTTTAATGAATTGCTTATACCATGTGAAGTGGGAACTGATGCCAGAGAACCAAGGTGGTATTCTCGGACCACTGTGTAGGGGGCTACATTAAAAATTATTTATTTCATTTTATTTATCATTATTATTTTTAAATTTGCTATAGGGCACATGCATTTACCAGAGAGAGACAGAGAGAGAAAGAGAGAAAGCGAGAAAGTGAGCCTCTAGGTCTGGAACTTGAACTGTAGTTGGCTATGTAGGATACCAGTGACGTAACTACCACGCCACTTTCTTGCTCTGAGAAATACCTTTTTTTTTTTTTTTTAATCTTTCTGTACCATTTGCTGAAAGAATTATCTTGAAGATTGCCTGATAATGGGGGAAAAAATACAAGAGAGTCATGTACTTGAAATCTGGTTGGTTTTAAATATTGTGATCATAATTCTCTCAAAAAGTAGTAAAACATAAACCAAAGAAATGAAACCATTGTCGAGTGATTGCCAGGATGGGAGCTACAGTAAGCCTAAGGGAAAGTGCAAACCTGTGTGGGTGGAAAATCCCTCATGTGGGTGGAAAATCCCCCATGCCAGTCCCCTGCCAATGTAGCCTCCCACTTTTTCATTCCAGTCTGGTTTCGAGACCCTGTACTGGGCAGCCTGACTTGGGGCATCAGAATACATGTGAAATGAGGCGGCATCCCTGTGGACAGATAGCCTAGCAAGAAGAGTAGAAGCACAGTTAGGCTGAGGAAGGTATTCCTGGAGGAATTGTCTAATAGGGGGTGTCTGAGCTCGTGGGATGACAGAGGCCTCCTCAGAGGAGGCAATCTGGAGCAGTGTGTCAGAGCAGACTGAGTAGGGTGCACCAGGCATTATCATGAAGGAGCTCCTGCTGTGGAGTGTCAGGGCCTGTGTGCCTGTAGGAGGGGACCCCAGAGAGGAAGAGAGGTGGAGCCAGATAAAGAGTCATTCTGCAAATCTCTGGGGATTAATCAAAGAAGCAAGTATATTCAGGCTAAAGAGCTAGGCTTTTAGGCCAGCAGGTGGCTGGGTGGTTAAAAATGCTGGATCCCACATGGCCCACTGCATGATTCTAGTCCTGGTCCCTGTGGCTTGAAAACTATGCCAGGCACATGTGCATGTGTGCCTAAAATCCTGAGAAGACAATGGAAGAAAAGAGGTTGTAGCATGGCCATACCCTCTACAGGTGATTTCTCACTCTCTTTGTGTCTTGTCTGACAAGCACATGTGCCCTGTAGTAAAAACACAAACAAAACAAAAACAAAAACTCTAAAAAACAAACAAACAAATAAAACAAATAAGCAAACCAAAGATCTAGTTTTCTGTGTCTGAGGTTTAGAGGTAATAGATGGTATTGATGTTAATGTTGTGAGTTTGATGGGTGTATTGTGGTTATGTCAGAGGGCATCTGGTTTGTAGGAACTATACTCTGAAATATTTTGGAAGTGATGAACACCACAGTTCAGAAAAATAAATTTTTTTTGGAGAGGCTTTTGCTATAGGGCGCATGCGCTTGCCAGAAAGACAGAGAGAGACAGGGAGACAGAAATCACCCCCTAGGGGGGATGACCATGCTGCAATCCCTTCTCCTCTAGTCTCCTCTTGGGATCTTGGGCATGCACGCACACGCGCCCGGCGTGAGTTTAAGCCACCGAGTCCAGGACTCAAACTGCGGTCTACTACATGGGAATCCAGCGACATAGCCATTACACCAACTGCTGGTCCCAGGAAAATAAAAATTTTATACTCTACTCACTTTTCTGTAAACTTGAGATGGTTTCAAAATTAAAAGATAATCCACAGCCTTCACATGTACAAACAGCTAGCAGTTTAAAGATATACTTGAAAAGAAAATCTATTGTAATAGCCACAAAAAGATAGGTGCTTAGGAAAATCTTAACCGGAATTGTGAAAATCTTATTTATTTGAGGAAAACTTAAAAATACTTCTGAAAAACAGAAATGGACTTAAGAAATAGAACAATATTGGTAGAACTTGGATCAGATGGATCTATACCACAATCTAATATCTACATGTAATGTGATTCCATAAAAAGTTTTTCTTCCAGTGTTACACAAGGTCTAGACAATTTATAAAATTTATGTGGAAAATAAACATGCAAGAATAGCTAGGAAAGGGCCAGACAGGTGGTGTTGTGGTGAAGAAGGCTAGATCCCACATGGCCAAGCCCACAGTTGCAGTCCCAGATTTGGTGAAAAAACATGCCAGGTGAGTGTGTATGTTTCCAAAGTCCCGAGGGGAGAATGAAGGAAGAGGGATTACAGCATGGCCATTCCACCCCCTCGGAGTGTGTGGAGGGGTGATTTCTCACTTTCTCTCTCTCTCTCTGGTGAATGCATGTGCCTTACAGCAAATTTAAAGAAAGAAAAAAATATTAGCTACAAAAATAATGAAATACATACAAAATGATTAGTCAGGGAGAGAATTAGCCTCACTAGATATTAAAATCACTCTTTAAAACCATTTTCCTGAAAATAGTGTGGAATTGACACTTTTATAGACAGACTAATGTAATAGAATAGAAAATTAGAAAGATTCCCAGAAATGTTCCCAATTTATATTCATACTTCATGTAAACCACCAGGATAAACTCCAAGTAGGTAAGATAATCAAATATTCAGAAAAAAGTCATACATGCACTAGAATAAACACGGGAAAATTCCTTTAAAATTCAGAGTGGAGAAAGCCTTTTTAGCAATAATTCTAAACTTAAAAAAATGAAGAAACTGATAAATAATTATGGATATGTAAAAATACTTTTTCTAAGGTTGCAAGTCAAGAAACGGTGTAAGCATTTTCAAAATACAGACAGCAAACTTAGGAGGAATAATGACAGTATATATTACAATTAAATAATTATGCTATTGGGTCCAGCAGTTGGTGTATGGCTATATTGCTGGACTCCCACGTAGTCAACCACGGTTTGAGCTTGGACCCAGTGGCTTAAACTCATGCCGGGTGCATGTGCATGTGTGCCCAAGATCTCGAGAGGAGAATGGAGGAGAGGGGATTGTGGCGTGGCCATCCCCTCCGGGAGGTGATTTCTTGCTTTCTCTGTTTCTCTCTGTTTCTCTCTGTCTTTCTGGCAAGTGTATGTGCCCTATAGCAAAAACCTCTCCAAATTTAAAAAAAAAAAGAATTAAGCTATCTAATAAATGAAAAACCCTCAAAATCCAGAAGAAAAAGAAAAAAAATCCTAATAGAATGATTGGCAAGAGACCTGCCTGCATTAATAGGATCAAGTTGAAGAATATGTTGGTATTTGATTTTCATTTGTGTGATTGATTCTTTCTTCTTTTGTCTCCCCCTACCTTTTGTTGTATCTCATTTTGTCTTCTCTGTTGGATTTTGGTTATGTCTCTGCACATTATTTTGGTGGTTTCACTAGGGTTACAGTATGTCTCCTTCACATATCAGTATCTACTTTGAATTCGTGCTATCACATGAGAACTTTGTAACAATGCATCCCATTTCTCTTCTCTCCCAATTACTTTTTTTCGTATAGTTTACTACCATATGTCATAAATCTTATCACATTTTTGCCTTAAATAATCAATAATCTTTTTTTTTTTTTAGAGGTTTTTGCTATAGGGCACGTGCGCTCGCCAGACAGACAGAGAGAAACAGAAAGACAGAAAGTGAGAAATCACCTCCCAGGGGGGGTGGCCACGCTGCAATCCCTTCTCCTTCATTCTCCTCTTGGGATCTTGGGCATGCACACACATGTGCCCGGTGTGAGTTTTAAGCCACCGGGTCCGGGACGCGAACCGCGGTCGACTATGTGGGAGTCCAACGACATAGCCATTACGCTAACTGCTGGTCCCCAATAATCAATAATCTTTGACAGAAACTCATACAACGTCTTTTATATTTGTCATATTTTATTCTTTTACACTTTTACTTTTTTTTTTTTTTCCTGTACTGTTTACAACAGAAATTAATGCCTTTAGTCTGGAGAACTTCTTTTAAGGCAGGATGAACATCTCTAATTCTAAAACCTAAAATCTAAAATGGAGAGTATGTACAGGTAGGACTCTGTCTTCTATGCCCACTCCCAGACTTCAGCCAGTACCACTCCTTCTGGATTTACAATTTACAGAGTTTCTGTCCTGTCTGGTATCCCACAAAGCTCTGCTCTTGTCCAACATATTCCACCATGATATAAGTGCAACGATAGTTCCCTGTACCATATCTCCCAGAAGCAGTTGTCTTGAGGGAACTGTGGGATGGCTTAATGAATACCAAGTAATAATTATGGCTGAGACACAAGTACCTGCAAGATTGAGATCATCTTACAGGATAGAGAATATGCTTTAAACCAGCAGTAGATATATAGACATCCCTGGAGCTAGAACACATAGTCCCAGAAACAAAGGGATGAGTGTGGAGAGTGGCCATTCTGAGCAAATGCCCTTCAGACACATGCAGAAATGCAGTTCAATGAGGTATCATTTGCATAGCAATGAAGGCAATTAACATACAAACATGCAAGCTGCCCAGTACTATACCTATGTGCCGTTATCGATACTGCAGAGCAGTATCAGGTTAAAGAAAGTCTCATGTGTGTATCAGAATCAGCCCCGAAAGATCAGAGAAATCACATGGTGCAAGTCGTTCTCGCATCCTCAGACAGTTAACATCTGAAATCAACTGGCTTTGCATTCCATTTCCTCTTCCCCCATTTTCTGCCCTATAAAATAATAAACCTGAGGCTGGTTCAAGTTTGTAGCTTTCTCCATCCAAGAAGTTGGGTCCACCCAATCCTCCTCACTTTTCTATACTTGAAGGTCTTTGTATGTTTATTTTTATGTTTATTTCTAATCCATAGGCCCTCCTTCACACACACAGAAAAATGCATTCTGCCAAGTGGGTTCCAGCAAAGTGGTGCCGGACCATGTGTCTTGAGTACAGGGGAAAGGGTCAGCAGGCAAGTGGACACTCCTTGAGGCTGGCAGAAGATAACTGAGTAAGGTAAGGAACCTATAGAGTAAAATAAAGAATAGTGTAGAAGAGATAACAGAGTAAAACAAGGAGATAATAGAGCAAGAAAAGAAGTGGATTCGATTATTGTTGAGTGTAATAAAAGGGGACATAATTGTCTAAAGACAGATATGTATGTCTAAATGTTTTTTTATATGTTTAAAGTTAGGGGTGGTAAAGTTAGTATCAAGCAGTTACATCAGTTCCTTAATTTTGTGCAGAAAACATGCCCTTGGTTCCTGGAGCAAGGGACAGTTTATGAGGAGACCTGGGACAAAGTCGGAGAACAGATCAGGGACCGATATACAACAGAGGGTCTTAGGAGGATTCTCATTTTTGCCTTCTCCCTGTGGAATTGAATTAAGGAATGCTTGAGACAAATCCCTCTGAAAAAAAAAAAACCCACAGAGCTGTCTTAGTAACTCCACTGACAAACACTGCAGGAGCTATACCTCCCTCCTACCTAAGAAATCAGAGTCTGTAACTAAAGACAAGAATAGAGAGGTAATAATTGGTAAAGAAAACAACAGTCCTTTGAAGTTAGGCTTACTTAAGACACTTGTGGCACACAGGTAGGTTCATTACCTGCTGACGAGGATGTGTATAATAGTCTCAACTGGGCTGGACTGAGGTGTAAGTCATGCTGGGTAAAGTCTCTTTACAATCTAAATGATGTATAGAGATTTAATGTACGAATTAAAAAAAAAAACAGATGGCAAATTCTGAAGCAGCTACTAGGTGGGAGGAGAATGGAGCTGCTGTCCTGTGTCCTAGTGCTCCCCCTCTGCAGCCTGCTGCTTCGCAGTCAAAACTTACTTGCATATCAAATGACAGCTCATTGAACCACATTTCTGCTTGTGTTTGAAGGTCACCATGTTTGCTCAGGATGGCCACTCTCAACAGGTGATAGTAGTAGTAGCCCATTTGATTATTATTCCTATGATGCACATCCATGTGTTTCTGTCCTTCCAATCCTAGGCTTTTTCTGACCTAAATTCTAGAGGCACATGTCCATTTTTCCAGACTTTGTGAGTCTGATTCTAGTTTGATTCTGTACATGTAGGAGCTTATAGTAATAACACAAATGTTTCTGATCTGTTCAGTGGAAAAGTGTTTTTCTTACAATGACATTGATTTCTTACACTTTTTTGGTGTATTTTTAGTAACAATTTCTGATTTAAATATAATAGTTGTACACATTTATGAGTATATCTATTTTTTATTAAGATTTTTTTTGCCTTAGGGCACATGTGCTCACAAGAGAGAGGGAAAGTGGGAAATCACCCCTCAGGAGGATGAACACATCAAAATCACTTTTCCATTCTATCCTCAGGATTTTGGGCATGCATGCTCACATGGCAAGTATGATTTTCAAGCTATCAGCTCTAGGACTAAAACCACAGTTGCTCATGTGGTAGTCTAGCACCTTAGCCACCATGTCACCTGCTGGCCCCATGATACATCTAATATTTTTAAAACAAATCATGGTAAGGCTGCTTTAGTTGATTTTTTTCTCTCTGTCTGCAGATTTCTCACTGGGTGAAGAGGATGCTCCAGTGTGCAGTCTGGCAACTTCATGTCTGGAACTAAATGATGAAAGTAACTTTTTGAATTTGTATCCTGCTGTGTTGGGGTCACATGATAATATTCCCACAATCTGTAAGCAGCAAAAAAAAAAAAAAAAAAAAAAGAAGGAAGACAAATGCTTTATTCTTGTAGACTTCCCACATGATCCAGGCCTTGTGGACTAATCTGGAGGATGGAGAGGCATTGAAACAATTTGGATTAAAGTCCTCAACACTGTCAGTTTCATTTGGGTCCAGATGATGGTCTCTTTATTATCCCCAGTTCCTCTGTAGATGCTCTTGAGTCTTTGTTGAGTGGTAGAAGGAACTGTGCTTTTCACTCCACTGCAGAGAAGAGTCCTTTCTATTTTTGATGTATTCCCAGGTGGCCAGTAGAGAGTCTTAGCCTAGAGGCCAGCAGTGACCAAGAGAGATGGACTCAAGGGGGCTCTGGCTGCCAAGTGGCCTGTGGTATCCCACACAGCTCTGCTTTTATCCAATAAACCCTGGACTCTGAGCATGTGGGAAGTCACTGGGCTGGATATGAGGGGATGAGCTGGCTCTTCCCAGGTGAGAAATGGGGTTTGAGAAGAAACCTTGTCAGTTCTGTCCTCTACAGGCCTTGCCTGGCATCAGTATTGGCCAGGTTCCTCTGTGGTCTTATGTGCCATGACATGAACTGGGCAGGAACCCCAGTGGTGATGTCCTGATGGAACCACATGGTGAAAGGCCAGCTAGCATCAGCCTGATCTGGAGAGGACAGGAGGAGCTGTACAATAAAACTCAATAGAGTAGAAGGGGCAGTGAGGAGAAGGGAAGTCGAGCTGGGCCCTGAAATCAGAAGAGGGCAGGGACTGTCAGAGAGGAACACTAGGCTCAGCAGAATGAGGAGCTAGTCAATTCCCGCTGCCAACACCAGGTGCCAGTTTCTCTGACTGAGGAAGAGAAATGTCTTGCTCAGGAGGAAACAAGCTTCTAGCCCCAGATGTGTAGAGCTGTCCCAGAGCAGCCACCAGGCTCTATCTTCTTCTTGGCACACAGAGTCTATGGTGCTATCCCCTTCTCTGCCATATAACATGAGAATGAGGTAAGATGTTCACCCTACAGTTTTGTCCCAGGACCCAGAGTGGTTCACATCTTCTCCTAATGGTGTTCAGCTTCAGCCATGGCAGAAAGGCAGGCCGTGGAGAGACCTGTGTGTGCAGCTAGGTAATAGTTTTGCCTGTGTGATGGAGAGATGGTGAATAGACAAGGAAGAGGAGAAAGTAGAAAACTGTAAAAATGTGTCATTGGCCTGTATAGCACAGAGTTTGTGCCTATGAATGAGGTCAATTAATGAACAAGAAACTAGGCTTCCACTCAGCTAAGACACATTTATTCTGTTGCTGGCACCTTTTCCTGTGCAGTCCTGGACTCAACTCCAAAGAAGATGCTTAGTCCAAAGTGGCTTAGTCTACTTGAGGCTCTTTATGCTTTTTTTTTTTTTTTTCCCCAGTGCAGGAACCTTGAGACTTTGGTGCAGACTCGTGGAGGTCTGCCATTATTCTGTCCATTCGAGACAATGCCTAGGCCACACTCTTACATACAAGGGGCCCTCCAGAGTCCCCCTGTGGATAGAGAGAGGGAAGGCTGAGCCGGCGTTCCTGCTGGGTCTGACTTCTGCACCATCTTGGAGAAGGCTGACTTACACAGCTTGCCATGGGAGAGCAAAGGGCAGGCCAGCACCTGGGGCCCCACATCTGCCAAGCCCTGACCTTGGCCATTGTTACTATTTCACCACCCTCCAGGACCAGCTTCTTCCCTTCCCTCAGATCTTAGGACACTCCCTATAAAAGTGTGTGAGATTGGTGGTTCCAGGCACTGTTTAAGGACATGGAGGCAGGTGAGCATGACTGACACCCAGCATGGACGACAGGCCCATTGATCACGGTGGGTATCAGCCCCGAGCAACCACCTGGTAATGATTACTACATCTCCAAGGAGATAGTTGTTTACTACTTTTCACCTGGTGAAGTGCAATATGTTGAGTGCTGTAAATCCATTCTTCCTGAAGAGCACCAATCCATAGATTCCTTGCTCAGCTTGTAGAGGCCTCATTACCCTCCACTCTGGCTGTTCCCCTCTTCTCCTCCCAGGAAGAAAGGGTACAGCCTAGGATGAAGGAGATCCCACTGCCTCGCTCTTCAGGTCCCACATCTGTCCCCAAATCTCCCTTAAAGGAAGATCTTTTTTTGTTGGCTCCCTCACACAAATCTTTTTTTTTTTTTTTTTTTTTTTTTAATAATCAACCAAGGTGATTCACATTTTGATCCTCCTGCACTTCCAGCTGCACCTCCTGCAGTGCATCTGGGAATTTTCCAATTGAGGCTATCCGGCCCCAGCCGGCCACATTGCACATCTCCCCTGGCTTCAACCGGGCTTTGCCTCTAGGCAGCCTGAGGGTCCACACAGCTGCAGTCTGCTTGGCCTTTCTTTCCAGCTGACAGGTGAGAGCCAGGAGAGTCCAGCTCAGAAAGTGTCCTTCGTGCCTAGATACTGTTATGTGTCCCCTCCTCTGAGACTTCACAACTGGCCTAGCATCCAGGATGCAGAAAAGGAGAAATAGGGCCTAGGGAGAGAATCAACCACTAGACCAAGCAAAACCAGAGGTTACCTGCGGTAACATGATGTCATTGTTGAAATTCTTAGGTGTTATAGTCGAAGTGGGGGATGGCCTTTTTTCACAGGGATGAGTTGTTTTATTCTGTATGTACCACTCTTGATGTTGTGGGCCAACAGGGTAACATTTATTGAACTGCAAAGACAGTAGAGTGGGAATGGGATGTGGACTCAGGAGGCACAGCCCAGGAGGCTTGAAGAGCAAGTGACAGGTGGGGCAGAGCAGGGTTGTAGGACCCTAGGGCTGTCTCTCTGGGCTCTCTGCCTCTACGCAGTAGAGGTGGAAGGCCGGAGCCATTGGTAACTGTACCAGTGGTTCTCAGTGGTCAGTTATCCCCAGAGCAAACACAAGAAATGGCTTTAATTTGCATTCTCACACCAGAGCATGACCCAGCTCTAATTATGGCAAGTTGGGGTCTGCCCAGTGGTTCATCCTTGAAAAGAGGGAGCTGGCAAAGGCCTAGGAAGAAGAGTAGAGTTGGACAAAGGGACTGAGTACCCTGAGACAGAGCAAAGGGAAAAACATTGTTCTGAGAACAATGATTCTACCAATTTGGGGGATCAACTGAGCTCCAGGATTCCCTCTTAAGCAGATGGGAGGGGGAGCACCTGTTTCGTCCCAGATACGGAAGTCAGACAAGCTCTGTCCTCTCCAGAAGAATTTAGTATTTTCTGTTTTCCAGTTTCACCCTCTCTGCTGTGCACTCTAGAAGCCACACTTTCCAGATGACACGAAAGGGACCTGGAAAGAGGATAGTAACCATTGGCTGTTCTTGAGAATAGCCTCTGTCCTGCCATTCCCACTGAGAGCTTATCCAGCATAATACCTGGGGGTCTGCAGTGGGACTGGGCTGGGGTTCAGAACATTAGATGTATCTGTTACGTATAGAAGGGGCAGGAGATATTTTTCCAACTGTAGGATGGACCTGGGCCTCTGAGGTTGAGGATGGTCACTCATCTGCCTCTGCCGTGGGGGGCAGGAAGAAGACCAACAAAAATGGGAGCTGCTGCATCTCCCAGGAAGGCTGCCCAGGCTGGAGCTGCTGGTGCTTCCTCGTCCTTTTTTAGCTTCTCAGAGATGAAGGAGGTGGGCGTGCTTAGCGACCTTGTGCTCCCCACTGCTTTTGTGGTGCTTCATCATAGAATGCTCTCTGTGGAAGCTGTCCATCCCCACTGCCTCTGCCCAATGATGTCCTCTGGGTAGTCATGTGAGAATCATGCAGTGACCACACTGGTACCCACGGTTGATGCCTCAGAGCCGATCACCTGCTGCAGCGCAGAAGAAAACCTAAGGGTACAAGGTGGGGACTGTTGGATGAGGTCCTAGTGCTCAAGAAACCTGAGCTTCAGTGATAACCATCAGTGCCTTCATTGCCAGTGTGCTGAGTCTATCAGGACAATTTTTTTCATATATGCCCCCTTCTCTTGTAGGACCAAGTCTGTTGGAGATGTGTCTCCTTTCTTAAAAATCTGATTATTTGACGGAGGAGACAGAGACACTGGTGATTAGAGCACAGTCAGAGAAGAACCATGGTGGAGTGATGGAAAAGGCATTGACAAAGTGTGACAACCACCTACCAAATCCATCCAGCAAACCATTCATCATCACAGCTTTTTTACTGGGGAGTTTCGAAATCTTTCATTTAATTATAAATGCTCAGTACGATAGAATCCACCTCTCTTCTCAACTTTTTTAAGAAAAAATCCTATATTTAATATTTATTAGATTAAATTAATGAATTGCTGTGGCTCTAGTAGTTGAATCCATGAATTGACTTAAGCCTAGATCATTCCTACTTTTCTGGGTGGTCCACCCAAGCACTTGAATTAAGAGTGGGAAAGAGCGTTTCCCCCAAGGATGACCATTTCTGAATTTCACATGCTGATGCAGGCAGCCAAAGGTCTGTTCTTTTAGTATTCTCTGCCTTTTGCCCAGAGAGTCACACTTTTGAAGTTTCAGGCCCAGCACATGAGAGGCTCACAGTAAACATGTTCTAAACAAACTGCTGGTGTTCTGACAGTAATGCAAGTGGCGTGTTACTGCTTTTAAACAGCCCAGGCCCAATTCTGTTACAAGAACTATTAAGTATCTCTAAGTGGTTGAGTTCTAGTGATTTACATTTCCATCTTTATATTTTCTGCATTTTACCATTTCTTACGTTTTAAAATACATAATTCCAGTGTTAACATCTTCCTTGTCAATAGCAAACCAACCGTATTTATCAAACATCTACCTTTTTAAAAAACATGCTCAATAGTAGACATATAAAAAATTAAAATTATTGGCTCCAGGAAGTGGTGTGGTGGTCAGGGCACTGGACTCCCACATGGCCAACCATGGTTTCATTTATTTTTAAAAATTATTTCTTTTAACTTTATTTATTCATTCATTCATTTTTAATTTGACCAAAGACACACACACACACACACAGAGACAGAGAGAGAGAGAGAGAGAGAGAGAGAGAGAGAAGATGAGAAAGCAAGCCACCAGGTCCAGGACTTGAACCGTGGTCAGCCATGTGGAAGTGTCCAGTGCCTTAACCACCACATCACCCGCAGGTCCCATGGTTTAATTAAAAATTTTTTTTCTTATTTATTTATTTTAATATACATGTTATCACATATCTTTACAGTATACATTTCTTTTTCCAACACAAAAATCACACATGTCAGTCAAGACAAAGATATACTATATACATTATCATCAGCAGATAGCTTCTCGTTTTTTGTCAATTAAGCATAATTTTTTTACCCATTTTTTTCTTCCCCTTTCCCCTCCCTACCTTCCACACTAAACTTTTCCCCCACATTTTATTGATCCACAAAAGATCTTAAAATATGGACAAAGCTAGAATCTAGTGACAAGTACACTGTAATTTTCTTCTGAAATATTTTTTTCCCTCTCTCTCCATTCCCCCTTTTATTAAAGAATGGTATAAACTAACTTATTTGAAAAAAAAATTAGGTTAATCTCAATTTGGTCTGTTATTTGCACAAAGTCCCATAAGAATTCAATTTCTGATGCAAGGTAACAGATACAACTGTATTATTGAACTTATGCAAATAACCATTCTGTCACAAAATAAGAATGCTCATAAATATTTTCCAATTGCAAAGAGGTCAGAAAGGGAGAAAAAATTATGTTTTAATTAAAAAAAACTTTAACAAATTGGTGAACCCAACAGCTCAAAAGAAAACAAAAATCCTTAAATCTAGAAGACAAATGATAGAAGAAAATTACTAATATTTTAGAAAAAAGTCATAGAATTCTCTTTTGCTAGTTCAGTCTCATGTAATCTCTTTAGTTGAATTTGCAGAGTTACTGTGATCTGACTGTTCCCTTAACATTCCACGTTATTGTTGATATTTCAGAACTTGTTCTTATCATTAAGTTGGGCTTTTTCTTGGTCATTTTTTGTTCTTTTATTTGTCTGACTTTAGTTTTCCTGGTATAGTATTCCCTTCAGAACTTGTTGAAGAGCTAGTCTGATGTTGGTAAATTCTTTCAGGTTTTGTTTATCTGAGAATGTTTTTATCTTTTCTTCCCATATGAAGGATAATCTTGCCGGGTATAGTATTCTTGGTTGAAATTGTTTCTCACTTAATCCTTTTAATATATTTTCCTATTCTTCCCTTGCTTGCATTGTTTCCAATGAGAGGTCCAAAGTTAGCCTGATGGTATATCCTTTGAAAGTAACTTGATGTTTTTCTTTTGCCAATTTTAGTATCCTATCTCTGTCTGTGGTTTTAGTCACTCTGGCTATGATGTGCCTTGGAGAAGATTTTCTTGGGTAGATTCTATGTGGGGTCCTTGGTGTACCTTGGGTCTGGATATTTGAATGGCTCTCTAGTTTTTTTTTTTCCCTTCTCTTTTTCTTATTTTTTATTTTTTATTATCATCGTAATCTTCTTTATATTACATTGGATTACATATAACTTTACAGTGTATTACATTGCTTTTTCAAAAGGGAATGCCATGCATGTCAGTCAATACAGAGACATTAATCTCCCCACTTCAACATTCAATATCTTTTCTATGTTTTCCCCAATCATTATTTTTATTATTCTAATTATTTTTTAAAACAGTCAATCGCTATTTCTCATTTTGCTTGTAAAAATACTTTGCCCATCATGAAATACTTCTCAGACCAATCCAGTTGAGAATACTATACATGTCATCATCAA
>NW_006159594.1:2842879-2851998 GCF_000334495.1 Tupaia belangeri chinensis
GTCCGCCTGGTGTCTGGAACTGCTGGCCGGCTCGATCCGGATTGCGGGTGGGGTGGGGTGGGGGTTCGCCGTAAAGTCCCAGGCAACCAACCTGGGGTCCAAAGAGGAAGAACGGTGTGGATGCATGGAGATTCGGAAGGGTCGGGCCTGCAGCCTCAGTCCGCCTCTGGCTCTCTAGGTTTGGCAAGTTTTCTTCCAGGATTTCTCTCTAGGTTTGGAAAGTTTTCTTCCAGGATTTCATGGAATAGATTATCAATGACCTTATTAATTTCTTTACCTTCTGGGATACTGATATCTGGATGTTTGGGCTTCTAATGTCATCTAGTATTAGTTGTATATTATTCTCATTTTTTTGGGTTATTTTCTCAGTCTTTCTTGTGAATTTTTCTAGGTCAGAGGTTTTATCTTCTACATCTGAGATGATCTTCTGCATGGTCTAATCTGCTTTTAATACTTCCAAGGGAGGTTTTGATTTCCTGTAGTACAGCCTTCATCTCTTAACAGTTCTGTTTGATTCTTTTTTACGGTATGTATTTCTTCTTTCAGATCATGGAAGAACTTCCTCACCTCCTGGAACTCATTGTCTCTTTTCTCCTGCATCTTCTGAAGTTTGTTGTCTCTCATCTCTTGCATCTCTGTTAGCTTTGTTACTATGAATATCTGACATTTCCAGGAATTCTGTTGTACTGTCTGGATGAACTATCTCTCTCTCCTTGGGAGAGAGATATTTTCTTGATTTCCTATGTTTCTTGTGCCTCTGCGGTGGTGGTTTCTGGTCATTTGATGGATTATATATTACTTCCTATTTTCTTGTAGTTTATTCTGAGTGTTAGAGGCCTGCGGAAAGAGATGACTTACAATTTTTCTGCAGTGCCATTTCCCTAATCCTCACCAAGCAACCTGCACTTTTGTCAATGGAACTGGATATTACAAAGGCCTCACAGTTTCAAGGCAATAGGGGCACATGGGCTGAGCTTCAGGGTTTAAAGTATTCAGATGTTTCACTTCTGTGCACCTAGATTTGCCTAGACACTTAATGTGTGGAAGGTGAGAGGCAAGGTGAGAAAGTCAGGTAAAAAAGAAAGGAAGCAAAGGGAAAAAGACAGACGAGAGAGAGAGAGAGAGAGAGAGAGAGAGAGAGAAAACAAAACCCAAAACAATGAAAAGGGAAAAAAATTTTATTAAAAAAAAAGGCAAAAATTCAAAACCACACAGTGCACTAGCATGCCACATGAAAGGGACAGGGAAAGCCCATCTCAGATGCACATGGATTCTGAAATTAGCAAGAGAATGGAGAGGCGAGAGGCAAGAGACAATAACTACAGATTTAAACAACACACACACACACACACATATGCAAGAGAGAAAAATTTGGAGAGAAAGGGAGAGAGAGAGAGAGAGAGACAGAGACAGAGACAGAGACAGAAACAGAAAGAACACAGAGACCACCCAACCTTGCCAACCATGATTTCAGTCCCAGACCCAGGGCTTGTTTGTTCACTTTACCTTTCTGTCTCTAATGACTATAGCAAGTTTAAAAAATAATATTAATAAATACAATAAAATAAAAAAATTCTTAAAAAATGATCTCTCTGATTATAGTAATAACACATGTTCATTAAAACCATTTAGAAAGTAGAAAGGAAAAATATCACTATTTTTCTATCTTCCATACACAGGTTCATATCAGAAGTAGTGTATTCTAGATACCTGGGATCATACTGTATGTGTAAAGCATATTCTTTTTATTTTCAGCTAACCTTATGACTTACACATTTCCCCATTCTCTTAAAAAGGAAATTTCTTTGTGAGCAGCATATTTTCATTTCTCTTGAATATATACCAATATAGAATTTCTGGGTCATACAATAGTCGTATGTTTGGCTTTTTGAATTATCAATCTTTTTCTCACACTACCATTTAAAGAAAATTGCTGGAGAGTGCATATACTTACTGGAAAGAGACAGAGAAGTAAAGAAAGAATGCATCTCCCATGGAGGATGGTCACATCACAGTCCCTTCTCCTCCATTTTCCTGTTGGGATTTTGGGCACGCACACATGCCTGGTGTGGTTAATCAAGTCATTGGGTCCAGGACTTGAACTACACTGGTGTCCATGTGGAATCTAGCAGTCTTATCATCCATGCCACTGACTGACTCCATACCACTGTTTGATGCAAACACCAGCAATGTATGAGGATTTCATCATTACTAATACATCTTATTTATTATTATTATATTTATCTTAATGAATGTGACGGGATATGTCATTGTGATTTTGATTTGCATTTTCTTAATGACTAGTGATGTTAAGCATCTTTTCATATGCTTTCTGGTCATTTGCATATCTACTTTAGAAAAATGTAAATTTAAGTCTTTTGCCCATTTGAACAATGATTTGTCTTTTTGTTGAACTGTAAAAAAAAATGATATATTCTGAATTCTAAACCCTTATCAGATATGTAAATATTTTCTCCTGCTCTGAAGATTTTCTTGCCACTGTCATTTAACATGCAACAGTTTTTAAATTTTATGAAGTCTGATTTATTTTATCTTTTGTTGCTTGTGCTTTTGGTGTTAATCTAAGAATCCATTGTCAATTAGAGGTTGTAAAAATTTATTATATATTTTGTTTTTTGTCTTTTGTTTTCTAGTATTTTATTTTGATTAATCTTTATTCCCTTTTCTGTATATTTTTAAGTTGCTTCTTAATTTTTGCTTTGGGGACTACAGTTAACATCTTGAATTCATATAAATCTAACTTGAATTGATATCAATTTAGCCTGCTTAACTCAGAACATTAACTCTTCTATACAGTTCCATCTTCTCTATGCTGTACTTGTTGTGAATCACCCCCTCGGGGGATGGCCACACTGCAATCTCTTCTCCTCCATTCTCGTCTCAGGATTTTGGGCACACATGCACACATGCCTGGCATATTTTTCAAGTTGCTAGGTTTGGGACTTGAACCTCTGAATTGGACATGTGGGATCCAGTGCTTTACACACTTTGTCACATGTTGGCCCACAGATTATATCTTTATCTAGTGCGACCATGGACATTGCTTTTATAATTACTGTTTTATTGTATTTCAAATTATGTAGGAAACAAAAAGAGAAGTTATAATAAAAGTCAAAGATAATAATACTAATTTTTATATTTATATATATAGCTGCTGTTATTGGAGGTCATTATTTCTTTATTTTATTTCATGTTATTATCTAGTGTCCTTTTGTTTCAGCCTGCAGGTGTATCAGTCACATTTTTTTTTTTTTTTTTGGAGAGGTTTTCGCCATAGGGCTTCTATACAGTTCCATCTTCTCTATGCTGTACTTGTTGTGAATCACCCCCTCGGGGGATGGCCACACTGCAATCTCTTCTCCTCCATTCTCGTCTCAGAATTTTGGGCACACATGCACACATGCCTGGCATATTTTTCAAGTTGCTAGGTTTGGGACTTGAACCTCTGAATTGGACATGTGGGATCCAGTGCTTTACACACTTTGTCACATGTTGGCCCACAGATTATATCTTTATCTAGTGCGACCATGGACATTGCTTTTATAATTACTGTTTTATTGTATTTCAAATTATGTAGGAAACAAAAAGAGAAGTTATAATAAAAGTCAAAGATAATAATACTAATTTTTATATTTATATATATAGCTGCTGTTATTGGAGGTCATTATTTCTTTATTTTATTTCATGTTATTATCTAGTGTCCTTTTGTTTCAGCCTGCAGGTGTATCAGTCACATTTTTTTTTTTTTTTTTGGAGAGGTTTTCGCCATAGGGCGCATGCGTTTGCCAGATAGACAGAGAGAGATAGAGAGACAGAAAGCAAGAAATCACCCCCCAGGGGGGATGGCCATGCCACAATCCCTTCTCCTCTCGGTATCATCTTGGGCACGCACGCACACACGCCCGGCGTGAATTCTAAGCCACTGGGTCTGGGATGCGAACCGCGGTTGGCTACGTGGGAGTCTGGTGACATAGCCATTGCACTAACTGCTGATTCCCTCAGTCACATTTCTTGTAGGTAGTCCACTAGTGATACATTCCTTTAACTTTTGTTTATCTGGAAATATCTTTATTTAACCTTCATTTTCGAATGACAGTTTTTCTAGGTGTATAGTTTTCAGTTGACAACTTTCCTTTCAGCATTTTTAACAGACCATTCACCGCTTTTTGGCTTTCATAGTTTTCTAATGAGAAATCAAGTTAATCTTTTTGATAATCACTTGTCATAATTAGCCAATTCTCCCTTGCTTCTTTCAAAGAGTTACTTCTTGTCTTAGGGAAAAGCAGTTATCTCTGCTTATCTATGATATCCAGAATACACAGGGAACTAAAGTGACTTACCTGAAAAAAATGTCTAACCCAATTGAAAGATGGGAAAATGAGCTGAACAAAAATCTCTCTAAGGAAGACATATGAACAGCCAAAAAGCATATGAGGAAATGGTCAACATCCCTCATCATAAGGGAGATGCAGATTAAAACCACAATGAGATACCATCTAACCCCTGGCAAAATGGCAAAGATTAAAAATATAAAAAGTGATAAGTGTTGGTGGGGATGTGGTGAAAAGGGAACTCTCCTACACTGTTGATGAGAATGAAAAATGGTTCAGTCACTGTGGAAAACAATATGAAGTTTCCTCAATGATCTACAAATAGAACCACCTTTTGATCCAGGAAGCCCTCTTCTGAGAATCTACCCAAAGGACAGGAGAACGCTCAGTTGGAAAAGCGTTTGCACGTCAATGTTCATCGCAGCATTATTCACGATCGCTAAGACATGGAACCAACTGAAATGCCCAAAAACGTATGAATGGATGGAAAATATGTGGCGCATATACTCACTCTATGGGATACTATTTAGCCATAAAAAACAAGACCCTGGCATTTCAAGGAAAATGGTCAAATATGGAAGATCTATTGCTGAGTGAAGCAAGCCAGGATATGAAAGAAAGATACTGTATGTATCCACTAATATATACCAACATTGCACTTCATGGTAGAGATTGAAATATTGGAGGGCATTTAAGCAGTAAAAATAGTTATGAATGCTGAAGACAGTGTGGAACATGGGGGAGAAGAGAAGAGTATAGAGAAGAATAGCAAGAGAACAAATAGAGAGGCATGATATTAGTGGGACACAGAAATGATTTATTATCTGTTGATGATAACATGTATACTATTCTCAACAGGACTGGTCTGAGAAGTATTTCTTGTTGGGTAAATTCTTTTTACAAGCCAAATTATATATAGTGATTGAATGTTTAAAAAAATGAGAATAAATAATAATAATAATCTGAAAAAAATGATGAAAAGCTGTTTGATGATGATGATGTGGCTAGTAATGTCTTTCTCTTGACTGATATACATGGTAATTATGCTGGAAAAAGAAATATAATACACTGTAAAAATACATGGGAGTAAATGTAATATAAAAAATTGATAATAATAAAAAAGAGTTCCTCTTTGTTTTTTCTTTTGACAATTTTATGAGAGTGTGTCTCACTTTCCTTCTCACTCTCTTTGTATCTCTGGTGAGTGCACACACCCTAAGGCAAAAACTTCTTAAAAATATTGTCTTGTATACCCAATGTCAGGGTTTCCTCAAAGATTTTTTTCTTTTGTTTCTTTGAATTTATAAATTTTTTGTTATTGTTGAAAGCTGATATTTATAGTTATCATAATTTGATAGCTATGGAAATCACACTCTTACCTTTCCTAAAACTTGCTCATATTGCTTGTCAGGTGATGCAGTCTTAGATTTGTTTAGTGACTGTCCTAAGCAAAGACTGCACTCCTTGTTTGTGTAATCACAGGCCTCTGTTTCCTTGTCTCAAGATGTATCTATGAAGCCTAGTTAAATGTCTGTAAAGATTGGAACTTGGGAAAGATTTTAGAATATAGTTCATGACTTTAGGTGGTGCCTAGAGTCAAATATAACAAGTCAATGCTGAAGTGACAGGGTCAACAGAACACAGCTCTAAGGAGCCTTTATTTGTTCTGTGACTGGAGGGATCATTCTGATGCCTTTAAGCTAGAGAAATTCATGGCTTTGTGTTCACCTTTATTCAGGCTGGCTAAATCTCTGAATCTCTATAGCTCCCCAAATTTTATTAATCATTCACTACCTTGCTTTGGTAACTTTGGACCCTGAGATTTAGTTACCTGGCTGATGAGAAATCCCTGTCTCAGTTATCTCTGCTTATCTAATAAGATTGGGATGCTAGTCAGAATTTCCAAGATTTTTCATGACATCAGACACAATTTTGAGGGAAAGACTTGTTAGTAAACAAGAACCTAGGCGATATATTAGAGTGGGGAATGTGACATTTCCAGTTAGCCTCTGTAGTAGAAAGGATGGAGAGAGAAAATATCTACAGAACAGATGGAATCTATGAACTTTGCAGAGTTTGGGTTTCTACTATAACACTCTCAATTTTCACTTGTACTCTAACCATTGGCTAGCCACCACCACCAAACAAAAATGTGAAGACTAACATACAGTTTATTCATGCGAGGAAAATTTATTTTCAATACTGTAAAGATAAATAATGATTGAATGTAAAAAATAAGGGAAAAAAAGAATTTATGAGGGATAAACCAAACAAAACATGTAGAAGAACAAGGTCTGGATGTTGTCCCGAGAATAATTCAGTAAAGCTGTGGAGTAGTAAACATCTAGGGTGGGTATAAACAGGACTAGAGAGGAAAGGAGAGGGCAAGTAGGAAGTGGGTTGTGGTGAGAACGGTGTGTCTACCCCCACCAAACTGGGAGCCAATGTAACAATACAGACTTAGAAAAATAAATTTTGGCTGACTTCACTTCTGGGTGGGAGCAAGTTGAAAGGGAGCCATGTTCTGGGCTGTGATGTTGCCTTTGATGTGATCTTGAATCACTCTCAAGGCCTTCCCTTTCCCCCTCCCAGGATTTTGATCTTTCCAGGAACTTCACATACCAAGGGCACTTCCTTCCCCAAAGCCTTTTGTCCCTACAGGGCCAGATATTCACACTTCACCTTCTATAGGATGAGTTCTTTCTTTAATGGTCTTCTCAGGAGCCCATACTGTATGCCTTTTTACCGGTCTACATGGGAAGTGGCAAATGGTTTGGTTTTAGGTGGTTAAGTGGGACATTGCTGAATCATTTACCAGAACCTCAGTATATGATTGCAAAACTGGTGGACCTTTCTCTCTCTCTTTCTGTCTATCTCAAAGTTCAAGGTAAGTGTGGTAACAAAGTGTTCTGTTTGAAACTAATTTATGTCTAAAAATTCTTGAGTCTCATCTGTTCTCCAATTTTGGTGTGACATTATCTAATTGTAGGTAATCCTCTCCCTCCAGTACTTATTGGCTCTGTTTCTGACTAAGAATACAGGAGCAACATGGAAACAGAGTAGAGAATCTGACCATTCCAAGGCTTCACCACGAGGTACTGTAGAAACTCGCTGGGCCTCTAGAGCATTTTATCAGTTTGATTATGGTAGAATGGCTTACTGTGGAACGCATGACTACATATCCTCTGTCTTCTTTATGCAGAATGATTATTTGGAACCTCCAATGTATAGTTGCATAACTCTAGACAATTTTTAAAAGAATTATCTATTTAATTTTATTTATTATGATTTTTTTCTTTTTCTTTCTTTCTTTTTTTTTTTTTTAAAGAGAGATTTTTGATTTAGGGAGTGTGCTCTTTTGCCAGAGAGACAGAGAGAGAACAGAGAGACAGAAAGTGAGAAATCACCCTCCAGGGGGGATGGTTATGCTGCAGTCCCTTCTCCTGTATTTTCTTCTTGGGATTATGGGCATGCTTGCACATGTGCCCGGCATGAGTTTTAAACCACCAGGTCTAGGACTTGAACTATGGTTGACTACGTGGGAGTCCAGTGACATAATCATTATGCCATCTGCTGGTCCCAATTATTATTATTATTAAATTTGCCACGTGTATGCAGTGGAGAGAGACAGAGAAAGGGGGAGAGAGAGAGAAGAGAGAGAGAGAGAAAGGCTCAAAGTCTGGGACTAGAAATGCAGTCAGCCATGTGGGGGTTCAGTGCCTTAATCACCACACCATTTGCTGTTCCCACTCTAGAAAATGTTAAAGTTCCTTTGTCTCAGGTTTCTAAACCTTGGAGACTAAATATCTGTTGTTGGGTTATATTAGTCTCTTTGCCACATCTCGAGCAGACATGGTAAGAAGGTACAAAGTATGAGCCCCTCTGTTGTTGGGTTATATTAGTCTCTTTGCCACATCTCGAGCAGACATGGTAAGAAGGTACAAAGTATGAGCCCCTCTGTTGTTGGGTTATATTAGTCTCTTTGCCACATCTCGAGCAGACATGGTAAGAAGGTACAAAGTATGAGCCCCTGAACAAGATGGTCAGAGAAAGAGCTCATCACTCCAATGGCTAAGGTGTAACCTTCAGGCTCTATGGAAACAAAATGCTTTGGGGGAAGAGAAGTGGCCCTGGTGGATGAAATTCCTGGATAGATAAAAATTGCCAAGTGTAGGTAAAGTCTTGTTGGTAACCCAAGGTCACATGGAAGGCCACATCATAGGCCTTCTTGGCATCACATGCTAAGACTTTGTGTGGCTATGAGAATCCTGAATACCTACACACCACTCCAAAATGTTTCCCTTTCCAAACATGACATTGGTACATTTTTTTCCCTCAGGACTATTTTCCTCACTCTTGAGAAAATAACAGGGACTGGAATCATTGGGATTAACATCAGCCTGCCTCCTTTGGTTTAGTTACTTCTCTAGAAATCTCAACTCAGTCTTCACAATGACAGGGAAATCAGGCTTTTTTCTTGTCCTCAGAAAGGTTATTACAGGTAAGTATGGGAGGGAAACCTTGTCCCCAAACGGTGTCCACCTAGGGCTCTGCTGAGTGTCCCAGAGGAGAGGGTCTCCACTGTAGTGTTCACTCCCAGATGACTCATGCTGGGAAAAGATGAGCCAGGGTTTTAAAGAGAGATTTTTGATTTAGGGAGTGTGCTCTTTTGCCAGAGAGACAGAGAGAGAACAGAGAGACAGAAAGTGAGAAATCACCCTCCAGGGGGGATGGTTATGCCGCAGTCCCTTCTCCTGTATTTTCTTC
>NW_006159594.1:2852059-2897428 GCF_000334495.1 Tupaia belangeri chinensis
TGGTTGACTACGTGGGAGTCCAGTGACATAATCATTATGCCATCTGCTGGTCCCAATTATTATTATTATTAAATTTGCCACGTGTATGCAGTGGAGAGAGACAGAGAAAGGGGGAGAGAGAGAGAGGAGAGAGAGAGAGAAAGGCTCAAAGTCTGGGACTAGAAATGCAGTCAGCCATGTGGGGGTTCAGTGCCTTAATCACCACACCATTTGCTGTTCCCACTCTAGAAAATGTTAAAGTTCCTTTGTCTCAGGTTTCTAAACCTTGGAGACTAAATATCTGTTGTTGGGTTATATTAGTCTCTTTGCCACATCTCGAGCAGACATGGTAAGAAGGTACAAAGTATGAGCCCCTCTGTTGTTGGGTTATATTAGTCTCTTTGCCACATCTCGAGCAGACATGGTAAGAAGGTACAAAGTATGAGCCCCTGAACAAGATGGTCAGAGAAAGAGCTCATCACTCCAATGGCTAAGGTGTAACCTTCAGGCTCTATGGAAACAAATGCTTTGGGGGAAGAGAAGTGGCCCTGGTGGATGAAATTCCTGGATAGATAAAAATTGCCAAGTGTAGGTAAAGTCTTGTTGGTAACCCAAGGTCACATGGAAGGCCACATCATAGGCCTTCTTGGCATCACATGCTAAGACTTTGTGTGGCTATGAGAATCCTGAATACCTACACACCACTCCAAAATGTTTCCCTTTCCAAACATGACATTGGTACATTTTTTTCCCTCAGGACTATTTTCCTCACTCTTGAGAAAATAACAGGGACTGGAATCATTGGGATTAACATCAGCCTGCCTCCTTTGGTTTAGTTACTTCTCTAGAAATCTCAACTCAGTCTTCACAATGACAGGGAAATCAGGCTTTTTTCTTGTCCTCAGAAAGGTTATTACAGGTAAGTATGGGAGGGAAACCTTGTCCCCAAACGGTGTCCACCTAGGGCTCTGCTGAGTGTCCCAGAGGAGAGGGTCTCCACTGTAGTGTTCACTCCCAGATGACTCATGCTGGGAAAAGATGAGCCAGGGCAGGGCACATCACAGCTGCCCACAGTGATCTGAGGCTGTCATCTGGTAGCAGGATGAGCTGTTTTAAACCTGTCTGCAGTGAAGGGGGGGACGAGAGAAGGCAAAAGGCATAAATACTAATCCATACCTTACTCTGCTGCAAACCTCGGGTATGGGACTTACATGTGTTGTCTGCATCAGAGTTATCATTTATCACATTTTTAAATGAAACAGGCTTAGAGGTACTAAGTAATATAGTGATGGTCATATGGTTACAGAAAGTGTGCACACACACACACACACACACACACACACACACGATACATGCCTGCCAAGCTGCAAACTCTCTTTTCTACCACTCTTAGAAATGATGGAGGTCACAGTGGGCATATTTCAGCAAAGGAAGGTGTTTTCACAATTAGTGTTCTTTTGAATGGCTGCTCCACTGAGCTCAGGTGCTTTCTCTGTAGAGAGTTGTTGATAAGGATGCTGGAAAACATCTTAGAGGGACTGGGAAGCTCTCCCATAGGTGTAGACATGACTACTTTCAGGCCATTTGCACCTTTGAGCCTTTACTTCTCAACTAGAAGAGACCTTATCTGGGGGTGAGGAGCCCTGTGTGCCTCCTCAGTTATGTGGCTCCATTGTCAATTGCTGGGCCTCATTCTCCTTATCTATCAAAGAGGATATCGACTTTAATAGAAGATTTAATTTAATTTTTTTTTGAGAAATTTTTGTTATAAGGGGCCTGTGCTTGTAGAGAGATAGAGGGACATAAAGTAAGAAATCCCCTCCCCCCCGAGGGAATGGTCATGCTGTAATCCCTTCTCCATTCTCCTCTCGATATCTTGGGCTCACACTTACATGCACCTACCTTGTTTCAAGCCTGCCTTGTTCCAAGCCTCCAGGGACTCTAAGCACAGTTGGCTATGTGGGAATCTAATATATAACCATTACCCCATCTGCTGGTCCCCACAATAGAGGATTTTAAATGTTCTTAACTAAAATTCTTTCCTCAAATCAATTATGTATGTGTCAAGGTAGCTTTTGAAAGCATGTACGTACCTCTGTCTACATGTCTATTTGCTTTGTAATTAAATCTATATCTTCACATGCGTATGTACACATGTATACATATTTCAAATTATGCCTGCTTATATATATATATATATACATATTTCTATAAGTGATTATATGTGTACATGTATACATAGATATTTTTGTGCATTCATGTACAGTCATTGTATGTTTTCATTTGTTTTGATCCCTTTGCTTTCCCTTTCCAAACATGATCTTGGTGCATCTTTTACTCAGGACTATTTTCAGCATTCAAGCAGAGGTGTAAAGTCAAATGTTCTCCCCTCATTATCTTTAAGATTCTCTGCTTCAGAGGTTTCTGTGGGTGACAAGATGTGAGGAAGCATACTTTGAGGGTAATAGGTAACCAGAGGAAGATAGTTCCCCCATGTGAACGTGGGTTTGGTGTTAGTGGTGTCTGCATTTTGGTCAGAGGACAGTAATCCACTGTGACTGGACTACACAGCAGCACCCCAGATTGATGTGAAAGCCTTAAAGGGGATGGCTTCTGGTCATGCCTGGCTAGACTAACCCAGGAACAGGTGACCCAGTATTGACAAAGATGACCACATATGTGGCCTCTAAGCTCAGAGTTGCCCAAATATGAAGGGTCAATGAGGACTTGGAAACTATGGCTTTAACAGTAACTAGGTTTGCCTGCAGATTAGAGGCTATTTTCCATTTTTCCTGGTACCATATGAAGTCCCCTGAATATGAAGACATTTAAAGAAAATAAAGAAATGTGGCATCTATTCCATGTCAGAGTTTATACTAAATTTTATATCCTACAAAGTGCCTTTGATGTAAACCATAAAGAAATGGCTTCCCTGGCTGCGTTTTTCTTCCCTCCATTGCTCCCCCACCAAGGGGTCGGGTACCATCGACTACAGAACTGAAAACCTAGAAAGTCTTGCATCCATTTTAATACCTTGTATGTAGCTCATGCTCAGATGGGATAATGTATATGAAAAGTGTAAATTCTAAGATAAGTGATTGCTCTAGTCCCCAAACAAGTTGATTTTGACTTTTGACTTGTGTGGAGTTCTCAGAAAGTTCAGGCCAATCTGATCAAACTGGACCAAGGAATGAGACTAAGGGATATCCTGATGAAAGTCCTTAAGACTGTAATATCACTAAGGGAGATTCCCACCGTGATCACTTTGGAACTTCCAGTACCCAGCACTCTGTGGGTATTCAATATCTTTTTGTTTGCTGATTCATGGCAATAGTAGTGCTTTCTAATATATTTTTTAAAAGGATTTTTGCTATAGGGAGTGTGCACTCACTAGAGAGACAGAGAAAAACAGAGAGGAGGAAAGTAAGAAATCACTGCTTAGAGGAATGACCATGCCATAATTCCTTCTCCTTCATTCTCCTCTCAGGATCTTGGGCACACACGTACATGCACCCAGAGTGATTTAATCCTGTTTCAGAGAATCCCTTTCTTACTTGACACATAGCTATAGCCCAGCTGGGCAGCATGGTTTTGGACCAGAGACCTTATTGCTATTGGTGACCAAGAGACTGGTGGAAAGGGATGGGATCTACTGAGTGAGTGACTTGTCTAGCGAACTCGGAGCTCATGGAGGATGTTGGGCTGGATGTGAGGGCCTCACCTGCCAAGGTGTGAGTTGAGGCTGAAGAAAGGTCTGGCCAAAGGTCTGGCCAGCTCATCTTCCATGCTCCTACTCTGGATTCAGCAGAAGCTGACTCTTCAAAGCCCCTCTCAGGCAAGGCATCAAAGAGATGAAGTCTTGCTTAAACAGGAGTCCATGCTAGTTCATCAGAAAACTCTTGCTAGAATGAATATGGGCTCAGGGAGCACCAGGTAGAGAAGGAGAAGAAGGATTTCACTCAAGTCAAGGCCACCTGGACAGGTAGGAGCTGGGTCTAGGGCCCTCTAAGTGATCCTCTAAGTGTCACACAGAGTTGGAAGAGAACAGAGACCCAGGGAGGTTGGGGGGCCACCAGGGATCAGGGTGAGGAAGCCCCCTAAGCTTCTCAGCCTTTCGTGTCCCTGCCCACGCTGAACAGATAAAACATGTCCACTCTGCCTGGGCTTCCATCTCTCCCCAGTGCAGTGGGGATAGAGAAATAAAACTGGGATTATGTCACACTGAAGATTTTGTAATCTGCTCTTGTCACTTAATCATATATAACTATCAGGAAACAATCTATATCATTCTTCAAAATGACTGTCCCTACTTTGTCATTTGCATGTGATACATAAACTTAACATGATTTATTTAATGATTTTTCTTTTTTTAAAACAAGATTGCTGATTTTTTAAATTATTTTGCTGATATATATATATAAAATACTACAACCAACAAACTCTTATACACTTGTTCTGTTTTTCAGATAAGGACATTAAGTAGGTTTGCCAGTTCAAAGCAGATTTGCACTTTTAACTTATTGTACACATTAGCAATTGTTACTCAAAAAGTCTGTGCCAATTTATATAGCCAACTGTACATTTGAAATCTGTATAGAAGTTTCTCCACACACACACTCATTCTGAGAATTTCATTCTATTGCATTAGTGCCTATTCAATAGGCTGCAGTGTTATGTTCTCATGACTTTCTTTTTAGTAATGAGAGGAGGCAAATAGCCAGTTAATTTTATAGCCTGATTTTCTATAGAATTCCTAAAAAACATGGATATACCATAGTTAATTCTTCCCACTTTGTTATTTGTAAAAGTTTATTTCTTTATTTCTTTACTTATTTCTTCTGAGATCTGGGGGAAGGGGAGAGAAGAAGTGAGAGAGACAGGCTTCTTTAACAGGTACTTCTCTCTGTAATGCACTCCCAGCCTCGGCCAGCCTGAATTATGGATATGTGTGCAAACATGCGGAGAGTGTTCAGAACACAAAGCTGAGACCTTTCCATGTGGCATTCACATAGTGAATGTTGTGTTACTGCTGTGGTACTGAAACTGCTCAGTGTCATGCGTTATTTAGCTGATTCTAATTTTTGACAACTTTATGAACTCTGAGAAGAGTATCTCTATGTCCCAGTTCATTGTGTGTATGTATTTTGGGTTCTAGGTTCTGTTATTAGGATACACAACCAGTAGTAGAATTATTGATCACATAATGGAAACATTAAAAACATTGGTCTGTAGATTTTTTTTTTTTTTTTGGAGAGATTTTCGCTATAGGGCGCATGCGCTCGCCAGACAGACAGAGAGAGACATAGAGATAGAAAGCGAGAAATCACCCCCCAGGGGGGATGGTCACGCCGCAATCCCTTCTCCTCCATTCTCCTCTTGGGATCTTGGGCACGTACGCACACGCGCCTGGCGTGAGTTTTAAGCCACTGGGTCCGGGACGCGAACCGCGGTCGACTACGTGGGAGTCCAGCGACATAGCCATTACGCTAACTGCTGGTTCCCGGTCTGTAGTTATTAAAGTGTCTCTTCTTGCTGCTGGGAGACTTGTAAGGAAAAAAGAAGGTATTTGGGTTCCCAGACCATGCAGCTTCCTTTGGTTGTTACCACAGTCATTCCTGCGATGTAATGTCATTGAATCACCAAGCGTCTTATTCCTGAGATCTGATCTTTATACTGTGGTTAACATCAGGGTTACCATTTGCTGCTAACAATTTATGAGAAGAAACAAGAGCCTAAATCTCTACTGAAGTACAAGGGATGGGTTAGGGGTGGTGTCCTGTCTTCTGTTTTGCTCTAACCCTGGTACTATGTCTTCTGGTTCAGAACACTTCTCCCAGCAATTTTCTTGGGACTTTCTCTATAATTTTTCCATTGCTTGTTGGTCTGACCATAAAATGTTGGTGACCTGAAATGGATTTTCCCCTTCACTACCCATAGATTCTTCTAAGTGGTATAAGATGTTCTCTGGTTTAGGTAAGATTTATTTTTTTTTAATTCAGGAAGAACATAGGATCTTGATGTCTGGAAAGAGCTTACACAGGTGATTAACTTCATAATGGAAACCTCCTCCGAAGAAAACCAACCTATGAAAATTTGGAGATTGCTTCTGAGATTAAACCATCTTCTTACCTGTGTTCATGACAGGTGCCACACTAAAATTTTTTGTGAAGTAAAGAATAATTGTCAAGATGCTAGGGCAGTGACCAGGGTCGTATAGTTATTATAATGTCCCTCACGATAGAAATCGAATTAAGCTGGTTGAATAAACTAGAAAGTAATACTTTAATTTCTATCTTCAGTTACAGTGAGCCAGGTTATTTGTACCAACTTTCTGAATAAAACTAACTGAAAATATTCAAGAAAAATAGTAAAACTCCGAACACTTTCAAACCACTGATGAACTGACAAGATAGTGGAGAACTGTTAGATTTTGAATTAAATTCTGAAATCTAGAAAGGTAAGAAGAGCTCAATACAACCCAAGTTGATTTGCCACGAAGGTATTTGTAATGTAAGCAATTTGACATTAACTTTTGGTGATTTCTTGGGTAAGAGGGCTAAAAGTCAAGACTCTAGGCCTATTCATTATGGAAATTCAGGTAAGAAAACCTGTCCACCTTAATCTGGGGTTCTGTGAGCTGCCTCTTAGAATAAAGGTAAAGTAGGGAACCAGCAGTTAGTGTAATGGCTGTGTCGCTGGACTCCCACGTAGTCGACCGCGGTTCGTGTCCTGGACCCGGTGGCTTAGAACTCACGCCGGGCGCGTGTGCGTGCATGCCCAAGATCCCGAGAGGAGAATGGAGGAGAAGGGATTGCGGCGTGGCCATCACCCCCGGGGGGTGATTTCTTGCTTTCTGTCTCTCTGTCCCTCTCTGTCTGGCGAGTGCATGTGCCCTATAGAAAAAAACTTCTCAAAACAAAACAAAACAAAACAGAAACCTTTTCTTTTCTTTCTTCTTTTTTTTTTTTTTCCAGAGAGGTTTTTGCTGTATGGTGCATGCGCTTGCTGTTGAGACAGAGACAGAGAGACAGAAAGTGAGAAAACACCCCCAGAGGAGATGGCTATGCTGCAATCCCTTCTCTTCCATTCTCCTCTCAGGGTCTTGGGGACGCACACAAAATGTGCCAGGCGTGAGGTTTAAGCCTCTGGGCCTGGGACTTGAACTACGGTTGACTATGTGGGAGTCCAGCAATGTAACCATTATGTCAACTGCTGGTCTCCACACAAAATCTTTTAAAGAGTAACTAACAGCATATAATCAAGCTACTAAAGAACACAAGAAAAAATGACATGATGAATGAGGGCCAGCAGAAATCACTATTAGCAGAACAGATCAGCAAGTGCTTAAAATTTTGGAATTATCTCGTGTGTATTATCATCCAGACTTGAAAATAACTGGAGGAAATGAGTAAATACAAAGAGTTATAACAGATTCAATAGAAAACTAAGCAGAACTCTAAAAATGGAAAATGAAACAATAAAATGGAAAACTAAATGAATTCATTTACTTACAGATTGAAGACAATAGACAGACAATTATTAACTAAAAGAAAGATTAGAATAAATTACCAGAGTAAAATACAGAAAAAAGAAAACTAGTCCAGTAACTAGAAACTATTAGAGGATAATAAACACTGTTTATAGAGACAATAAACAAAATTTCTTTCTTTGTTATCTTTATTTTGTTCATGATAGAGAGCATGTGTATGTGCGTGAGGGAGAGGGAACGCAAGACCTCTGTGAGGTCTGCACAATGATCCCCTGTCCTCAGCTCTGCAGATCAGTAGGATCTTGGGCAGTAGCACACCCCAGCATGTTTCCAGGCTGACGTAGAGCTCTAAACTTGTGCCATGCGACTTCCAACACTGAAATTCAGTTTGTTGGACCGGACCAGGAAAACACAATTTCTAGCGGTACTAATAAAAGGGTGGAGAAAGAATTACAATGCAAAATGTTGGGAGAGTCGATGAGGTAAAAACTCCAGAGTTTCTTGTATTTTCAGAGAGGAGGGAAAACCTGTTGATTAAATTTAGTTTCTGGTTAGGAAACATGCTGTCTTTTTATTGTAACTACTAAAAGAATAATGTCCAATTAGGAGGAGAGAGAAAAGGAAAAGGAAAAAAGCAATCCATCCAAGAAAAGGCAAGAAATTAGGGGAGGTAAAAAGGAAAGAAAAAGAAATGAGCTATCAAGCTATGAAAATACATGGAGGAAACTCAAGTGCATTGTATTAAGTGAAAAAAAAAAACAGTCTGGAAGTACCACATATGGTATGATTCCAACTACATGACGTTTTGGAAAAGGCAAAACTATAAAGACAGTGAAAGGATCAGTGGTTGCTAGAGGTAAGGAGGGAATGGAGGGATTAATAGGAGGAGCACAGAGAATTTTTTTAGGGTAGTGAAACCACTGTGTATGGTACTATTATAGAATGGTGGATACATGTCCTTATAGCTTGTCCAGCCTAAACAGTGAACACCAAGAGTGAACCCTAATGTAAACTATGAACTCTGGGTGGCAACGCTGTGTCACTGTGGGCTCATGAATTACAACAGATATACCAATCTGTGTGGAATTTTGAGTGTGGGCGGCTAGGCACGTGTAGGCAGGGAGTATAGGGAAACTCTTTGTAGCCTTCGCTCAATTTTGCTGTGAACCTAAAACTGCTCTAAAAGAAGTTTTCAAAAGCAACAAACAAAACCTCCATAGAACAGTTTAGACAAATATAAAGCATAAAATAAGAGTAGATTTAAAATCCAAAGCCCGAGGTTTTATGTTGGAACTCAGTTCCTTGACAAGATATTCCTAGTGGTGAAACACCACCAAAAGGAATCAGAAAAACAGTACCTGACTGCCATTAACCAGGGGAGAAACATGAACCAAAAGCTGCTGAAGTTTAAGAACTTGCTACGGTTTCATACTCTTTGTAGGCAACTGCACAGAGTGCAGCGTTCTGGGTCAAAGAAGAAAGTTAGCACTGTGGGGGCATGGGTTTTCATCTGATTACCCAGTGTGGACAGCTCACCTATGCCCACCTCTGGCAGAGAGGTGTGCTTGCTGGGACTGCTGTATTTCAATATAGGCTTCTAGAAACAAAGAAGGAAAAAGACCATGGAAATCTCACTTACCTTCAACAAAATCTAAAAAGGATGTAGAAGTTCAGATTGTACTATCTGTTGAGGAGCTGGTCAGAGCAATGGAAAAAGATGCAGATTATGTCTACGAAGCTCTATTGAACACTGCCATTGACATAGATTCCCAAGAGGCAGACTCCTATTTAGATAAAGTCTGGAGCAAAGAAGTGGTAAAGAAGGCAGGGATGAAGATAAAATGAAGTAAATTGAAATAGGATGAAGGCAGAGAGAACAAAGATGCTATAAGAAGGCACCAGGCAGATCCAGCTTTATTAACCCCTACGTTCCCAGTCATTGTTATAATGCACCATGTTGATCATAGGAAAATGAAGTTACTTGGCAAACTTCAAAAAACTCAAGTGGCAGCAATGGAAGCTGGAGGCATCATTCAGCACATTAGTGCCTTTCTTATCTCTCTGCCTTCTGGAGAAAAGATAACCTTTCTTGATACTCCAGGACATGCTGCCTTCTCAGCAATGAGAGCCTGAGGTGCTCAGGTCACTGACACTGTTGTATTGGTTGTAGCTGCAGATGATGGGGTCATGAAACAACTGTAGAATCTATCCAACATGCCAAAAATGTTCAAGTTCCTATTGTCCTTGCCATAAACAAATGTGACAGAGCTGAGCTGATCCTGACAAAGTGAAAAAAGAGCTGCTGTTTTATGACATGGTGTGTGAAGATTATGGAGGTGATGTTCAAGCAGTACATGTCTCTGCAATCACGGACAATAATATGATGGCTTTGGCAGAAGCAACAATTGCTCTTGTGGAAATGTTAGGATGGAAAGCAGATCCCACTGGTGCACTGGAAGGAACAGTTATAGAGTCTTTGACAGACAAAGGAAGAGGTCCTGTTTCTACAGCTATCATTCAAAGAGGGGCTTTAAGAAAGGCTAATCTTGGTTGCTGGAAAGAGTTGGGCAAAAATATGCTTATTGTTGGATGAAAATGGAAAAATAATGAATGAAGTCTATCTTAGTGTACCAGTGGGAATTATAAGCTGGAGAGACTTTCCTTGTGTGGGAGATGAACTTCTTGAAGTAGAATCTGAGCCAAGGGCACGCAAAGTTGTTGATTGGAGAAAGTATGACCAAGAACGCAAGAAAAATAAAGACGACCTGAAAATAATGGAAGAAAAGTGAAGGGAACACCAAGAAACACATCGGAAATCCTGTGAGAAGCATGGCACTTTGCACTGGAAAGAAAGGTCATTTATAAAGTACATAGAAAGAAAAGAACAAAGACTCTTAAAGCCAAAAGAGAAAATCAAAAGAGATTCAAATGTACTTCCTATAATTACTAAAGGTGATACTGATGATTCTGTTGAGCTATTTTGAATGTTGTGGATACCTATGATGCTTTACATGAGTGTGCACTAGAATTAGTACATCTTGGAGTGACTGATGTTAGTGAAAATGACGTTAACCTTGCTGAAACATTTGATGGTGTTATACACGGCTTTAATGTGAATGCAGGCAATGTTATCCAGCAGTCAGCTGCAAAAAAAGGAGTAAAAATTAAACTTCGTAAAGTCATTTACCATCTTATTGAAGATTTGCAAGAGAAACTGAGCAGCAGATTGCCTTGTTCTATGGAAGAACACCCAGTAGGTGAGCCTTCTATACTAGCTAACTTCTCTGTAACAGAAGGGAAGAAAAAACGTTCCTATGGCTGGCTGTAGAGTCCACAAGGAACAGTTAGAAAAGTGAAATAAAGTCAAGTTAATCTGTAATGGACATGTTATTTGGAAGGACTCCTTAACCTCACTGAAACACCATAAAGATGAGTTTCAGTCATTGGAATTGGAATGGATTGAGGTTTCAGTTTAGATGAAGAAAAGATAGAATTTAAAGTGGGAGATGAAATTGTGTGCTGTGAAGAAAAGGAAGTTCTTTTTTTTTTGAGAGGTTTTTGCTATACGGTGCCTGTGCTTGCCAGACAGACAGAGAGAGACATAGAGACAGACAGAAAGCGAGAAATCACCCCCCAAGGGGGATGGTCATGCCACATTCCCTCATCCTCCATTCTACTCTCGGGATCTTGGGCACACACGCACACACGCCTGGCGTGAGTTTAAGCCACCGGGTCCGGGGCGCGAACCACGGTCAACTACGTGGGAGTCCAGTGACATAGCCATTATGCTAACTGCTGGTTCCCAAGAAAAGGAAGTTCTAACCAAGTCTTCTTGGGATCCAAGGACCAATGGCCTGAAAGTCTTCATGTCTTCACCTCCCTGAGAATACACTGAAACACCACCAAGCCTATTTGGACAGTTGCAATGATCGCCTGAGCTATATTGAGCAGCGGGGCCATGACCCTGGCCACCCAAACACAAGCAGCATTACACAGTACAGAACATGAAGTAGAATCTGAGCCAAGGGCACACAAAGACCATTGCAGTGGGAGGACTACTGAGAAGAACAGAATGCGGCATGCGAGCACACCATCTCTGTAGAAGAGATTGAGGAAGCCAGACATTCTCCTAAACAAACCGGCGGGCCACTATTCACACTCTCCCTCCCCTAGATCCAAAACTGGCAACAGCTCCCTGCTTCCTTTATTGCTATTTACAGCACAGATTATTAGGGTCTCCCTGAAATATGATCATGAATGGGAGAGAGGAAGGGTAGCTGAAGAAGAGGGTGACAGGAATTCCCCATCCTGAGCAGGAAAGAGGAGACAGTGGTGCAGCATGGAGGCCTGACCAGGGCCTCCTGCACACCCAGTGGCACTTGCTAGTGCCACAGAGGCCTTCCCAGTGCTCCTGCCTAACTGCTAGTTTCACAGAGGCCCACCCAGAACCCCTGTTTGCACCAATGACAGCCCCTGTCTTCTCTCTTGCAATGAACCACTAATAAGGGGTGACAGCTGTGGAATCACTCAGACACTGGGGAAAGACAGTTTCTTTGCTCTCTAGGTATTGTATACAAATGGTAAGTTAAACAACTAAAACAACTAACAGGAATCACAACTTCTCAGCCAGCACCCACATTCCTCTTCCATGAAATCCATTCAAGACAGAAGATATTACTTTTTTTTAAAGTTGATATCTCTGCTCAGCTGCCTCACATGGAGGAAGATACTCGCACCTTACATAGGATCTGAGAACTCAGACAACCACCCACAGGGCAGCAGTTGTCAAATACAGCATCTTTTTCATGATAAAATCCTCAAAAAAAAAATAGGCCTAGAAGGTATATTTCTTAGCACAATAAAGGCTATTTATAATAAACTCATAGCTAATGTAATACCAAATGGGAAAAAAATTGAAAGCTTTTCTTCTTAAAACTGGAATAACAGAGGGGCATTCACTTTCTCCATTCCTAATGCTGGAAATCCTAGCCAACACAACCAGACAAGAGTAGTGCACACACACAGACACACACACACACACACATACACACACACACACACACATACACACACACTCATTTGCCATTCAAACTAGAAAGGAAAAGGTTAAACTGTTGCTATTTGCAGGTGAGATGATTATACACCTGGAAAAATCTGAAGAATCCACTTGAAATGAAGGTCATGATGATTGAAGCAGCTGGATTCCACATGGCTAACTGTGCAGTTTGAGTCCCAGACCTGGAAGCTTGAAAAACATGACAGGCATGTATGTATGCAGGCCAAAAATCTTGAGAGGAAAGGGGACTGTGGCATGATCATCCACCCCCAGGGGGTGCTTTCTCACTTTTCTTCTCTCTCTCTCTCTGTTTCTCATTGGCAAGCACTCAAGCCCTAGAAAATTAAAAAAGAAAAATCATAAGAAGGAATCTGTTTAAAGAATATTAGATTTGATAAAGAAATTCAGTAAAATTGAATGATACAAAATCAACTTTAAAAAGTTCAGAGTGCTTTTGTACACTAACAATGAACAGACTGAGGTAGAAATGAAGAAAGCAATCCTGTTTACCCCACGTACAATAGCCAAGAAAACAACAAACTATCTAGGAAAAAAAAAAAAATCTAACCAAGGGATGACAGATCTCACAAAGAAAACTATGAAAAACTGAAGGAAAATATTGAAAAAAATGAAGACATTCCTCATTCATGGATCGAAAAAATCAATATAGGTAAAATGTTGATAGTACCTAGCTACAAATTCTGTGCAATTTCTGTTAAAATACCAGTGACATTCTTCAATGAAATGAAAAAATTAATTATAAAATTTATCTGGAATTACAAAAGATCCCATACCACCAATGCAATATTGTGCAAAAAGAACAAAGTCAGAGGCATCTCACTACTGTACTCAGAAGTTGTAATAAAAAAAGCAGCATGGTAATAGCACAAAAAACAGACTCATGTAGACAAATGAATAAGCAGAATAGAGAACCCGGAAATTAATTCAACAACATATAGCCAACCGATTTTTGACAAAGGTCTCAAGACAATACAGTGGACAATACAAGACAACACAATAAATGGTGCTGGGAAAACTGGATATCCACTTGCAAAAGAACAAAACTAGACCCCTATCTCTCCTCACTTTCAAAAATTAATTCAAAGTGGATTAAAAATTTAAACAAAAAGCCCAAACTATAAAACTACTTAAGGAAAACATAGGGAAAACACTTCAAAGTATTTAAATAGACAAATATTTCTTAAGCAGGACCCCTAGAGCATAGGAAACAACATCAAAAATAGACAAGTTGAGTGGCAGCAGATGGCCTAGTGGTTATGTTGCAGGACTCCCACATGGCTGACCATGGTTTGGGTCTCCATGACCTGGTAGCTTCAAACTCACACCAAGCATGTGTGTGTGTGTGTGTGTGTGTGTGTGTGTGTGTGTGTGTGTGCTCAAGATCCTGAGAGGAGAATAGAGAAGGGATTGTGGCATGACCATCCCCCTGGGGATGATTTCTCATTTTCCCTCTCACTTTCTCTGTCTCTCTCTCTCTGGTGAACACACACAACCTAAGGCAAAAACCTTTTAAAAAAATAGACAAGTGGGATGATATCAAGCTGTAAAGCTTCTTTCCAACCAAGAAAACATAGAGTAAGGAGACAGATCATGGAATGGGAGAAAATATTTTCAGAGTGTATTTCTGATAAGGGATTAATAACCAGAATCTACAAGAAACTCAAACAGCTCAACCACAGAAAACTGAGATTTAATATCTGGTTGTTTCACCTTTCCCTCTTTGGCTTCTCTCATGTAATCAATTCTCTGTAATAAACTTCATTCTGTTTTTTGGACTGTGACTAATAGCTTTGGGGGTATTGTATTACTTTTGCAGGGCTGAAGTACCACAAATTGGTGGCTTGAGTTAAGGCGTTTATTTTCTCTCGAATCTAAAGGCCAGAATATCTGAAATCAAGGTATTGATGGACTTGGTTCCTACTGCAGCTGTTTGAGAGAGTATGCTCCATGCCTATTCTAGCTTCTATGGGGAGTCAGCAATTCTTGATTTGTAAATGCACTGGTCTATTCTTTGTATCTGTTGTCATACAGTTATCTGTTGTTTGTATCTGCGATCTGCATGTCTGTGTCTGAATTTCCCTCTCTTAAAGGGATACTAGTCATTTGATTAGGTTTCCATCCTAATCCATTATGACCTAATTTTCACTTGGTTACATTGCAAATATCCTATTTCCAAATTAAATCACATTCACAGGTTCTGGGTGGGTATGAGTTTTTGTCAGATTATTCAATGCAGTAAAGTTATCTTAAGCTTTCCTCTCATAAAACAAGCCCAAGTCAAGGATTTAGTAGAGGTAATTTATTTGGGAAGTGATGTCGGGAGATTGGAGTCAGTAAATAGGAAGAATAATACAAGAAAAGAAGGGGAGCCAACAGTTCATTACTGAGCTGTTCATTGTTGCTGGCAACTAGAGCGAAATCCTGTTGAGGATCTATATAGTATGGGTTTCAGCATTGTCTTTTCAAAATTTAAATGTTTGGTCATTTACCTGCCAATTTCCATCCTCAATTTATTGAAACTCTGTCTCTGGTGGTGTTAAGTCTTCTGCACTTGTGGGCTGAGCCTGTTTGAACAGAGGAAGTTTCTACCTGAGAATACCCTGAGACAGAAAAGCAGAGATGGTTGGGTGCCTGGATACCTGCAGCGCAGCTCAAGTCACAGTGAGCTGAAGTGATGTGGTACAAGAAAAAGAGGATCTGCTACCCAGGGTTATCTTTGACCATCCTTCATATTCAGGAATGGCCCATGTCTGGTGGATTAGTGAATTAGGATCAGTGATCCAGATTATGCATTGTTAAAAGAATAAAAGTATCCAGTTCTAAAATATACCGCACAACTTCCATTGTTTATTACACTACATTCTGCTAGCATCATTTCACTGATTGTAGAAAATACATTTGATTGGGGCAAGCAGGTGGTGTGATGTTTAAGACAATGGATTCCCACATGACCGACTGTAGTTCAAGTTCTGAACCTGGCAGCTTGAAAATCACACCAGGCATGTGTGCGTGTGTGCCCCAAATCCCTAGTGGAGAATGGAGAAGAAGGGATTGCAGCATGGCCATCCCTCCTGGGTGGTAATTTCTCACTTTTCTTCTCTCTGTCTCTCTCTGATGTGCACACTTAATCTGTAGCAAAAACCTAAAAAAAAAGACTCCAAAACAGAAAATCCATTTGATTGAAACTCATAGAAGCTTTGGATCATCATGTACAATGGAGCTCACAACTAGGAGCAAGCTTTGGCCCCTTTTGATGGTGCTTTTCTCCTGTCTTTCTGGTGCATATCTTCTGCCTGGAAAGAAAAAAAAAATCTGTTCAGCCATATGCATCATTTGGCCTCCTTTGCTTAATGCCTAACCACTATGGTACAGGTCAGCCCTAGATGCTTTTTTTTTTTTCTTTTCTGTAGGGCATATGCACTTATTAGAGACAGGCAAAAGACAGAGAGAGAAGACAAGTGAGAATGGACACTCCACAATCCCTTTTTCTACGTTCTCCTTGGGATTTTGGGCATGCATGTGCATGTATCTGGCATGTATTTCAAACTGCCAGGTCCACAACAGTTAGCCATGTGGGATCAAATCACCCTAACCACCACACCACCTGGTGGCCTCCTAGATTCTATTTTTAAGTCCTATGCAGATTTAGAGGATTTGACAATTTCAAGACTTCAAAAAGTATGTGAAAAATATTATTTTAAAGCATGAGTTTAATTTGGTGAAAAGAAAAACAAAAACAAGAAAACTGAACTGAAATCCATGCAGTTTCCTCATGATACTTGTTATCCACAAACTCTTTGATGACCTCTGTACATATCATTTATTTGTTGTCTTATTGATATGGGAAAAGTTATGACACATTTTTGCATAGAAAAACATAGAAAAATACATAATTTCTGACAACCTAATAGTTTGTGATTTGAGATCAGGCCAGGGGCCTGATAGAGCTGTCAGGGTTGGTGTCACAGGGTCAGAAGAGCTTATTTCCCAGAGCATGTGGGTCGAAATACACTCTCTCTGCTGCTTTGAGGAGACCTGGGGCCTATAAGCTAGAGCCATCAGGGTTCATATCTTTCTGCCTGTCCTGCCTCACTGTGTGACCAACTGGCAGCCAAAGATAAAATTATAGCCATAAAACGAATAAACAAGAAATAGTGTGACCTAGTTTTGTTGCTGAACAGGGGCCCTATATCCCAGTCCAGGGTCCCAGAACTGGTTGACCCTTTGCTGCTCAACAGAACATGGAACATGTGTTGAAGAGAGAGGAAAGGGGAATTTATGACTATGTGACCTCACTGGGAATTGATGTAAGAATATCAGTCAACTTGTAGATGCTTTTATAAGGGGCGGGGGAGGCCATGGGGCTAATGGGTAACTATAAAAAATATCGGTAAGGTTAATTTCTTTTTTTAAATATTTAACTTTATTTATTATTATATCATTATTATTTTCCAGTTTGATCAGAGAGACACAGAGAGAGAAAGAGGAAGTGAGAAAGCAAGCCACAACGTCCAGGACTTGAACCGTGGTCGGCCATGTGGGAGTCCAGCGCCTTTAACCACCATGCCACTTGCTGGCCCCAGTAAGGTTAATTTTTAATTATGGATACAATTGAGGGATTCTTCTTCAAGACACGAGTTTCAATTTTTAGGTGGCTGAATGTTCCTCATTCTTTCAAACTTCAGGTTGGCCTTTTGTCTCCTTGGATGAAGTTCTTATAAGAAATCTCAAACAGAGAGTACAAGGCTGAGAGATAAATGATTTTTGATATAACAAGAGGGAGTCAGTCTGTGTAAAGTAGGTCCTGTTACAGTCTCTTAGCAGAGAAAGGAACCTAGAGACAAGTGTTTGCCAGCTTAACACAAATAATTAAAATCACATATTTGTTTCCCTCCCTGCTAGCAGCCTGAGAGAGGATCTCTGGGGCCCAGACTTTTACTGAACCACATCCCTGCTGACATGTGGGATCTTCGGTAAACAATAAAGATGCCATGAAGAGACCTTGCTGCAATTGTCTACAGCATGTCAGCCTGGTCGTTGAAAACCGATGGTACAGAACAAAATCTGTAGAACTGAAAAATTGGCATTAGCTGATTTCATGTTATTTATTAGATTTCTTCCTTTCCTCTCTCCATTCCTCCTTTCATTTCTTTCTTCCTCCCTTTCTCCCTTCTTTCCTCCATCCCATCGTTGCAAATTTTTTTTGGAGAGATTTTCACTGTAGGGCGAGTGCGCTCGCCAGACAGACAGAGAGAGACATAGAGACAGAAAGCGAGAAATCACCCCCCAGGGGGGATGGTCACGCCACAGTCCCTTCTCCTCCATTCTCCTCTCGGGATCTTGGGCACGCATGCACACGCGCCCGGCGTGAGTTTTAAGCCACCAGGTCCGGGACACGAACTGCGGTCGACTACGTGGGAATCCAGCAACATAGCCATTATGCTAACTGCTGGTTCCCCCCATTGATGTAATTTTTAAAAATGTGAGCTATGTGTGTTCTCATGAGAGTGTTGCACACTTCATACTGAGCTGATACATTTCTTAGCGACTGCTTATGAATTGCAAAGTATGTTGGGGGCAGGGAAGTGGTACTCAATGCAGCACTGATATCCTTAGGCTTTCCTTCTCTCTGGGCTCCCAGCCTACATGTCTTTAGTACTCTTCAATGCATTCCAACAGATGTCTAATGATTTTTCTCCAGTATTTCTAGACATATAAGCACTAACTATTGCTCAAAACAATCTTTATTTTGGAAAGATTTCTGGGTACGTGTAGGGTACATGCTCTCACTGGAAACCCAGAAAGAGAGAGAGAAAGTGAGCAACCACTCCCCTAGGGGATGCCCACACTGTAATCCCTTTTCCTCTATTCTCCTCTTGGGATTTTTAGGACAAATGCAGATGCACCTGGCGTGAGTTTCAACCTGCCGTGTCAAGGATTTAAACTGTGGTCGGCCATGTGGGAGTCCAGCACCTTAACCACTACACCACCTGCTGGCCCCCAAAACAATCTTTAGACTATATATTGGTTTGTTGGAAAAGTCATAATGCATTTTTGCATGGAAAAACATAGAAAGATATATCATGACTTTTCAGATGACCTAATAGTGATGTATGTGGTGTGTGTGTGTGTGTGTGTGTGTGTGTGTGTGTGTGTGAAATACATGTTCATTGTACTCTCCTTTCAGTTTTAAGTATGATTTAAATTTCCTTCTTGGCGGGGTGTAGAGTGAGGGAGTATAGATGGAACCCTATTGGAAGGGTTCCCAGGTAATTGACATATTAACATGTTTAATCCCCATAATCCTTGGTAGAAGCGATTATTAGTACTTTATATACAATTTCCATTTTAAAGATAGGAAACAGGTTGAAACCCATTAAGTAATTTACTCAAGGGTGTAAAGTTAAGGAGAGTGGGAACTTGATAAATTGAGAACTTTCAATTATACCACCCAGCTCACCAAAGTTGTCTTGAGAGTGGGTTACCGGAAAACCCGGGAGGCTTCCATTCCAGGGAATTTTCTGAGGAGGGGCTGGAAAGTTTGTGTGTCATGGACATCAGATAACCATGAAAGCTCTGAGGAGGATCTTGAAGAGAGCTCTTGTCCCAGGCTGAAAGATGGCTGACCCAGATGTCGAGGGGTCTGGGCCAGCCCTGGCTGTGTGGCTAATTGGCTGGATGTTGGGTGGAGCTTTTCAGCTTTCTGAGCTTCTGCTTTTTAGTTCATTAAGGAGATATTGGGCTTATGACACTCCTTTTCATATATTCTATCCACAAAATCCATTCCTTTAAATGAATGCAACATCTAAGCTGAAAATATATGTATTAATTTTGTTACCATTTGAAATATCTAATTTATTTTTTCTCTCTGTATTTCTTTCTTTTTGTTTCAAGGCAGAAAAAAGAAAAATCTAGCTCCTCTCATTTTTCTGCCTCATCAAATTTTTTTTTCAGGATCAGCACCAAAAGCTGTGTGCTATCGGGTTCTCCTCTTGTGTAGTTTAAATAACTGAGAATTTATGTTATAGTGTGCCTTTAAGGGCAAAGAGATGAAAAGACAGCTGTCTGAGGATGCCATGTTGAGAGACAGAGAGAGAGATACTTTCCCAAGTTGAGTGTGGATAAGGGTATGAACTGGGGCAGGAGGAGGGAGGGTGATTCAGCCTGCAGCGTGCTTCACTCTGCAGCCGTGTCCAGGTAGACTGTGTCTCTGCATATGACTGGCGATGCTGCCCACGCGCAGCAGTCTGGTCAGAAACTGAGCATGACGCCTTGAAGATGAGAGGACTTCTCTCCATTTTTCAAGTACCATGAAAGCCCCTGTGATTTGTTTGATTTTGGGCGTGGCCAGGTCTTTGTAATAACTGGAATAAAATTTCAGGCCCGCCCAGGCTTAGAGTTTGACCCACTTATATTTCAGTAAAATATGGCTTTTCCCCCCCCAATTTCAGTTTGGGTGGCACTATTCATGCTCACTGGCTGCAAATCCACTCAGGAGGGTGCTGTTCACAGTGCCTGCCTTTTTCACTGTTTCCTGCCTTGCCTTCCAGGCACTGGAAGGACTAGAAGTTTCCAGTTCTGTGTAAACCCCATAATGTGCTGTTCTCAGGTCTGCTGTGGTAACATGTGCAAAAACTGTAGCATGTAACAAAAATACAGTTGAAACAAGTATTTTATTTTAAAAACAAGATGATTTTTATTCTTGTGGATTTCAAATCCATATCTTGGCCAAGCTACTGATCCAAGAAAAGAGACCTGGAAAATCAGGTAAAACGACATAAGTTCTGTAGTAATGGGATGCTTTGCTGTATCTCTGCTGCCTTGGCACACATTTGCTCAAGGAGGTATTGTTGACTTGCAAACGGGGGAGTCCTTGCCCAGAGGCCAAGCTGTCATCAGCTTTTGGTCAAAATAACAGACTGGAAGGGAGTCACTGCTGAGTGACCTGTCGGTTGGTGGGTTCTAACCTCACGAGGGACACATGTCCACATCATAAGGGTTGTCATGGCCCTGCTCAGATGAGAGATGTGGCTCAAGTTCTGGGAATGTGTCCTGCCTTCCTCATCCAGCAGGGTGAGGGCAGAAGGTGGGTTGGCAGACAACCCGTGAGGTGAGCATCACAGAAGAGAAAGTCTGCCATGATCCTCATGAAGCTTTGGGGATTTTGGATAGGGGCAGATGATGAGAAGCTGGCTGAGATCAAGATTCAACAGTACTTTGAAGGCCATTTGAGGCTGTAAGAGAGTAGGCTACTAGAAGATTGGAGCTAAGCTGGGCCCCAGAGAGGACTGCAATAGGCACTTAATCTGGGTCTGGGATACCGAGAGGCCTCCCTGGGAATTTCCAGGCCCTGAAGGTGCTAGCTTTTCATACTTGGAAGCCCTGCATGAGGTGAGCCACATTTTCCCAAAAGTCTCCCACCTAGTTCCAGCAGGATAGAGAAGTGGCCGCCTACCCTGAGACTTAAGTAATCCTCCTCCCAAATCTTGTCTTATTGGCTCTAGGATAGGGTGAGATAGTGGTGTACATGAGAAGTGAGCTGTGGGGCAATAGGTAAGAGGTTCATGTTTAGATAGGGCAATTTGTTTGTCTGTCCCCCTTTCCCTGATGGAGCTTATACTCAGGCTGGCAGGGGGAAATGATATTAGGGAGGTATATTTCTAAGGGCCTGGGTGCTGAGAAAGAAGAGCAGTTCAGTCTTGAAAATCAAGGTGTATTAAAATTTAAGTTTTTAAATTTTTTTAATTTTTAATTTTCTGTGTGGTACATGCACTTGCTGGGAGAGAAGGGAGAGAGAGAGGAGAGGGAGAGGGAGAGGGAGAGAGAAAGCGAGAGAGTAAGCAGATAAGTTCGAAGTTGAGCGCAGACAGTGATTGAGAGAGAGAGAGAGAGAGAGAGAGAGAATGAGAAATAACACCATCGGGGGTATGGCTAATGCTGCAAACCCTTCTTCTCCACCCTCTTAGGATTTTAGGCATGCATGCACACAGTGCCCTGTATGTTTTTCAATTCACTGGGTCTGGGACGTGAAACACACAATCAGACATTTGCGATCCAGTCGCCTTAACTTCCAAGCCACCTCCTGGCACAGTACATTTAATTTTTAAAGGCCCAAATAAAGCATGAATTTAAGACTTTAGTTATACTTTATGCCCATTAGGGTTATTGTCCAAAAAGGCATGTTTTAGTTTACAGTAAACAAACTGTGCCTCTGGAAAGGATTATAGATTTACAATCTGAACTCCTGCCCTTTCTTCATTCCAGTATTCTCCAGTTCACGATGTAAAGAATAAGGTATAGCCAATCAGATGACTGTCATTTTATCAATTTTTAAATTCTTTTGGTTACAGGGTACATGTACTTGCCAAAGCAAGAAAGAAGAGAGAGAAAGAGAGAGAGAGAGAGAGAGAGGAGAGAGAGACTGAGAAATCACACCTGGGGGATGGCCAACTGTAGTTCATTTTTGTACATTCTACTCTTAGGATTTTGGATATGCGTGCACATGGACCCAGTGTGATTTTCAAGCTGCCAGGTATGGAACACGAACCGGGCACTCGGCCATGTGGGACCCAGTCACCATCACTTCCACACGACTTGCTAGACTGGCTGTGTTACTTTAAATGCACCAATGTAAACTTTTTTTCTTTTTTCCTTCATTCCTGACCAGATCATGTGCACATGCATGAGCTAGAAAGAGATAGAAAGAAGGAGAGGGAGAAGGAGAGAGAGGAGCACCCTCTACAGGGCCTAGTTACACCTCAGTCTGATCCCTGCAGTTTGAACTGTCTCATTGTTTCTTTTATCCAGTCCAGAAAGCTCGAGATCCTGGTGTAGACACGTGGAGGTTTTCCATTATTTTTTCCATAGGAGACAATTCCCTGGGCCACATTTTTACACACGAGAGGGCCTCCTGAATCTCCCTGTGGGCAGAGAGAGAAAGGTCTGAGCTGGCCTCCTCCAAGTCCTGCCCTCCCTTCCTCCCCTAGCTGGATGTCTCTGTTAGGGGGCATGTATGTGATCAGGCCCAAGCAGGCCTTGTCACCTCCCTTACTCTCAGGGCTCTGGTCTGGTCCTGATGATTCTTTCCAGATGACTAAGGCTGACCTGTCACTCCATAAAGTGGCTGTGGGGACAGCCACTATCCAATTCCCCCCAGGGAGAAGGGACCAGAGACTGGATTGGTTGGGAAGGCTTAGTGGTGATGGCTATAGCTAGTTTCTACTGCCCTAGATCTCCTCAGATTCTGTTGTCTCCAGGCTGGGCTTGGAAAGTACTGGCAATCTTACCTTATAAGAAGTCTTCCTCTTATTTGGGTCCCCCACACATATTTGGGTGGTGTAATTATAACGGCTTTTGTAGCGAGAAATACACTGCTCATCCTTTTGGACTTTAAGTTCTACTTCATGGAGTTTGACTGTTGTCTTGTTTATACTAATGCGTCCCCAGCCGGCCGTACTGCATATCATCCCTGGTGTCACCTGCATTCTTGTGGGCAGCAGGAGAAGGCGCACCTCAGGGGTCAACTTGGCCTTCTTCTTCAGCTGAAGGCAGAGGAGAGAAATCCTAATCGACCAAAATCTTACAAAGATTCCAGACAGTTATAGGATTGCCTCCTCCATGGCCCTGGGATTAGTGATATTGGAAAGAAGGTCATATTGGGAAGGAGGGATGGGAATGAGGTCATGAGGGTACAAAAATCCCAATATAAAAGTTTCCAAGAGCCAACGGAGTTATGGCCTCACCTGCAGTAACATGATGTCATTGACACGTCTCTTAGAATCATAGTCCGGGTGGGAAATGGGTCTTGCCACAGGAATGATCTGCTGTGTCTTCTCCTGCTTCTTGATGTTGTGTGCCCCCAAGGTGACATTTATTGAGCTACACGGGGAGCAGAGAGGAAGGTTGAGTGCAGGGATGCAGTTCAGGGATACAGTTCTGAGAGCTGTGAAGGGAGGTGGGTGGAGCAGGGCAGGGATTGAGAGAAATTTCAGGGCATGGAGCCCTGGACCTGAACATCTCTATACCCACTGCCTGTTGGCAGTCCCTGGGTGGGAGTTTCTGGATGTAGATGTAGGCTGCTCAGTCATGTATAGACCCTCATCATCTTCAAGTGAAATAACAATTTTCTCTAGTCACTACTTAGGCTCCTGGATACAGCCCTGATCTCTTTTCCACTCATCTTTGACTGGGGTGCTCTATCTCTTTCAACAGGTTTCTTACATTTACATGCCCTTTGTTTCTCCAAATTTTCCTATCCTCCAAGGAGCTCTTTTGTGTTATAAGTGGACCATATTTGCAGCCCTAAAGTTGTAGAGTCACTGTGGAATGTTTATAGAGGCATAGGGACACAGGTAGGAGCTTACCTTCCCTTGCAGTGAGCTGCTGTTAGCACGAAGTCCTGACGCACCAGGAAACCTCCACATCTTTTCACTTTCTCTGGAGTCTGGATCCGAAGAAATGCCATGTAGGGACGAGAATGAGGCTTGGCTTCATGGCCCCCGATGATTTTCTCTGAAAGAAAAAGCCTGCTTTGCTTTCTGTGCTTATGGAGCCAAAGGCTAAAGAAGTTGACACTAGGATAAACTACAGAGGGAAGTAGTCTGGTGAAGTAGTGGGGAGTGAGTCAACAGCACTCTGTAGCACCCAAGAAAGGAGCCTTAAGGGTTCTTTTGATGGTATTCGTACTATGGAAAAGTCGTGACTTTTTTTTCTATGCAAAAATGCATCATGATTTTTCCAACAACTTGATATTTCTGATTTGCAATGACCTGTTGGGACTGATTCTCCCCCTGACAAAAAGAGCAGCCCTTCTTCCTTAAGTCCTGATTCAGACATTTTTATCAACAGAAGTGGTTTGTATCTGGAATAAATCGTGAAGACCCCATAGAGCCCGGAAAATCCTATTTCTGAAGTTCCCTTTGCCTTCTTCCTTCTTTTGTTTCCCAGACCCACTGGACTTCTGCTGTTTTGTAATATTTTGAAACGGGCTCAAGATGTTGAGTTGTGTTTGATCTTTTTATCTTGTAGAGCCCAGCACAAAATGGCTGTCAGGTAAATGTGTTGGCTGCATACAGAAATGGCTCCCAATTAGCTCTGGGTGAGGGTTGGCTGGGGTAGTGCTGGCGGCAGTTTTGGAAGTTCTGATGGGATGCCGAAGAGCTGGGAAAATGGGGCCTAACAAAGCCATTATACCCATCTGTATTTAAAAATGCTGAATGTCATAATACATGAAAACTAAAACCATAAATAAACAAAACAGTGACAACTGAAAATTGACCAAATAGAAGTTGAATATAAACTAAGGTAAAAATGAATTTTTTTTTCTTTTTAAAGAGTATTTTTGTGATATAGCATGAAGTCTTACCAGAGAGACAGAAAGAGTCAAAGAGAGAGAAAGATAGAAATCACCTCATGGGGGTGATGTCCATGCCACAGTTCCTTCTCTGCCATTCTCCTCTTGGAATTTTGGGCATGCTCGTACATTCTCATGCGTTTGTAGCTGCTGAGTTTGGGACTCAAACCATGGCTGGTCATATGGGAGTCCAGTGCCTTAGCCGCTATGCTACCTGCTGGTCCCGGTAAAAATAAATGTTAAGTGACCAGATGTTATCAATTCTGAAATAAACTGGACCTTAGACTTCTTTCTAGGGTAGTATAGAACTGACGACATTTGGAGAAGAGGCTGTAGATTGAGAGTAGATTTTGAGTTAGAAAGTTAGTGTCCTTACCTTGACTGTAGAGAACAACCCTCCTTCCAAGCTGCTTTTTCTCGGGGAAATTAATTATTTCTTATTCTCAGGTTTCAACATACTTCCAAATGTTTATGTGAAAAAACTCACTTTCCGAAGGGACCAGCAGTTAGCATAATAGCTATGTCGCTGGACTCCCATGTAGTCGACCACGGTTTGTGTCCTGGACCTGGTGGGTTAAAACTCACGCTGGGCGTGTGTGCGTGCATGCCCAAGATCCCAAGAGGAGAATGGAGGAGAAGGGATTGTGGTGTGGTGTGGCCATCCCCCCTCGGGGGTGATTTCTCGTTTTTCTGTCTCTCTGTCTCTCTCTCTGTCTGTCTGGCGAGCGCACGTGCCCTATAGCTAAAACCTCTCAAAAAAAACCAAACCAAAACAAAACAAAAAACAAAAAAACAAAAAAACACTTTCTGGACAAGAGCAGGACTTAAGGAGGAAATAGTACCCATTGGTTCTTTTGGAGAACAGCCTATTATTCCTGAGTTTCTATCCAGCACCAGATTTCTGGTCTTTGGGTGAGATTTGATCCAGGGTTCAGAATATTCCTGGAGATGGCCAAGAGCCAGCATATGTGAGTGTATAACATCTGAGCAGGACTGTGGGCTGGGGTTAAGGGGATGTTTTTGGGGATGGTCACTCACCTGCTTCAGCCCCGGAGCACAGAAGGAAGGCCAACAGGAGTAGGACCAGCTGCATCTTCTGCCTGGTCGGAGCTGCTAATGCTTTCTGTTGTCTTTAAGACCTGGTGTTCTCCTCTGTGGTTGTAAAGGGTTATACCAGGTAAGAATATGTCAGCCTTGCTCCATTGTCTGACCAAGCCCTCAGGTCCGAGTAGAGCACAAACTTATTAGTCACCACATAAGCACCCATAGCTCTTGGTGCTCACACCAAAAGACCACACCTGCAGAAAACAGGAAACCCAAGTTATAACTTAGGGTGATAGGAGATGTTGCCTCAGCCAGTAATTAACTTTTGAGCTTGAGAAACCTGAGCTTTATTATGATTAATCCAAGAATACTTCCATTTCCTTGACTCTCTGTAAACAAACAGGGTTATCATTTATCTTTTCAGATATATTGGAGACTAGATTCCTAGGCTCTGTGGAATAGACAAAACACCAGTGATCAGAAAAGGATGGTGAGGACCATTCTTGGAAAGAAGAGCAGAATAGAGTGGGAGAAATGCTGAAGAGGCCACGTTTCAGTTGTTTAAGAACTTACTGATTGAGACAGTGTGCAAAGAAGGTGGGCAACGGCAGTAGGTGAGAGGGTATCAAGGGAAACCAAAGCAAAATATTTAGCACATACAAAAATAGAAAATTATCTGTTGATGATAATATATTTGGTAATATCTTTGGACTAATGTGCAGAATATGCATGCTGGGAAAAAGTCATTTTTTTATGCTATAAAGATGTATAGTGCTTAAATGTAAAGAATTAATAAATAAAGAAACACACACACACATCTATATTTACTTTGCCCACAAGTCTACAATTTGGTCAGGGTTGGTATGGAAATTTTGTCTCTGCTCCCTGTGGAGTCAGCAGGAGTAGCTTCAAGCCTGGAAGTGAGAATCTTCTCAAGGCTTGCTCACTCAACATCCAGCCATTAGCTGTTGATGCTGGCAGTTGGTTGGGAGCTTCATTTCCTCCCCATGCTGTCTCACTGCATGAGGTTGCTCCTTTATTCAGGATGGTTGGCTTCTCCTTCTTTATCATCCTCCCAAATGCAAGCCAGGCAGAGGCTGTGTCTATTTTTTTTTTAACCTAGACTTTTACATCACATAGTATTCATTCTATCATATTTCATTGCTCGGAATGATGAAAAGCTCCTAAATGGGCCTGCCGGTGTCAGAGTGGTTAAGGCAGGTGGATCCCATATATCTAACTGTGTGGTTTGAGTCCCAAAGAGAAGGGATGATGGAATGACTACCTATATGGGATGCTTTTTCATTTTCTCTTTCTCTTTCTATCTCTGGTGAGCATATGTGTCTTCTGGTATATTAAAAAGAAAAGAAAAGAAAAGAAAATGCTTCCATACAGGTTAAAAAGAAAGGAACAAGGAACATAGGCCATGTCCCTTAGGAAGGAGGAGTGTTGAAGTCATGCTGTAAGAAGAATTGGTGGGATGAGAGATACACAGTAGCAGTCATCTAGGAAAGGGTAATCTTCACCACTGCTTCTAGGTACATGGAGAGGAGTTAAAACCACTGACTGGTCTAAGCTAGGTCATACTCCTTGGGTTAGTTGAGGTCTGTTCTGTCCAAACCATGTGTACTGAAAATGGCAGAAGTTTTTTGTTCTCTCAGAAGCCATTGTCTTTATTTATTTATTTATTTATTTATTTATTTTGAGAGAGATTTTTGTTATAGAGTACGTGTGCTTGCTGGAGAGACAGAGAGAGAAAGGGAGACAGAAAGCAAGAAATCACTCCCCAAGGGAGATGCCCATGCTGCAATTACTTCTCCTCCATTCTCCTCTTAGGATCTTGGGCATGCACATATATACAGCTGATGTGAATTTTAAGTCACCAAGTCTGGGACTTGAACCATGGTCAACTATGTAGGAATCCAGTGACATAACCATCATGCCATCTGTTGGTCCCCAGAAGCTATTGTCTTTAATGAGTTACTTATACCATGTAAAGTAGGAACTGATGCCAGAGAGCCAAGGTAGTATTCTCAGAATGTTGTATAGAGAAATACATTTAAAATATATTATTATTTAATTTTATGTATTATTATGATTATTTTAAAATTTGCTATAGGGCATATGCACTTGAGAGAGAGAGAGAGAGAGAGAGAGAGAAAGAGAGAGAGAGAGAGAGAAAGCTTACAGATTTGGGACTTGAACTATGATCGGCCATGTAGGAGTCCAGCATCTTAACAACCACTCCTCCTGCTGGCCCATAGAACTACATTTTTTTTTTAAATCTCCCTGTACCATTTGCTAAAAGAATTATCCTGAAGATCTTCCTATAGTGGGGGTGGGGGAAAGAAGAGAGTCATGAACTTGAAAATATTGTTGGTTTTAAACATCTTGGTCATAATTCACAGAAAAAGCAACAAAACACAAGCCAAAGAAACAAAGCACATTGTTAACAGTGGCTCTGGCAGGATGGGAAGCCACAGCAAACCATAAGGGAGAGCCAAAGCCTATGTGGGTATAAAAGCTCCCATGGCACTCCCCTGTCAATGTGGCCTCCCTCTTTTTCAATCTAGCCAAGTTTGGGCACCTCGTACTGGGCAACCTGTTCGGGATGCCAGAAAAAATATGAAGTGAAAAGACATCCGATGGATGGGGCAGCCCAACAAGAAGAGTGTAAGTATTGTCAGGCCAAGAAAGGTGTTCTGGGGGCGGGGGGAGGTTGGTCTAGTAGAGGGTATCTGAGCTCATGGAGTTACAGAGGCCTCCACAGAGGAGGTGGTCTGGTACAGTGTGTCAGAGCAGGCTGAATAGGGTGCACCAGGCATTATCATGAAGGAGCTCCTACTGTGGAGTGTCAGGGCCTGTGTGCCCGGAGGAGGGGACCCCAGAGAGGAAGAGGGGTGGAGCTGATAAAGAGTCATTCTGTAAATCTCTGGGGATTAATCAAAGGAGCAAATATATTCAAGCTCTTTACTAAGCTTTGGAGCTAGCAGGTGGCAGGGCGGTTAAAACACTGGATCCAAAATAGCACACCATTTGGTTCCAGTCCAGGTACCTGTGTCCTGAAAACTATGCCAGGCATGTGTGCATGTGTGCCCAAAATCCTGAGACGAGAATGAAAGAGAAGAGATTGTAGCATGGCCATCCCTTTTGGGGTGATTTCTCATTACTGTCTCTTTCAATGTCTCTGTCTGGCAAGCGCGCACACACCCTGGAACAAAACTAAAAACCAGACCAACAAAACAAACACAGCAATCAACTAAAGAGCTAAGCTTCTCAGTGTCTGAGGTTTAGCATATGGATGGTATTGATGTTAATTTTGTAAGTCTGATGGTTATATTGAAGTTATGTGACATGGTATCCTTGAGTGTAAAAATTATACACGGAGTATTTTGGAAGTGACAAATACCAACAAATATATCAGCAACTTTATTCTCCAAGAGTTCAGGAAAATATAAGTTCTTTATACTGTACTCACTTATTTGTAAGCTTGAGATGGTTTGAAAATTAAAAGAAAATCCATAACCTTCACATATCCAAACAGTCAGCAGTTTGAAGATATAATTGAAAAGAAAAATCTGTTGTAATAGCAACAAAAAGGGTATGTGCTTATGAAAATCTTCATCAGAATTGTGAAAAACTTAAAAATACTCCTACAAACGCAAAAATGACTTGAGAAATAGAACAATATTGCTAGATCTTGGATCAGATGAATCTCATTAAAATATCAATTCTTCTCAATCTAATATATAAATGTGATGTGATTCCAGTAAGAATGTCACGTTCTTCTTCCAGTGCCAGACAAGTCCTAGACAATTTCTAAAATTCATGTGGAAAATAACCATGTAAGAATAGCTAGGTAGGACATTTGTGTTACACAGATATGGTGTGTTGCCTTTTGGTGATGTCGTGTATAGTAGTCTCAACTCGTCTGCTGTGTGATGCACATCATGTTGGGCAAAATCTCTTTACAAACTAAATGATGTATAATGATTGAATGTATAAAAATCCTGAGACGAGAATGAAAGAGAAGAGATTGTAGCATGGCCATCCCTTTTGGGGTGATTTCTCATTACTGTCTCTTTCAATGTCTCTGTCTGGCAAGCGCGCACACACCCTGGAACAAAACTAAAAACCAGACCAACAAAACAAACACAGCAATCAACTAAAGAGCTAAGCTTCTCAGTGTCTGAGGTTTAGCATATGGATGGTATTGATGTTAATTTTGTAAGTCTGATGGTTATATTGAAGTTATGTGACATGGTATCCTTGAGTGTAAAAATTATACACGGAGTATTTTGGAAGTGACAAATACCAACAAATATATCAGCAACTTTATTCTCCAAGAGTTCAGGAAAATATAAGTTCTTTATACTGTACTCACTTATTTGTAAGCTTGAGATGGTTTGAAAATTAAAAGAAAATCCATAACCTTCACATATCCAAACAGTCAGCAGTTTGAAGATATAATTGAAAAGAAAAATCTGTTGTAATAGCAACAAAAAGGGTATGTGCTTATGAAAATCTTCATCAGAATTGTGAAAAACTTAAAAATACTCCTACAAACGCAAAAATGACTTGAGAAATAGAACAATATTGCTAGATCTTGGATCAGATGAATCTCATTAAAATATCAATTCTTCTCAATCTAATATATAAATGTGATGTGATTCCAGTAAGAATGTCACGTTCTTCTTCCAGTGCCAGACAAGTCCTAGACAATTTCTAAAATTCATGTGGAAAATAACCATGTAAGAATAGCTAGGTAGGACATTTGTGTTACACAGATATGGTGTGTTGCCTTTTGGTGATGTCGTGTATAGTAGTCTCAACTCGTCTGCTGTGTGATGCACATCATGTTGGGCAAAATCTCTTTACAAACTAAATGATGTATAATGATTGAATGTATAAATAATAATAAATAATACTACTAAAAAAGAAGAGCTAGGAAGGGGGCAGCCAGGTGGTGCTGTGGTGAAGGCAGATAGACTCCACATGGCAGACTCTGCAGTTCCAGTCCCTTATTCGGTGGCTTAAAAAACATGCCAGGCAAGTGTGTGTCCCCAAAATCTTGAGAGGAGGGTGGAGGAGAAGGGATTGCAGCATCACCATGCCTCCTGAGGGATAGGGTATGATTTTCAGTTTCTCTCTCTCTCTGGTGAGTGCACATGCCCTATAGCAAATTTTTTTAAAAAAAGAAAAGAAAGAATAGGAAAATAATGACACATACACAGAAAGAGCAGTCAGGAGGAGAATTAGCCTCACTAGATGTTTAAAAATCCTATAAAACCCCTTTCCTGAAAATAGAGTAGTGCTGATACTTGAATAGACAGACTAAAGTAACTGAATAGAAAAATTACAAACATTCCCAGAAACGTTCCCAATTTACGTTGATAATTCATGTAAACTAACAGAATCAACTCTAAGTAGTTAGAGACTCGAATATGCAGAATAAAAGCATACATGTACTAGAATAAATACAGGACAAACTCTTTATAAATTCAGACTGAAAAAAGCTTTTCAGCAATAATACTAAATTCAGAAACATGAAAAGACTGATAAATAAATTAGGATATGTAAAAAATATAGGATATGTAAAAAATACTTTATCTATGGTTTGCAAGTCAAAAAACAGTATATTGCATTTTCAAAATACAGCTTAGAGGTGGTAATTATAGCATATATCACAATGAAAAAATTAACCTATCTAATATATAAAACTCCCTCAAAATCCAGAAGAAAAGGATATAAAACCTAATAGAAGTATGGGCAAAATGCCTGCCAGTTCACAGAAAGATATATAGAAATATTTTTAATAGTCAACTTCACTTATTTCAAGAGGAACAGAAAGAAAATACTGAAAAAAATAAAAATAAAAAAACTACTGAGGGTGGCCAGCAGGTGGTATGGTGGTTAAGGCACTGGATTTTCACATGTGGTTTGAGTCCAAGACATTGCGGCTAGAAAATTTTGCCAGTCACAAGTGCATGCATGCTCAAAATCCCAAAAGGAGAGTGGAAGAGAAGGGATTGTGATGCAGCTATTCCCTCTGGGGATGATTTCTCACTTTCCCTCTCACCGTATCTCTCTGTCTCTCTCTGGCAAGTGCTCATGCCCTATGGCAAAAAGAAAAAAAACTAAACAAAAATAATAATACAGAATACTTTGGGGAGCAGGGTAAGATAAGAGTGTGGCAGGGCGGGGGTCTATTCCGGGGGGAATCTGGTTTACCCACGCAAATACCAACAAATATATCAGCAACTTTATTCTCCAAGAGTTCAGGAAAATATAAGTTCTTTATACTGTACTCACTTATTTGTAAGCTTGAGATGGTTTGAAAATTAAAAGAAAATCCATAACCTTCACATATCCAAACAGTCAGCAGTTTGAAGATATAATTGAAAAGAAAAATCTGTTGTAATAGCAACAAAAAGGGTATGTGCTTATGAAAATCTTCATCAGAATTGTGAAAAACTTAAAAATACTCCTACAAACGCAAAAATGACTTGAGAAATAGAACAATATTGCTAGATCTTGGATCAGATGAATCTCATTAAAATATCAATTCTTCTCAATCTAATATATAAATGTGATGTGATTCCAGTAAGAATGTCACGTTCTTCTTCCAGTGCCAGACAAGTCCTAGACAATTTCTAAAATTCATGTGGAAAATAACCATGTAAGAATAGCTAGGTAGGACATTTGTGTTACACAGATATGGTGTGTTGCCTTTTGGTGATGTCGTGTATAGTAGTCTCAACTCGTCTGCTGTGTGATGCACATCATGTTGGGCAAAATCTCTTTACAAACTAAATGATGTATAATGATTGAATGTATAAATAATAATAAATAATACTACTAAAAAAGAAGAGCTAGGAAGGGGGCAGCCAGGTGGTGCTGTGGTGAAGGCAGATAGACTCCACATGGCAGACTCTGCAGTTCCAGTCCCTTATTCGGTGGCTTAAAAAACATGCCAGGCAAGTGTGTGTCCCCAAAATCTTGAGAGGAGGGTGGAGGAGAAGGGATTGCAGCATCACCATGCCTCCTGAGGGATAGGGTATGATTTTCAGTTTCTCTCTCTCTCTGGTGAGTGCACATGCCCTATAGCAAATTTTTTTAAAAAAAGAAAAGAAAGAATAGGAAAATAATGACACATACACAGAAAGAGCAGTCAGGAGGAGAATTAGCCTCACTAGATGTTTAAAAATCCTATAAAACCCCTTTCCTGAAAATAGAGTAGTGCTGATACTTGAATAGACAGACTAAAGTAACTGAATAGAAAAATTACAAACATTCCCAGAAACGTTCCCAATTTACGTTGATAATTCATGTAAACTAACAGAATCAACTCTAAGTAGTTAGAGACTCGAATATGCAGAATAAAAGCATACATGTACTAGAATAAATACAGGACAAACTCTTTATAAATTCAGACTGAAAAAAGCTTTTCAGCAATAATACTAAATTCAGAAACATGAAAAGACTGATAAATAAATTAGGATATGTAAAAAATACTTTTTCTATGGTTTGCAAGTCAAAAAACAGTATATTGCATTTTCAAAATACAGCTTAGAGGTGGTAATTATAGCATATATCACAATGAAAGAATTAACCTATCTAATATATAAAACTCCCTCAAAATCCAGAAGAAAAGGATATAAAACCTAATAGAAGTATGGGCAAAATGCCTGCCAGTTCACAGAAAGATATATAGAAATATTTTTAATAGTCAACTTCACTTATTTCAAGAGGAACAGAAAGAAAATACTGAAAAAAATAAAAATAAAAAAACTACTGAGGGTGGCCAGCAGGTGGTATGGTGGTTAAGGCACTGGATTTTCACATGTGGTTTGAGTCCAAGACATTGCGGCTAGAAAATTTTGCCAGTCACAAGTGCATGCATGCTCAAAATCCCAAAAGGAGAGTGGAAGAGAAGGGATTGTGATGCAGCTATTCCCTCTGGGGATGATTTCTCACTTTCCCTCTCACCGTATCTCTCTGTCTCTCTCTGGCAAGTGCTCATGCCCTATGGCAATAACCTGAAAAACAAAGAACTCAAAAACTCTGCTGAGGCTCAGCAGTGCTAGTGCAGGCAGCAGGGTGCCACTTCATGGTGCTAGAGCTGCACAGAGACCCTGGTTCATATACTGGACTAACCTGAACACGTAATGCAGCAGTGCACAACTGTGATCCTAGCTAGCTAGCTGGGAGGCTGGAGCAGGAGGACCATGGCATGGTGAGACCCTGCTGAAAATACCTAACTCTCTATCTCTCTCATTAAACACACACACACACACACGCACACACACACACACACACACACACACACAGATACTCTTTCATCTTACAGTTGGCCACAAATTAAAAAGTGAAATAGCATGTCCCATGGGCAATATTTTTTTTCTTTAATTTTTCTTTCTTTCTTTTTTTTAGTTTTTGCTGTAGGACACATGCTCTTATTGGAGAGATGGAGAGACAGAGAAAGAGAGAGAGGGAAAGTAAAGAAATTATGCCCCAGGGGAGATAACCATGCCACAGTCCCCTCTCCTCCATTCTCCTCTTGGATTTTTGGGCATGCATGTGCATGTGTCTGGTATATTTTCCAAGCAGTCAGGCCCAAGACTTAGAACCACGCATTTGGCCATGTGGGATTTAGCTGCCGTAACCACCTTGCCACCTGGCAGACCTATTTTCTTTTGATTGCTGTTTCAGGATTTATCTTTTTTCTCACATAATATTACTTTTATTCTATGTCTGTATATTTAAGATATGTCTCTTGTGAATAGAAAAATGTTGGCTTTGCATTTAAAAAAATCTACACTTGTATTTTTGGTCTCTTAATTAAGCGTTTAATTTGTTTACATTAAATGAAAATATTGATAGGATTGAGTTGAAGAATGTATTGGTATTTGATTTTCATTTGTGTGATTGATTCTTTGTTCTTTTGTCTTTTCCTACCTTTTGTTGTATCTCATTTTGTCTTCTCTGTTGGATTTTGTACTGTTCACAATAGAAATCATTGCTCTTTAGTATGGAGAGCTACTTTTAGGACAGAGTGAGTATATCCCTAATTAAAAAATCTGACATCTAAAACGGAGAATATGTATGGGTAGGACTTTGTCTTCTTTGCCCATCAGCAGATTTCAGCCAGCATCACTCCTTCTGGACTTAGGGAGTTGCAAGGTTTCTGTCCTTTCTTGGTATCCTACACAGTTCTGCTTTTGGGCAACAAACATTCCACCAAGACAGAAGTGCAGCGATGGTTACATTCACTATATCGCCCAGAAGCTCCTGACCTGAGAGAACTGTGGAATGGCCTAGTGAACACTAAATAATTATGACAGCTGAGACACAACTACCTGCAAGGTTGAGAGTGTCCTATAGGATGCAGCATAAGCTTTAGATCATCAGTGAATACAGTGTTGTTGCCCTGTAGCTAGAACACATGGTCTCAGAAACCAAGGGGTGATAGTAATAGTGGTGCCTCTAGTTATTATATGGGCATCATTATTCCTATGATGCACAGGCAAGAGTTTCTGTTTGTCTTCCCAATCATAGGCTTTTTCTGATCTAAATTCTAGAGGCACATCACCATTTTTCCAGACCTGGGAAATCAGAGTCTGATTCTAGTTTGATTCTGTCCATCTAGGAGCCTGTAGTAATAACAAACTATGTTTCTGACCTGTTCGGTTGAAATGTGCTTTTCTTACAATGACATTCATGTCTTATACATTTTTTGGTGTATTTTTAGTTATAATTTCTGATTTACATGTAATAGTTGTACACATTTATGAGAATATCTAATTTTTTTGGCCTTAGGGAGCATGTTCTTGCTGCATAAAGATAGAGAGATAGAGAAAGAAGGAAAGAGAAATAACTCCCAGGGGGATTGTCATGCCATAGTCCCTCATTCTCCTCTCAGGATTCTGGGAATGCATGCACACATGCCCAGTATGATTTTCTCTCTCTCTCTCTCTTTTTTTTTTTTCTGGAGAGGTTTTTGCTACAGGGCATGTGCGCTCGCTTGCCAGACAGACAGAAACAGAGAGACAGAAAGCGAGAAATCACCCCCTACGGGGGATGGCCATGCCGCAATCCCTTCTCCTCCATTATCCTCTCAGGATCTTTGGCACACATGCACACGCGCCTGGCATGAGCTTTAAGCCACTGGGTCTGGGATGCCAACCGCAGTCGATTACGTGGGAGTCCAGTGACATAGCCATTACGCTAACTGCTGGTTACCCCAGCATGATTTTCAAGGTACCTGGTCTGGGTCTCAAACTGTAGTTGCCCATGTGGTAGTCTAACACCTTAACCACTACATCATCTGCTGGACTCCTGGTACATCTAATGCTTATAAAACAAATCATAAGGTTGTTGTAGCTGACTTCTCCCTAGTGAAAGAGGATACGCCAGTGAACAGTTTGGCAACCTCGTGTCTAGAAATTAATGGTGAAAGTCACTTCTGAATTCCTATCCTGCTATGTTAAGGTTACATGTGATAATATTCACAATCTGTAAGCAGCAATAAAAATAAAAGAAAATGCTTTATTCCTGTGGACATCCCACATAGATTCAGGCCTTGTGGACTAATCTGGAGGATGGAGAGGCAGTGAAATGATTTGAATAATAGTCCTCAACACTGTCAGTTTCATCTGGGTCCAGATGATGGTCTCTTATTACATATACTTTGTGTCCCTAGTGGCCAGCATTCAGTAGATGCTGCTGAGTATTTGTGGACTGACAAAAGAAATTGTGCTTTTAAGTTCCTTGGCGTTTCTTTAAGTTAAAACTGGTTTTCTTAGTAGTAACGAGTGAACTCACCTTTGAAAGTAGTCAGGTTATGTAGGAAACTGTGTGATCAATGCAATGTGGGTGGGAAGGGAATGGAGGACAATTTTGGACACCGGAGGTGGTGTGAGAGGAGGGTGGGAAGGGACAGAGGGTCAGAAAGAGGGGTGGAAATAATTCTAGGAACTAGAATTGGAAATTTATTTATTTATTTTTTTGTAATGTGCATGATTGAGTCACTATGCAGTGTGTACTGGATGGGAGATCGCATTTTGTGTGCTGTGATGATGCTTAGGGAAGGAATATAAATTGAGTTACAAAAAAAAGTTTCAGAAAAAAAATATATATCTATTCAATGACTGCAGTAGGATATGTAGCCCCAGTTAGGTGCTACTTTATAGGATGTGTAAAGTTAGACTTGTGCTCATGGAAATGTGTGTGTCACCTGTGTTTGCTATGAGGGTATTTGGATTGATTAGGGTCTTTGGTGATTCAATAAAATGTGAGGGGAAAACGGTATAGAAAACAAACATAGATACCAGAGACAGTGTGGGAGGAGAACAGGAGGTGGCAGAGGGTAAGAGAGGGAACCAAGGATGGGGGGAAAAAGCAAAAGAAAAGATATTGAATGTTGAAGCGGGGAGATTAATGTCTCTGTATTGACTGACATGCAAGGCATTCCCTTTTGAAAAAGTAATGTAATACACTGTAAAGTTATATGTAATCCAATGTAATATAAACAAGATTATGATGATAATAAAAATTTAAAAAATTTAAAAAAAAAAGAAATTGTGCTTTTCACTGCACTGCAGAGAGGAGCTGATGTATTCTCGGGTGGCCAGTAGGGAGCCTTAGCCTAGAGGTGAGTATGACCAAGAGAGATGGACTGAAGGGGGCTCAGGCTGCCAAATGGCCTGTGGTATCCCACACAGCTCTGGTTTTATCCAACAAACCCTTGACACTGAGCATATTGGAGGCCACTGGGCTGGATGAGAGGGGTTAGCTGGTTCTTCCAGGTGAGAAATGGAACCAAGCATTTTGGGAAGACTTTGTCAGCACTGTCTTCCATGGAAACTTGCTTTTTGCAAGCACGGGCCAGGTCCCTCTGTGGCCTCTCTCTGCTTAATGATCAAGGCTTGCATCCTGGTGGTGAAGCCTGATGGATCACATAATGCAGGGCCAGCTCAGATCCATCTGGTATGGAGGTGACAGAAGGTGGTGGACTCTAAAACTCACAGTAGAAAATAGAGAAGAAGGGACAGTAGGAGGCTGGAAGTTGAGCTGGGCCCTGAACTCAGGAGAGGGCAGGGACTGTTAGAGAGGAACACTAGACCCACCGAGAATGAGGAATGACTCAACCTCTTCCTCTCCCCCAAATCAGCTGCCAATTTCTCTGGCTGAGGGAGAGAAATGTGTTGTTCACTTAGATCCCAGCCTCTGACCCCAGTAGGGTACAACTGTCCGTGAGCAATGACCAGGTTCTATCTTCTTGGCATACATGGTACATGGTGCTATCATCTCCTTCTCTGCCATATAATACTAGAGAAGGAGGTAAGATGTTCACCTCAAAGTCTTTCCCCAGGACCCTGAGTGGTTCACATTTTCTCCTAATGGTGTTCAGCTTCAGCCATGGCAGAAAGGCAGGCCCTGGAAAGATCCAAGTTTGTGGAAACTAGGTAAAAGTTTTGCATGGATCCTCTAAGAAGGTGGTGAGTGGAGAAGGAAGAGGAGAAAGAAGAAAATTGTGGAAATGTGTCATTGGCCTGTATAGCACAGAGTTAGTGCCTATGAATGAGGTCAAAGAATGAACAAGAAACCAGTCTTCCATTCAGCTAAAACACATTTATTCTGTTGCTGGCACCTCCCCTTGTGCAGTCTGGGACTCAGCTCCAAAGAAAAATCTTAGTCCAAAGGGGACTTAGTCTAGTTGAGGCTCTTCATGGTTTTCTTTATCCAGTGCAGGAACCTTGAGACTTTGGTGCAGACTCGTGGAGGGTTGCCATTATTTCGCCCATACGAGACAATGCCCTGGGCCACATTCTTACACACAAGGGGCCCTCCAGAGTCCCCCTGTGGATAGAGAGAGGGAAGGCTGAGCCGGCGTTCCTGCTGGGTCTGTCTTCTGTACCATCTTGGAGAAGGCTGACTTACACAGCTTGCCATGGGAGAGCAAAGGGCAGGCCAGCACCTGGGGCCCACTCTGCTGCCAAGGCTGGACCCTGCACATTGTTACTATTTCACCCCACCCCGCCCCCAGGACCAGCTTCTTTCCCTTCTCTCAAATCTTGGGACACTTTCCCTTTAAGAGTCTGTGTGAGATCAGTGGTTCCAGGCACTGTTTAAAGACATGAAGGCAGGTGAGCGTGACTGACACCCAGCATGGAGGACAGGCCCATTGATCAAGGTGGGTGTCAGCCCCGAGCAACCACCTGGTAATGATTACTACATCTCCAAAGAGTATAGTTGCTTAATACTTTTCACCTAGTGAAGGACAAAATATTGAGTGTTCTAAATTCATCCTTCCAGAAGAGCACCATTCACCATAGACCCCTCACTGAGCTGGTAGAAGTCTCGTTACCCTCCACTCTGGCTGTTCTCTTCTCCCAAGAGAAAGACCATAGCCTAGGGTGAAGGAGATCCTACTGCCTGGCTCTTCAGGACCCAAATCTTTCCCAAACATCCCTTTCCCCAGAGCCAAAGCAGGCAGATGTACACCATCTCACCTTAAAGGAAGCCCGTTTCGTTGACGGGTCCCCCACGCATATCTCGGTGTTGTTGTTGTAATAATTGGCCAAGTGGTCTTCACACTCTTGATCCTGTTGCACTTCCAGCTCCACCTCCTGCAGCGTATCTGGATATTTTCCAATTGGAGCCATCCGGCCCCAGCCAGCCACACTGCACACCTGCCCTGGCTTCACCCGGGCTTTGGCCCTAGGTAACCTGAGGAGCTTCACAGCTGCAGTCTGCTTGGCCTTTCTTTTCAGCTGATGGGTGAGAAGCAAGAGAGTCCAGCTCAGAAAATGTCCACCTGTGCCTACATGCTGTTATGCGTCCCCTCCTTGAGGCGCCACATCTGGCCTAGCATCCAGGATGCAGAAAAGAGAGGGGGTAGGACTCTAGAAGGAGGGTCAAACATTAGACCAAGCAAAGCGAGAGCAGCAGGGAAGTTACCTGCAGTAACATGATGTCATTGTTGAAATTCTTAGGGTTATAGTCCGGATGGGGGATGGCCTTTTTCACAGGGATGAGCTGCTGCATCTTCTCTTTCTCCTTGATATTGTGTGCTCCCAAGGTGACATTTATTGAGCTGCGTGGAGTAGAGTGGGGATGGGATGAGGACTCAGGAGGCACAGCCCAGAAGCCTTGAAGAGCAGGTGACAGGTGGAGTAGAGCAGGGCTGCAGGATCTTGGGTCTGTGCTCTCTGGGCCCTCTGCCTCTCAGCAGTAGATGTGGAAGAACGGAGCCATTGGTAATTGCACCAGTGGTTCTCGGGGGTCAGATACTCCCAGAGCAAACACAAGAAATGGCTTTAGTTTGCATTCTTATGCCAGAGAATAACCCAGTTTTAATTATGGCAAGCTTGATCACTCTAGTTGTTCCTACTTCAGCAGTGCCTTTAGTATTCATCTGCCTCTATGCTCACTGGACTCACTTGCCCTCTTCCTCACACTAAGGGACCAAGGGAACTCCATGGGAAGAAGGAAGGCATCTCTGAGAGGGATTCCAGGACAGTGTACGCCATTCCTTGCTCCTCACCTTCCGAAACAGTGAGCAGCTGTCAGGATGAAGTCCTCTCGTATCAGGAAACCACCGCACCTAAACTCAGTTGTCTGATGCATGATGTGAAGATAGGCCATGTAGGGGCGAGAATGGGGTTTGGCCTCATGTCCCCCGATGATCTCTCCTGTAGAGAAAGTCTGTTTGCCTGTGTGCACTCACTTAGTCCACAGTGGGCATGTGTGTGATGCCTCCAGAAGTGCTGGGCACTTGGGAGCCTGAGATGGCCCAGAGTTGAGAGGAGCCTGGGGGAAGAGCCTCAGTCTCCTTCTCTGAAAAAGGGAAGAACAGCAGGCTTTGGGCTAGAAATCTTCCTTCTCCACATAGTTGGAAGTGAGCATACCTGTCTTAGGGATAGCAAAATCCCAGAGACTCTGGATAACTGTTCTCCTGACTTTTGTTTCAAATGAGTTACTAAGATCCTACGAGTCCTGTGATGCCTGGGATAGTGTGATTTCTAATGGCCAAGACTTAAGTTAGGGAGCCAGATAGCATCATATCCTATTCTGTTTCCTAGGGCCTGACATGTAGTGGGTGCCCAATATGCATCCATTGTCTGCACAAAGGAGTGGCTCCAGTAGCCTCTGGATGAGAGCTATAGGGTAGTGTTGGGGAGATTCTGGAAAGCAGAGAAGTTGGAGTTTGACCCATTGGGTCATCCTTGAAAAGAGGGGAGCTAGCAAAGGCCTAGGAAGAAGAGCAGAGTTGGCCAAAAGACTGAGTGGGCCAAAGGACTGAGTGCCCAGGAACAGAGCAAAGGGGAAAACAGTGTTCTGAGAACAATGATTCCACCGATTTTGGGGGTCAGCTGATTTCCAGGCGTCCCTCTGAAGCAGATATGAGGGGGAGCACCTGTCTTGTCCCAGTCATGGAGGCCAGATGAACTCTGCCCTCTCCAAAATAATTTAGTATTTTCTCTTGTTTTACACTCTCAGCCTGGCACCTGTAGAAGTTCCTACTTTCCAGATCACATGAATAGGGCTCAGTGAGGAGATGGTAACCAATGACTCTTCTTGAGAATAGCCTCTGTCCTGCTATTCCACTGAGAGCTTATCCAACATAATACCTGGGGGTCTGCAGTGGAACTGGCTGGGGTTCAGAACATTAGAAGGAGCAAAGTCATATATAGAAGGGGCAGGAGATCTTTTCCAACTGTGGGATGGACCTGGGTCTCTGAGTATGGAGATGGTCACTCACCTACCTCTGCCGTGGGGGACCTGGGCTTCTGAGTATGGGGATGGTCACTCACCTGCCTCTGCTGTGGGGGACAGGAAGAAGACCAACAAGAACAGATGCCTCTGCTGCATCTTCCCAGGAAGGCTGCCCAGGCTGGAGCTGCTCGTGTTTCCTCCTTGTGCTTTTAGCTTCTCGGAGATGAAGGAGGTGGGTGGGCCCAGCGACCTTGTGTTCCCCACTGCTTTTATGATGCTTCATCATAGTATGCTGTCTGTGGATGCTTCCTACCCCCACTGCCTCTGTCCAATGACGTCTTCTGGGTAGTTGTGTGAGGATCATGCAGTAACCACACTAGTACCCACAGTTGATGACTCAGCCTATCACCCACTGCAGCTCAGAAGGAAGACCCAAGGGTACAAGGTGAGGACTGTTAGATGTGGTATCAGCCAGTAGAGGTCCTACTGCCCAAGAAACCTGAGCTGCAGTGATAGAAGCATCAGTGCCTTCATTGCCATTGTGCAGAGCCCATCAGGACAATTTCTTCTATAGGTGCGTGTTTAGGCCCTTCTCTTATGCTAGGCCCAAGTCTGTTGGCGATGTGTCTCCTTTCCTTAAGGATCTGACCATTTGATGGAAGATACAGAACTACCAGTGAGTGGAGTACAGTCAGAGAAGGACCATGGTGGAGTGATGCAAAAGGTATGACACAGTGTGACAGCCACCTCCCAAACCCGTCCAGCAAAGCTTTCATCATTACAGCTTCCTTACTGAGGAGTTTTGAAATCTTTCATTTAGTTATAAATGCTCAGTTCAATAGAGTCCACCACTCTTCTCAACGTTTTAACAAAAAGTCCTATATTTGATTTTTATTAGCTGAAATGAATGAATCACGGTGGCCCTAGTAGTTGAATCCACTAATTGACTTAAGCCTTGGTCATTCCTACGTTTCTGAATAGTCCACCCTAGCACTTGAATTAAGAGTGGGAAAGAGCAGGTTCCCCAAATGATGACTAGATTACTGAATTGTTGGTACATGGGAAGTGAAAAGGCATGACAGGCAGTCAAAGTCTGTAATTGTTTTTTTAGTGTTCTCTGCCTTTTGCCCAGAGAGCCACACCTTAGAAGCTTCAGAGCCAGCACATGAGAGGCTCACAGTAAATATGTTCTAAATAAACTGCTGGTATTCTCACCATAATGGAAACGACAAGTTATTGCTTTTAAACAGTCTAGGCCTAATTCTGTTACAAGAACAACTAAGTATCTCTAAGTGGTTGAGTTCTGGTGACACATTTCTAGCTTTATATTTTCTTTATTTTACCATTTCTTATGTTTCTAAATACATAGTTTCAGTGTTAACATAATTTTTGTCAATAGCCAACCAACTCCAATTACCAAATCTCTACCTTTTTTTTTTTCCTTCCTCATTAGTAGACATTTAAAAAAAAGTAAAATGATTGGGCCTAGCAGGTGGCGCGTTGGTTAGGTTGTTAGATTCCCGCATGGCTGACCACATCTCTCTCGGGTGACTATAGCAAGTTAAAAAATAATAAAAATTTGGGGCCAGCAGGTGGCATGGTGGTTAAGGGCACTGGACTCCCACATAGCTGACCACAGTTCAAGTTCCGGAGATGGCGGCTTCCTTTCTCATCTCTCCCTCCCTGTGTCTCTCTCTGGTCAAATTAAAATAAATGAAAGAATGAATGAATAAATAAATAAATAAAGTTAAATAATTCTTTAAAAAATAATAATAAATTAAATAATTCTTAAAAAATAAAAATAAGCTTTCTGATTACTGTAATAATGCATATTCATTAAAAATATTTTAGAGAAGAAGAGGAATCATAACTAGTGCATTCTAGATACCTGGAATCATACTGTATGTCTAATGCGATTTCCTTTTATTCTCAGTTCACCCTATGATTTAAGCATTTCCCCATGCTTTTAAAAATGAAATTTCTTTGTGAACAACATATTTTCATTTCTCTTGAATATATACCTAAGAATGGAATTTCTGGGTCATACAGTAGTTGTATGTTTGTCTTTTTGAATTGACAATCCTTTTCTTATACTATCATTTAAAAGAAAATAGCTGGAGAGTGTGTATGCTCACTGTAGACTAAGAGAGAAGGAAAAGCGAGAAAAGCGAGAATGGATTCCCTATGGGGGACGGTTACACCACAATCTCTTCTCCATTTTCCTCTTCAGATTTTTGCCTGATGTGACTTATCAAGCCACCGGTTCTGGGACTTCAATTGCACAGGTGTCCATGTGGGATCTAGCAATCTTAACCACCATGCCACTGACTGATCCCTTACCACTGTTTTATGCTAACCTCAGCAGTGTATGAGGATTCCTATTTCTCCACATCCTTGCCAACACATGATATTTATTATTATTATATTTATCTTAATGAGTGTGAAGGGATATGTCACTGTGGTTTTTTGATTTACATTTCCTTAATGATTAGTCAATTTAACCACCTTTTCATGTGCTTGCTGGTAATTTGCATATCTACTTTGGAAAAATGTCAACTCAAGTCTTTTGAGCATTTGAACAACGATTTGTCTTTTTGTTGTTGAGTTGTACAAGTTCTTTATATATTCTGAATCCTAAACCCTTATCCAATATGTAAACATTTTCTCCTGCTCTGAAGGTTTTCTTGCTACTGTCATTTAACATGCAATAATTTTTATTTTTTTATGAAGTCCAATTTATTTTATCTTTTGTTGTTTGTGCTTTGGGTGTTAATCTAAGAATCCATTGCCAATCAGAGGTCATAAAGATTTATCATATGCTTTCTTTTTTGTGTTTATTTTTTTCATAGTGTTTTATTTGATTTCTCTTTATTCCATTTTCTGTATATTTTTAAGTTGCTTCTTAATGGTTGCTATGGGGATGATAGTTAACATCTTGAATTTATATAAATATAACTTGAATTGATACCAATTTAACTTCAATAGCATACATTACTCTGCTCCTACACAGCTCCATCTTCTCTATGTTGTTATTGACATGATTCACTCCCCAGGGGAATGGCCACACTGCAATCCCTTCTTCATCCTCCTCTCAGGATTTTGGGCATGCACACACACATACCTGGCATGTTTTTCAAACTGCTGGGTTTGAGTTGAACCATTGAGTTGGACATGTGGGATCCAGTGCTTTAACCACCATGCCACCTGGTGGCCCACAAGTTACATCTTTTTCCAGTGTGTTCATGGTCCTTGCTTTTATAATTGCGGTTTTATTATCTTTCAAAGTTCAAAAGAAACAGAAAGAGAAGCTATAAGTCAAAGATATAATAATACTAGTTTTTATATATGTAGTTACCATTATCAGAGATCATTATTTCTTTATTTTATTTCAAGTTACCATCTAGTGTCCTTTTCTTTCAGCCTGAAGAAATCCCTTTCACATTTCTTGTGAATAGCATAGTAACCTAAGACTTTTTTAGCTTTTGTTTATCTGGAAATATCTTTATTTATCCTTCATTTTTGAAGGACCAATTTTCTAGGCATCTAGTTCTTAGTCGACAGTTTTACTTTTGGCACGTTTAATATATCATTCCATTGCTTTTTGGTTTTCATGGTTTTTTGATGAGAAATCAGGTCAATCTTATAGAGAATCACTTGTCATGATGAGCCATTTCTTTCTTTCTTTGTTTTTTTTTTTTTTTTTTTTGG
>NW_006159594.1:2898320-2922911 GCF_000334495.1 Tupaia belangeri chinensis
TATCTGGCTTCCTTAAGAATGGTAGAGTAGTTCTTGTTTTTCCCTGAGGTAATGCAGGGCTGGTAACCATCATCTTCTCACTGTCCATAGGTAGAGAAAATCCTCCTATACAATATATTTCTCAATTGGTTTAGGACAACTAGTTTCTTTCTGTTGCTTATAGTTGCAAGTTTTTAATCCTTGTTTTCGGCTTCAGTTTGCCGCCTGCGGCCGGCGGCCACGCACAGGTGCATGCCTGGTGGCGCTGCGCAGGCCCCGGCCGCACAGGCCACTGCCACCGCGCAGGCCCCGAGCCATTTCTTTCTTGTTGCTGTCAAATGTTCCTCTTCCTATTGCCTTTTTTTCTCTATTTTTTAATTTCATTTTCTTTTATACATTCAATCATGTTACTTAGCTTAAAAAGTGAATATTCTAACATGTGAACAATTCTCCCTAGTCCAGTTGATAAAAGTATAAAATTATCTTCAACAGATAATGCCACGTTTCTTTGTCCCATTGATGCTTTGTCTCTCTATTTTTCTTCTAAATGTCCTTCCTCAGACTCTACTCTTTCACACACACTATTATCTGGTATTCACATTCATTTACTGTGTTTCTATATCCTTTTGTCAATCAGTTTCAGTCACAGAGTGCAGACACTCGGTATATATTAAGTGGGGACATACAATATCTCTCCTTCATAACGTGGCTTGCTTCACTCAGCAGTAAATCTTTCATATTCTGCCACTTTCTGTCAAAAGCCAGGGTTTTGTTATTTTTTATGGCTGAATAGTCTATTTGCCTTTTGACAGTTTCGAGAGTGTGTCTCTTAGCTTACCTTGCTTGGAGTTTGTTAAGCCTCTTTGATGTGTATATTCTTGTATTTCATCAAATTTGGGAAGTTTTTTGCTCTTACTAATTTGAATATTTTTCTGTCCCATAGGTCTCTTAGCTTCTATTCATTTTTTCTTCATTCTTTTTCTTTGACCTATTTCACTTGTCCTTCAAGTTCACTGATTCTGTCTTCCATCTACTTGAATCTGCTATTGAACCTCATTAGTGAATTTTAGTGAACTTTCATTACAGAAATTATATGTTTTATTTTGAAAATATAATTTCTATCTTTTAAAATATGTTCTACATGTTTATACATTGCTGCTAATTTTCTTTATTTTTTAATCTGTTGATTTTTTATCTCTTTAAGTATTTTGAAAATAGTAAATTATATTTGAATGATAATATATATATATATATATATATATATAGTATTCAACTAGACTGGTGTGAAGTGTATTTATGTTGGGGACATTTATTTTACAAGCTGTAATGATGCATAGTGATTGAATATATAAAAAAATAAAATAATAATTAAAAATTAACTAATTAACTAAATTTTTCTAGTGGGGACAGCAGATGGTGTAGTGGTTATATTGCTGAACTTCACGTGGCCAACTCCAGTTTGAGTCCTGGATATGGTGGCTTGAAACTCAGACTGGGCACATGTGCATGCATGCCCAAGATCCTGAGAGGAGAATGGAGAAGAAGGGATGTGGCATGGTCATCCCCCTGGGGAGTGATTTCTCTCTTTTCCTCTCATTGCTTCTGTCTCTTTGGTGAGTGCACATACCCTAATGCAAAAACTTCTTTTTTTAAAAAAGTATTGTCTATTATATCTAATGTCAGGGCTCCCTCAAAGATGTTTTGTATTAATTTTCTTTTGTTTCTTTGAACTTAAAATTACTTTTGTTGTTGTTTAAAACTGAACTTTATAGATATTTAATGTTATAAGTCTGGAAATCACACTCTCACCTTCCCCAAGAGATTGCTCATTTTTCTTGGCAGGTGCTACAGTATTCCATTTGTTTAGTAACTTTCCTAAAGAAAGACTGTATTCCTTGTTTCTGTGGTCTTTGAAGCCTAGTTCAATTTCTGTAAAGACTGGAACTTGGGAAATATTTCAGAATATAGTCCTGGCTTTATGTGGTGCCTGGAGTATAAAGTAACAAGTCAATTCTAGAGTGACCAGGGTCAATAGAACACAGCTTTATGGAACCGTATTTGTTCTGTGTCTGGAGGGGTCATTTTGCTGCCTTTAAGCTAGAGAGTTTCATGGCTTTGTGTCCACTTTATTCAGGCTGGCTAAATCTCTGAATCACTATAGTTCCCCAAATTTCATCAATCATTCACTGCCTTGCTTTGGTAACTTTAGAAAGCACCAGCTTTTCACACAGAAAGGAGAGGCTAGAGGAGTACGTGAAACCCTTGGTTCTAAGGCCCTGCCCTTTCCCACCACCTCATTCTTGTCCACTTCCCTTTGGATTGGTTCTTTAAGAGTTTGGCTGGAATCCTAAATGTAGCCATCCTGACATGATATGCTGATCAGGTTGAGCACAGAAGGAGTGGGGGAGTTTAGGGGAAATTTTCTTTAACTTCAATAATTAATAAAAAAACCAAAGCCCTATAGGAAAGACATCTGGAATCTAAAATCAGTAATAAGAATGTGTTTATTCCTCTGATATTCTTCTTCAACATGTAGAAGAACATCATGCCTGTCCTATGAGGGGGCAACCCCCTTGGGTCTTAGCCTCACTCTGAATCATATCTAGTTCTTATTGGAGGTGAGCAGGGCCATTCCCAGCAGTTAAAAGAGAATGGTGTGATGACATGATATTTACACATACATATGAGGCATTTGAGTCTGTTATTGTAACATAATTTCCCTGAGCCCCATAATTCTCTAAAGTCATGACAAAATCAGAACTCAGGTGTAAAAGGCCAGCACTTGTCTCTAGCAGATATCACTAGACCTTGGGATTAAGCATTGTGGCTAAAGAGAAATCCCTGTCTCAGTTATCTCTGCATACCTATTAGGTTGGGGTTCTAGTCAGAGTTTCAAGATGTTTCATGAAATAAGACACAATTTTTAGAAAAAAACCTGTTAGTAAATGAGACCTAGGTTTTTTTTTATTAGAGTGGGGAATGTGGTATTTCCAGTTGGCCTCTGTAGTAAAATATATTAGGGAGAGAATAATATCTATAGAACAGATGGTATCTGTGAACTTTGCAGAGTTAGGGTATCTACTAGAACACTCTTCAGTTTTCACTTGTGCTCTAATCATTTTCCAGCCACCACCACCAACAAACAAAAATGAGAAGACTAACATACTCTGTATTCATGGTGAAAAATTCATTCTCAATATTGTAAAGATATACAGTGATTGAATATAAAAAATAAGAAAAAAAAGGAACTTATGAGGAATAGGAACACCACACACGCACATGAAAATCCATGGAGAAGAACAAGGTCTTGGTGTTGGTTTGAGGATAATTTGGCGAAGATCTGGAGTGGTAAATATCTAGGGTGGGTATAAAGAGATACAGAGAGGAAAAGATAAGGGAAGTGGGAAGTGTGTTTTGGTGAGAACAATGTGTCCAACCCCATCGAACTGGGAACTAGGATAATAATACTGACTCAGAAAAATAAACTGGGGTTGACTGCACTTCAGGGTGGGAACAAGTTAAAAGTGAGCCATGTTCTGGGCTGTGAAGTTGCCTTTGATGTGACCTTGAATCACTCCCAAGACCCTCCCTCTCTCCATCCAGGGATTTTGATCTTTCCAGGGACCTCATATGCAAAGGGCACTTTCCTTACCAAAAGCCTTTTGTCCCCACAGACCCTAAAGTTCACACCTTAGCCTTCTGGCGTGATAAACTCTTTCTCTTATTGTCTTTCTTAGGGGCTCATGCTGTGTGCCTTCTTACCATGTCTGCACAGGATGTGGCAAATACTTTGGTTTGTGTGGTTATGACGGACATCACTGAATCATTTACCAGAACCTCCAGTATATGATTACCAAACTGGTGGGTCTTTCTCTCTCTCTGTCTATTTCAAAGTTCAAGGTAGGTTTGCTAACAAAGTGTTGTGTTTGAAAACCAATTTGTGTCTAAGAATTCCTTAGTCACCTCTGTCCTCCAATTTTGGTATGACATCTTCTAGCTGTAGATACCCCCTGATACTTAGCTTCTCTATTTTTGACCATAAGAACAGGAGCATCGTGGTAATGGAGTAGAGAATCTGACTATTCTACCTTCAAGGATTTCCCCACAAGGTACTGCAGAAACTTGCTGGGCTTCTGAGAGCATTTTACCAATGAAATTGTGACAGGATGACTTACTAAGGGATCCCTGACTACATATTCTCAATTTTCTTTATGCAGAATGATTAGCCACAAAATCCAATTTATGGTTGCAAAACTAAAGACAATTTTTAAAAAGAATTATTTAATTTTATTTATTATGAATATTCTTAAACTTCCTATAGGACATGTGCACACACCAGAGAGAGGAGAGAGAGAGAGAGAGAGAGAGAGAGTGGAAGAGTGAAAAAGAGAGAGAGAAAGCAAGCTGCCAGGTCCAGGACTCAAACTCCAGTTAGTCAAGGGGAGGTCCAGTGCCTTAACCACCATACCACCTACTGGGCCCACTCTAAACAGTTTTAAAGTTCCTTTATCTCAAATTTCTAAGTCTTGGAGACTGAAGATCTGTTGTTGGATTATGTTAGATTTACCAAGGCACTGAACTCAACCCTTGAGGCTTCTTACTTACCCCAAATCTATTTGCCACATCTCGAGTAGACATGGTAAGAAGTCTCACAGCATGCACACCTGAACAAGATGGTAAGAAAAAGAGCTCATCACTCCAAAGGCTAAGGAGTAAGCTTCAGGCTCTATGGAAACAAAATGCTTTTGTGGGAAAGGAAGTGGCCTTGGTGGGTGAAGTTCCTGGAGAGATAAAATTTCCAGGTGCAGGGGAGTCTTGATAGTAACCCAAGGTCACACGGAAGGTCACATCACAGTCCCTTTTGGGATGATATGCTATGACTTTGTGCGGCTGGCTATGAGTATTTTTTTTTTTTTTTTTTTTTAGAGAGAGATTTTTTCAAATAAGGCACGTGTGTGGAAGAGAGAGATACAGAAAGCAAGACACCACCCCCCAGTGGGGATGGCTATGCCACAGTCCCTTCTTTCTCATTCTGCTCTTGTGATCTTGGGCAAGCGTGCACATGCACCTGGAGTGAATTTTAAGCTGCTTGGTCTGGGACTCAAACCAAGGTCAACTACATAGGATTTCAATGACGTAACCATCATGCCATCTGGTGGTTCCCCTATGAGCATCTTGAATAACTTCACACCACTCATAAATGTTATGAGGAGTTAACTGAGTTCACTCCTGGGGAAATAATGGGGACTAGAATCAGCGGGATTAACATCAGTCTGCATCTTTTGGTTTAGCTGCTTCTCTAGAAATCTCATCTCAGTCTTCACAAGGGCAGGGAGGTCAGGATGTTTTCTTGTTCCCATAAAAGAATTCACAGGTAAGTAGGGGAGATAAACCTTGTCCCAAGAGGGTGCCCACCTAAGGCCCTGCTGAGTGTCCCAGAGGAGAGGGTCTTCACTGTGGTGTTCACTCCCAGATGACTCATACTGGGAAAAGATGAGTCAGGGCAGGGCACATCACAGCTGCCCACAGTGATCTGAGGCTGTCATCTGGTAGCAGGATGAGCTGTTTTAAACCTGTCTGCAGTGAAGGGGGGACAAGAGAAGGCAAAAGGCATAAATACTAATCCATACCTTACTCTGCTCCAAACCTCGGGTATGGGACTTACATGTGTTGTCTCATTAAGTTCTTCACATTCTGCATCGGAGTTATCATTTATCGCATTTTTTTAGAAAGAGATTTTTTTAAATATTTTTTATTTCAGTCTCTTTTATACAATCACATATGTCACTTAACTTGTAAAGTGAATGTTCCAATTTTAACACATTTCACACCAGTCCAGTTGGGAATACTATACATGTTATCTTCAACATATAAGAGAGATGTTTGCTATAGGGCACATGTGCTCTCCAGAGAGACAGAGAGAGACAGAGAGACAGAAAACAAGAAATCACACCCCCCCCCCGGAGGGATGGCCGTGCCACAATCCCTTCTCCTCCATACTCTTCTCAGGATTTTGACCTGCACGCCATACATGTAGTGTGAGATTTTAAGCCACAGGTCTGGGACTCGAACCATGGTTGACTGTGTGGGAGTGAGGCAATGTAACCCTTATGCCATTTACTGGTCCCTCATTTATCACATTTTAAATTAAAACAGACTTAGAGGTACTACATGATGTGCTGAAGGTCACATGGTTATAGAAAATGTGCACACACACACACACACACACAGGATGCATGCCTGCTAAGCTGCAAACTTTCCTTTCTACCACTCTTAGAAGTGGCAGAAGTCACAGTGTGGCCGATTTCAGTTCAGCACAGGACAGTGTTTTCACGATTAGCGTTCTTTTGGGGAATGGCTGCTCCACCTAGCCCAGGTGCTTTCTCTGTAGAGTGTTGCAATGGAGGTTGGAAAACATCTTAGTCAGGGGTACGGGGAAGCTCTCACGTGGGTGTGGGCCTGACTACTTTTCAGACCTTTGCATTTCTGAGCCTTTATCTCTCAGCCAGAAGAGACCTGATCTGGGGGTTAGGAGTGCTGGGCTCCTCTTCAGTTATGTGGCTCAATTGTCAATTGCAGGACCTCATTCTCCTTATCTATAAAAAGAATGTTGGACACAATAGAAGATTTTAAATGTTCTTAACTAAAATTGTTTCTTCAAATGGATTATGTATGTGTCAAGGTAGCTTTCATGTATGTACCTCTGTCTACATGTCTATTTGCTTTGTCTCTAAATATGTTTCTTTACATATGTGTTCTATATCTTTACATATGTACACACATGCATACATTTTAAAATACACAGATTTATATATGTACACTTTTATATATGATTATAAACATACATATATATACATATAGTTTGTGTGTTCATGTAGAGTCATTGTTTATTTTCATTTATTTTGATCCCTTTGTTTTCCCTTTCCAAACATGATTTTAGTGCTTCTTTTTCTGAGGATTGTTTTCAGCATTCAAGCAGAGGATGTGAAGTCAAATGTTCTCCCCTCATTATCTTTAAGATACTCTGCTACAGAGGTCTCTGTGGGTGACAAGACGTGAGGAAGCATACTTTGAGGGTAATAGGTAACCAGAGGAAGATAGTTCCCCCATGTGAACGTGGGTTTGGTGTTAGTGGTGTCTGCATTTTGGTCAGAGACAGTAATCCACTGTGACTGGACTTCACAGCAGCACCCCAGATTGATGTGAAAGCCTTAAAGGGGATGGCTTCTGGTCATGCCTGGCTAGACTAACCCAGGAATAGGTGACCCAGTATCGACAAAGATGACCACATATGTGGCCCCTAAGCTCAGAGCTTCCCAAATCTGAAGGATCAGTGTGGGCTTGGAAACTACGGGTGTAGCAGCAACTATGATGTCCTTCAGAGGACATTTTCCATTTTCCAAAAAGTTTTCCATTTTTTCTGGTACCATGTGAGGTCCCCTGAATCTGGAGATATTTAAAGAAGATAAGGAAATGTGGTTTCTCTTCCATGTCAGAGTTTATACTGAATTTTGTACCCTATAAATTTCACTAGATATAAGCCATTAAGAAATGGCTTCCCTGGCTGCATTTTTATTCCCTCCATTGCTCCCCCAACAAGGAGTAGAGAGCCATTCAGTACAGAATTGAAAACCTTGATGCCAGAAAGTCTCCCATTATTTCAATCCCCTGTACTGTAGCTCATTCTTAAATGGGACAATGTATATGAAAACTGTGAATTCTAAGATAAATGATTGCTCTTGTCCCCAAACAAGTTTATTTTGACTTGTGTGGAGTTCTCAGACAGTTCAGGCCAATCTGAGCAAACTGGATCAAAGAATGAGACTTGGGGGCATTCTGCTGAAAGTCCTTAAGATTGTAATGTCATTAAGGGAGGTGCCCATGGTGATCACATTTGAACTTACAGAGCCTGACACTCAGTGGGTACTCAGTATCTTCTTATTTACTGATTGATGGCAAAAGTAGTGCTTTCTAACAGTTTTTTTCCTTAGATTTTTGCCATAGGATGCATGCACTTACCAGAGAGAGACAGAGATAGACAGAGAGGGAGTCAGTAGTCCTTAGTTTGTAAGTGCATTGCTTCAATTTATTGTATCTGTTGTCAGAGAGTTCGCTTCTGAGAGTCTGTATCTGAATTTCCCTCTCTTAAAGGGATACTACTCATTGGATTGGTTTCCATCCTAATCCAGCATGACCTCATTTTCACTTGATTACATTGCAAATATCCTATTTCCAAATTGAGTCACAGTCACAGGTTCTGGGTGGGCATAAATTTTTGGCAAAGATTATTCACCCGCGTATAGTCACCTTAAGCTTTCCTCTCAAAAAGCAAGTCCAAGACAAGGATTTAGTAGAGGTAATTTATTTGAGAAGAGATTTCAAGAGATTAAAATGAGGGAGTAGGAAGAATAATGCAGGAAAAGAAGGGGATCCAGGAATGAATTACTGAGCTGTTTATTGTTGCTGGCAACTGGAGCTGAATCCTGCTGAGGGTTCTTTGAGGCTCCACATAGTATGGATTTCACCAGGGTCTTTCCAATATTTAAAGGCTTGCTCATTTACAGCCAATTCCCATCCCAAATTTATTGAAACTCTGTCTCTGGAGGTGTTAAGTCTACTGCACTTGTGGGCTGAGCCTGTTTGAACAGAGGAAGTTTCTACAGCTTTAGAGAATACCCTGAGATGGAAAAGCAGTGCCTGAACATCTGCAGTGCAGCTCAAGTCACAAGTGGGCTGAAGTGATTTGATGCAAAGCAAACAGCATAAACTACTGGGGCTATATTTGGCTGTCCATCCTATCCAGGTATGGCCCATGTCTGGTGGATTAGTGGTTAGAATCAGTGACCCAGATTATGCATCAATAAAAGGAGACATGTATGCAGTTCTAAAATACACAGCACAAGTTCCATTGTTCATATGCTGCATTCTGCTAGCAGCATTTCACTGACTGTGAAAATACAGTTACATGGATCCACAGGTGGTATGGTAGTTAAAACACTGGATTCCCACATGATTGCCCGTGGCTCAAGTCCTGGACCTGGCTGCTTGAAAATCACACCAGGTGCATGTTCCTGAGTGTCCCAAATCCTAAAAGAATGAAGAAGAAGGGATTACAGTATGAGTATGGCCATCTCTACTGGGAAGTGATTTCTCACTTTTCACCTCTCTGTCTCTCTCTGACAAGCACACTAACTCTAGTAAAAACTTAAAAAAAAAAGGGAAAGAAAAAGAAAAAAACACATTTGATCGAGCCTCAAAAAAGCTTGGAATCAGTGTGTTCAATGGAGCTCTGATCTAAGAGCAGTCTTTGTCTCCTTTTAATGGTGCTTTCTTCCTTTCACTGAGGTGCACAACCTCTGCTCACTACAAAAAAAGGAAAAAGAAGAAAGAAAAAGACCAAAAGAAAGAAAAGAAAAAGAAAGAAAGAAATCTGTTCAACCGTATGGCATCTCACTGCCTTTGCACAATGCCTAAACACTGTGACACAGGCCAGCCACAGATTCTTTTTTTATTTGCTATAGGGCATATGCACTTGCCAGAGACAAAGGCGGGGAGAGGAGAGGGAGAAGAAAAGTGAGAAAGTATCCCCTAGGAGGAATAAATATTCCCCAATCCCTTCCCCATTCTCCTTGGAATTTTCGAGCATGCATGCACATGTGTCTGGCATATTTTTCAAGCTGTCAGGTCCAGGACTGGAACAAAGCAGTTGGCCATGTGGAATCAAACCACCCTAACCACCACACCACCTGCTGGCCTCCTAGATTCTATTCTTAGCAGTATGAGGACATGACAGTATCAAGACTTCAAAAAGTTTGTGAAAAAAATGAATTTAGAGTCTGAGTTTAGTTTGGTGGAAAAAAACGAAATCCATGCAATTTTCTCATGATACTCATTATACTTGAACTTTTTGATGGCCCCTGCATGTTTTTGCTGTTTGTGCTGGTGGTGTTTCCTCACTTGTGGTTAAGGATTTATTCAGCCACCTCAGTTTAGTAGTTCTGTTTCTGGTCCAGCTCACCTGTGGTGCTGGCTGATATACATGATGCCTTAATAGCTGGTCTGGTCATCAGCAGTTATGTCTAGTCTGTTAGACCTTACCTGCTAAGCCAGCTCACTGTGCTTCTAAAAATAGATACCAGGGAAAGGTTCTGTAATACACTGGGTTGTTGGAAAAGTCATGATGCATTTTTATGTAGAAAAATACATCAAGACTTTTCTGGTGAATTAATAGTTTGTTATTAGGGATCAGGCTAAGTCTAATGGAGCTGTCAGGTCTGGTGTCACAGGGTCAGAAGAGCTTAGTTCCCAGAGCATGTGGATTGGAATAAACTCTCCCTAGCATTGTGAGGCTACCTGTGGCCTGTAAGCTAGAGCACATCAGGGCTCATACCTTCCTGCCTGGATTGCCTCAGTGCATGACCAACTGGCAGCCTAAGATAAAATGATAGCCATAAAACGAATAAACAAACAAAAAAAGTGGTACCTAGTTGTGCTGCTGGACAGGGGCCCTATATCCTGGTCCAGGAACCACAGAACAGCTTCAACCGTTTACTGCTCAACAAAACATAGAATGTATTTTGAGGAAAGAAGAATTCATGACAGTGTGACCCCACTGGCAATGCATTGTAAGAATCTACCTTTGATTGCTAAGCCAATTTGCAGATGGTTTTATAAGGGACGGGGGACTGCATGGAGATAACAGCTATCAGTAGAAAAGTATGGGTCAGGGCCATCAGGTAGTGTAGTGATTACGGTGCTTGACTCCCACGTGGTCTATTCCAGTTGGACACCTGAATGTGGCATCTTAAAATTCTCCACAGGGGAATGGTTATGCCCCAATCCCTTCTCCTCCATTCTCCTCTAGGGATTTGGGGAATACATGCACATAGTGACTTGTGTGCTTTTCAAGCCACCAGATCTGGGACTTGAAATATGCATTTAGCCATGTGGGACCCAGCTGCCTTAACCTCCACGCTACCTACTGGCATGGTGTATTTTAATTCTAAAGGCCTGAGTACAGCATGAACTTGACACTCTGGTTACACCCCACACTCATCAGGGTTATTACCCCAAACAGCATGTGTAAGTTTACAGTAAATGAACTGTGCCACTACAAAGGATTATAGATTTACGTGACCCCTCATCCTTCATTTCAGTGTTCTCCAGTTCATGATGTAAAGTGTAAGGTATATCCAATCAGATGTCTGTTATTTTATTATTATTACCTTATTATTATTATTATTGCTATGGTATATGTGAGGTTGAGAGCGAGAGTGAGAGAGAGAGAAGGACAGTGAGAAATCAGCCCCTAAAGGGGGTATGACCACACCACAATTTCTTCTCTTCCATTCTCCTCTTAGGATTTTGGGCATCCATGCACATGTGCCAGGTGTGATTTTTCAAGCCACTGGTCTAGGACTGCAACCATGCTGTAGGTGAAGTGGGATCCAGTCACCTTAACCTCCATGACACCTGCTGTCTGTGTTATTTTAAATGTGCCAGTGTAAATTCTTTTCTTTTTTAATTCATGATAAAGCATGTGCATATGCATGAGTAGAAAGAGAGAGAAAAAGAGGGATATATATATAGAGAGATGGACATGCTTCACAGCGTCTAGTCAGAGTAGTCCTTTTCCTTCAGTCCTCTTGCCTATCAGATCTTGGGCACTCACGTGTGTGCTATGTGATTCAAGCTAACTTGGCTGGCAGAATGTAAACTCTTTTCTTTTTTTTTTAAGAATTAAAAAAAATTAACTTTATTTATTTACTTTAATTTGACCAGAGAGGGGCAGAGTGCGGGTGACAGAGAGAGAAAGCAAGCTGTCAGGTCTGGGACTCGAACCACAGACAGCCATGTGAGAGTCCAGTGTCCTTAACCACCACACCACCTGTTGCCCTCCAGAATGTAAACTCTTAATACACAATTTGTAACCTCCCCTCATTGCCTTTCTCTTTATGACAGAAACCAGCCTTCTCAGTCACAGTTTCAATGAGCACATTTCTAGGGAACCAGAGGCTATTCATCTGGGTGACTTGTCCTAAGCCCTGGCTCAAATAAATCACTTTTTTTCACTCATCAAGTCTCAGTCTTTTTTTTTTTTCCCCTAGGTTGACGGTAACAACACAACATTAATTTTTACTCTAGAGGTGGAAAACAGAGTATGCTAGAAGGCAAAGACTAAGACAGATCAGGAACGTGAACAGATGGCTCTGGACACACGGCTGGTATCTATGGAATGTTGAGTTGGTGGATGAAAGAAGAATCAATCACTTCCACTCTAGAGATGAAAGTTTATTAATTCTGGGAACTTCCACACTGCTCTCTCCACCTGGTGTGCTTCTGGCCTCTGCCTGGAGAGAAGGGACAGATCAATCCTGGAAGCACCTCAGTCTGGTCCCTGAAGTCTGAACTGTCTCATTGTACTTCTTATCCAGGACAGAAAGCTCGAGATCCTGGTGTAGACACGTGGAGGTTTTCCATTCTTTTTTCCAAAGGAGACAATTCCCTGGGCCTCATTGTTACACACGAAAGGGCCTCCAGAATCCCCCTGCAGACAGAGAGAGAAAGGGCTGAGCTGGCCTCCTCCAGGTCCTGCTCTTCCTTCTGCCCATGGGTGGGTGTCTCTGTTAGGGGGCTGTGCATGTGATCAGGGCCAAGCAGACCTTGCCACCTCCCTTCACCTTGGGATTCTCTCCTGGTCCTGATGATTCTTTCTAGTTGACTAAGGCTGGACCTGTCACTCCTCCATAAAGTGGCTGTGAGGACAGCAACTATCCTATTCTGCCCCAGGTAGAAGAAACCAGAGACTGAGTTGGTTGTAAAGGCTTAGTGTTGCTGGGTATGGCTATTTTCCACTGTCCTGGATCCCCTCAAAGCTCTGTTGTGTCCAGGCTAAGCATGGAAAGTGCTGGTAATCTCACCTTAAAGGAAGTCTTCCTTTTGTTTGGGTCCCCCACACATATTTGGGTGGCTTTATTATAATGGTCTTTGTAGCGAGAAACACATTGCTGGTCCTTTTGGACTTCAAGTTCTACTTCATGGAGTTTTACTGTTTTCTCCTGTAGACTAATGCGTCCCCAGCCAGCCACACTGCATACCATCCCTGGTGTCACTTGCATTCTCTTGGGCAATGGGAGAAGGCGCACCTCAGGAGTCAACTTGGCCTTCTTCTTCAGCTGAAGACAGAGGAGAGAAGTTCTAATCTACTAATAGCTCAAAAAGATTTCAGACAGTTACAAGGTTTCCTCCTCCATGGCTCTAGGATGAGTGATATTGGAAAGAAGGTCATATTGGGAAAGAGGGATGGGAATGAGGTCATAAAGGTACAAAAAGCTCAATATAAAAGTGTCCAGGAGCCAACAGAGCAATGGGCCTTACCTGCAGTAACATAATGTCATTGAGGTGTGACTCAGAATCATAGTCCGGGTGGGAAATGGCCCTTGCCACATGAATGACCTGCTGCGTCTTCTCCTGCTTCATGATGTTGTGGGCCCCCAAGGTGACATTCATTGAGCTACAGAGGAAGTAAAGAGGGAGGTAGAGTCACAGAGGATGCAGCTCTGGGAGCTGTGAAGGGAAGTGCGCAGCCCTGGGTGAAGCAGGTCTGGAATTGAGAGGAATTCTAGAGCATGGGGCCTGGGGCAGAGTGTCTCATGCCCTCTGCCTATTGGGCAGCCAGGGCTGGGTGGAAGTTTCTGGAGCAGATGTCATGTGCTCAGTCATGCACAGAGCCTGACTGCCTCCAAGTGAAACAATGATTTTCTCTAGTCTCTACTCTGGGCTTTAGCACACATCCTTCCTAAACCTCCTCCCCACCCACCTTTGACAGGTTTGTTCCTTCTTTCTTCAACTGGCCACCTACATTCACCTGCCCCTCTTTTCCCAAAGTTTACCTGTCCTCCAAGGAGTTATTTATGTGGGGCCTATATGTGTAGCTTAAAAGAAAGCCACTCCCTGAGAAATGTTCATATAAGCTTAAGGACAATAGGCAGGAGCTCACCTTCCCCGGCAGTGAGCTGCTGTTAGCACGAAGTCCTCACGCACCAGGAAGCCCCCACATATTTTTGCTCCCTCTAGAGTCTGGATCCGAAGAAATGCCATGTAGGGACGAGAATGAGGCTTGGCTTCATGGCCCCCAATGATTTTCTCTGAAAGAAAAAGACTACCTTGCTTTCTGTGCTCACAGAGCCAAAAGCTGAAGAAGGTGACACTGGGATAAACTACAGAGGGAATGAGCCAGAGGAGATGTTGGATGGTGGGATCAGCAGTCACCAGAAGCAACCAAGAAGTGGTTGTCCTGTGTTCTTTGGACAGTATTTCTGGCTTGCAAAGTGACCTGTCAGGATTCAAATTCTTTCCCTGATAAAGGGAACAATTCTCTTCCTTAATTCCTGATTCAGACATTTGCTTTAACAGACAGAATTTACATTCGGAATAAGTAGTGAAGGTCTCATAGAGTCTGGAAAATCCTCTCTCTGAAGTTCCCCTTGTCTTTTTTCTCCTTTTGTTTCCTAGGCCCACTGAGCTTCTGCTGGTTTGTGATATTGTAAAATGAGCTTAAGATGTTGAATTGTTTTGGATCTTTATCTGCTAAAGCCTGGCACAAAATAGGTGCCCGGTAAATGTCCTGGGTGCATGGAGGAATGGCTCCCAATTAGCTCTGGGTGAGGGTTGGCTGGGGTAGTGCTGATGGGATTCTTGGTAGTGCTGATGGGCTGCCGAGCAGTTGGGAAGATGGGGTCTAACAAAGCCATTGTACCCATGTGTAACTGAAAATGCTGAATATTATAATATACAAAAACCAAAACAAAACCAAGCAACAACTAAAAAGGGACCAGATAAATGTTGAGCCTAAAGTAGGGCAAAAATAGATGTTAAGGGACTGGAAGTTACCAATTCTGAGATGAACTGGGCCTTAGATTTTTTTCTGGGGCAGTATGAGAATGACAAAATTTGGAGAAAGGTTTGGAGATTGAGAGTAGGTATTGACACTGAATTAGAAAGTTAGTGACCTTACATTGATTTTAGAAGACATCCTGTTTCTCCAAGTTTTTTTTTTTTTTTTCCCTTGGGGAATTATTTCTTATTTCCAGCTTCCAACATTCTCCCAAATGCATTTGTATAGAACCCATTTTCTGGATGACAAGGGCAGGACTTAAGGAGGGAATAGTACCCACTGGCTCTTATGGAGAACAGCCTTCTCCCTGTTATTCCTGAGTTTCTATCTGGTACCAGATTTGCTGGTCTGTGGGTGAGATTGGATCTAGAGTTCAGAAAGTTCCTGGAGATGACCCAGAGCCAGAATGTATCTGAGTGTATGGCATCTGAGCAGGACTGTGGGCTGGGGTTGGGAGGATATTTGTGGGGATGGTCACTCACCTGCTTCAGCCCTGGGGCACAGAAGGAAGGCCAACAGGAGCAGGAGTGACTGCATCTTCTTAGGATGGCTGCCTGGTCAGAGCTGCTGATGCTTCCTGCTTGTCTTTAAACCCTAGCGTTCTCGTCTGGTGCTGTAAGGGTAAGATCAGGTAAGATTATCTCAGTCTTGTGCTACTCTCTAACAAGCCCTCAGGCCCGAGTTTAGTAAGAACTTAAAAGTCACCACATAAGCACCCATAATTCTTGTTGCTCACACCAAAAGATCACATCAGCAGAAAACAGGAAACCCAGCTTAAGTTATAGTGATTGGAGATTTTGCACTGGCTGGTAGTAGGCCCTTGAGCTTGAGAAATCGGACCTTCATTATAATTAATCCAAGAATGCTTTCATTTCCTTGGCTCTCTTTAAAGTGATTGTTTATTGAGGACCTTATTTTTAGACATATTGTAGATGAGTTCCATTGGTTTAGTGGAGCCAACTTTTCTCTCAAAAAACAAGTCCAAGACAGTGATTGCAAGAGACTGGAATGAGGGAGTAGGAAGAATAATTCAAGAAAAGAAGGGGAGCCAACAGTACATTACTGAACTATTCATTGTTGGTGGCAACTGGAGCTGAATGCTGCTGTAGATTCTTTGAGATCTACATAGCATGGATTTCAGCATTGTCTTTCCAAAATTTAAAGGCTTGGTCACTCACCTGCCAATTCCTATCCCCAATTTATTGAAACTCTATCTCTGCTAGTATTAAGTCTTCTGCACTTGTGGGCTGAGCCTGTTTGAACAGAGGAAGTTTCTACAGCTTTAGAGAATAACCTGAGAAAAGCAGAGAGATGGCTGAGTGCCTGGATAGCTGCAGCACAGCCCAAGTCGCAAGTGAGCTGAAGTGATGTGGTGCAAGGAAAAGAGCATCTACTACCAGGGCTATCTTTGTCCTTCATGCCAGGTATGGCCCACATCTAGAGGTAACCGCCAGATCAGATTAGAAACAGTGACCCAAATTATGCATCAATAAAATGTGAAGAGTATCCAGTTCTTCCTCATCACAGTACAGTCTGCTAGCATCATTTCACATGATTGTAGAAAATACCCTTGATTTGGGTCAGCAGGAGGTGTGGTGGTAAGGCATTAGGTTCCCATATAGCCACCATGGTTCAAGTCCTGGATCTGACAGCTTGAAAATCATGCTGAGTATGTGTGCATGCCAGAGAGGAGAGTGGAGAAGTAGGGCTTGCATCAGGTCCATTCATAATGGAGTGATTTTTCACTTTTTCTCTCTGTCTCTCTCTGGCAAGTACATTCGATGGCAAAACTTAACAAACAAACAAAAATTGAAAACATTTGATTGAAGCTTTTAAAAGCTTAGAATCATAGTGTCAAAATCTAGGTGAAGGCTTTGTCTCCTATGGAGGGTGCTTTCTTCTTCTCTCTCTGTTGCACATACTGTGTACTTAGAAGAAAAAATAAGAAAAAGAAAGAAAGAAAAAAGAATGAAATAGAGAAAAAGAAAGACACCTCCTCGGTCACATAGCATTGGCTTCCTTTGCTCAACACCTAACCACTGTGTCACAGGTCAGATTTAGATTCTTTTTTTTCCTGGTGCTATAAGTCATTTTGTCTCTGCACTCACCAGAGACAAAGACAGAGAGAGAGGGCAAGAGAAAAAGTGAGATAGCACCCCCAAGGGGAATGGACACACCACAGTCCCTTCTTTTGCATTCTTCTGAGTATTTGGGGCAAGCACATACATTTGCTTGGCATGTTTGTCAAGCTACCAGGTCCAGGACAGGAACCACACAGTCAGCCCTGTGGGATTCAACCACCTTAATCACCACACCACCTGTTGGCCTCTTGGATTCCATGCTTGACAGTATCAAGACTTCACAAAGTCTGTGGAAAAAAAAAAAAAAAGGAATTTAAAGTGTGATTTTAATTTGGCTGAAAAAATCGAAATCATGTCATTTTCTCATGATACTCATTATCCTTGAATGTTTCTCGATCCCTGTACATGTTATTTATTCACTGTGTTATTGGTGGTGGTGTTTCCTCACTTGTGTGGTTTAGGATTTGTCCAACCACCTTAGTGTAGTGGTTCTGATTCTTTTCTGTTTCTGGTCCAGCTCACCTGCTGTCCTGGCTGATGGACATGATGCCCTAAGGTAGCTGATCTGGGTCACCAGCAGATATGGTGGCGCGTTAGACACTATCTGCTAAGCCAGCTTACTTTGTGCCTCTGAAAATAGATACCAGGGAAAGGTTTTGTAATAGTTTGTCATTTGAGACCTGGCCAGCGGTCTGATGGAACTATCAGGGCTGATGTCCCAGGGTCAGAAGAGCTCAGTTCCCAGAGCATGTGGGTTGAAATATACTCTTTCTAGTATTTTGAAGAGACCTGGGACCTGTAAGCTAGAGCACATCAGGGCTTATATCTTTCTGCCTGTCCTGCGTCACTGTGTGACCAATCAGCAGCCAAAGATAAGAGATAGCCATAAGAGGAATAAAAAGCAATGTGACCTGCTTATGTTGCTGGACAGGGGTCTTATATCCTGGTCCAGGAAACCAGAACAATTTCAGCACTTTGCTGCTTGACAAAACTCAGAATGTATGTTGATGAGTGAGGAACGGAGAATTTATTACAGCGTGGTATACTGTAATTCATGTAAGAATATCTTTTATTTGTTAGCCAACTTACAGGTGCTTTTATAAGGGATGGAGGATCCCACAGGGCTAATAGCCTTCTATGGAAAATTATAGGTCAGGGCTCCAACAAGCAGTATAGTCATTAAGGCTCTGGACTCCTACATGTTCGCCATGGTTTGAGTCCCAGATTTACTATCTCTTTGTCTCTCCAGTGAGCACAGGTGCCCTATAGCAAAAAATCTAAAAAAAAAAAAAAAACAAAAAACAAAAAAAAGGCATAGATCAGGGTTCTTTTTAGTTGGAGATATAACTGAATGATTTCTTTTCAGGTTACTCTTTAGTTGGAGATATAACTGAATGATTTCTTTTTGAGGTAGGAATTTTAGTTTTGAGCTGTGGTAAAATGTCCCTAATTGTTTCAAACTCCAGCTTGGTCCTTTGTCTCCTTGGATGGAGTTCCTATGAGAAAACTCAAACAAAGAGTATAAAAATGGGCCCAGCGGGTGGCTAAGACACTGGATTCCCACAAAGCCAACTGCAATTTGAGTCCTGGACTTGGCAGCTTGAAACTCATGCCGGGCACATGTGCATGCGTACCCAAAATCCCAATAGGAGAACGGAGGAGAAGGGATTGCAGTGTGATCATTCCCAGGGGGATGATCCCCGGTGTGTGTGTGTGTGGGAAGATCTTTCCCTTTCTGTCTCTCTGGCAAGCCCACAAGTCCTATAGCAAAACAAAACAAAACAAAAAACTCTCAAAAAAAAAAAAAAAAGAATAAGGCTAAGAGATAAATGATTTTTGATATAACAAGATGGAGTCAGTCTAGCTAAAGTAGGTCCTATTAACAGTCTCTTAGCAGCGAAAGGTACCTAGAGAAAAGTGTCTGATCTTTATCTAAGTAGTTTAAATCACATAGCCTCTTTACCTTGGGCCTCTATTTTCCCAGTAGCCACCTCTCCCACTGCTAGCAGTCTGAGAGAAATTTCTAGGGCACAGGCTTCTCACTGAACCACATCCCTGCTGGTAGGCAGTATCTTGCCCTCTAGTAGGCAGTAAATAATGAGGATGCCATGAAGAGACCTTTCTGTTATTGTCTATAATATGTCTGTCTGGCTGTTGTAAACCTATTTCTGCTGTGCCCAATAAGTTAGGTCCAGAACAGCATCTGTAGAACTGAAAAAATCGACATAAGCTGATTTCATTTTGTTGTTTATTATTAATTAGATTTCTTTCTTCTCTCCATTCCTCCCTTGGTCCCTCCCTCCCTTTCTCCCTTTTTTCCTGCCTTCCATCAATGTAATTTTTTCAAATGTTCATGAGGTTGTTGCAACCTTTACTCACAGAGCTTATAGGTTTCTTAGCCACTGCTTATGAATTGCAAAGTATGCTGGGGCGGGGATGCCGCACTTCCATCTTCAGGCTTTTCTTCTCTCTGGGCTCCTGGCGGGCCGCCTGTGTCCTTGTAGTGCTCTTCAGTGCATTCCTATAGATGTCTAAACATTTTTTCCAAGGTTTCTAGATGGTATCAACAGTAACTATTGCCCCAAACAATCTTTAGACCATATAGTTGTGTGTGTACATGTTCATTGTACTTTTCTTCTCACTTTTAAGTATGATTTAAATTTCCTTCTTTGGAAGGGATAGAGAAGTAAGGAGTGTTGATGTTATCATGTTGGGAGGTTTCCCAGGTAATTGACATATGTTATTTCAGTTAATTCCCATAATCTTTGGTAGAAGCTACCGTTAGAACTTTATCTATTCAATTTCCATTTTAAAGATAGGAAACAGGTTGAGATACATTAAGTAATTTATTCAAAGGTACATAAAGTTAGAGAGAGTGGGAACTTTCCATTATTGTATTTCTATTATATCACCCAGTTCACCAAAGTTGTCCGAGAGTAGGTTATTGGAAAACCCCAGAGGCTTCTATTGCAGGGAGTTTTCTGAGCAGGGACTGGAAAGTTGCATGACATAGGTGTCAGATGACCATGAAGGCCTCTGGCTCTGAGGAGGATCCTGAAAAAAGCTCTTATCCTAGGCTGAAAAATGGCCGACCCAATGTCGAGAGGCCTGGGTCAGCCCTGGCTGTGTGGCTAATTGGCTGTATGATGTTGGGTGGGCTTTTTCAGATTTCTGGGCTTTTGTTTTTACTTTCACTAAGGAGACCTTGAGCTTGTGAGACTCCTTTTCATACATTCTAGCCACAAAATTTATTCCTTTACATAAATGCAGCATCTAAGCTGAAATAGAACTATATAATTTTGCTCTGTGTATTTTTTTCTTTTTATTCTAGTCAAAAAGTCGAGTTTCTCTTATTCTTCTGCCTCATCAATTTGTTTTCAGGATCAGCACCAGAAGCTGTGTGCTATCCGGTGCCCCTCTTGTGGTGCTTAAATAACAGAGAGATTATGCTGCAGCGTACCTTTAAGGGTAAAGAGCTGAAAGGAGAATAGTCTGAGAGTACCATGATCAGAGAGAGAGCTACTTTTCCCAAGTTAAGAGATGATAGGGATGGGCCAAAATGTGGTATGGTGGTCAAGATAGATGGATGCCCCCATGGCTGTCTGTGGTTTGAGTTTCAGATCCAGCAGCTTGAAATTCATGCTGGACACATATGCGCATATGCCCCAAATCTGAAGAACAGAATTAAGGAAAAGGGGTTGCAGCATGGCCATCCCCTCTGGAAGGTGATTTATTACTTTCTGTCTCTCTGGCCAGCACATGCGCCCTATAGTAAAAACCTTTCCAAAAAAATTCTGAAAGTAAAAACCAAAAAAAAAAAAAAAAAAAAAAAAAGAAAAGAAAAAAAGAAAGAAAGAGAAAAGAATAAGGAGTGGCCACTCAGATGCTTATGTTTTTTTATTTTTTTTTATTTTTTGCTGAGGTGTGTGAGCTTGCCGAAGAGAGACCAAAAAAGAGAATGAGACAGTGAGAAATAACCCCCCAGGTGATGGCCACACTGCAATCCCTGCTAATTCATTCTCCTCTCAGGATTCCAGGCATGCATGCACTTATTTCCAGTGTATTTTTCAAGCTGCCAGTTCTGAAACTCAAACCACGCAGTTACCATGTGGGATAAGTTGCCTTAACTTTCACACTATCTGCTAACCTGGGTGTGTTATCTGAAGCATACCAATGTAAACTGGTTTCTTTTTCTTTGTTCATGGCAGGTCATGTGCATGTACAGGAACGAGAGAGACAGAGCAACAGAGGGAAAGGGAGAGGGAGAGGGAGAGAGATGAGCACGTTCTATAGGCTCTAGTTACACCTCAGTCTAATCCCTGCAGTTTGAACTGTCTCATTATTCTTTTAATCTAGGGCAGAAAGCTTGAGATCCTGGTGTAGATACATGGAAGCGTCCCATAATTTTTTCCATAGGGAACAATTCCCTGGGCCACATTGTTACACACGAGAGGGCCTCCAGAATCTCCCTGTGGGCAGAGAGAGAAAGGACTGAGCTGGCCTCCTCCAGGTCCTGCCCTCTCTTCCTCCTTGGGTGGCTGTCTCTGTTAGGGGGCATGTATGTGATCAGGCCCAAGCAGGCCTTGTCACCTCCCTTACTCTTGGGGCTCTGGTCTGGTCCTGATGATTCTTTCCAGATGACTAAGGCTGGACCTGTCACTCCTACATAAAGTAGCCACAGTCCTATTCCCCTCAGGGAGAAGGAACCAGAGACTAGATTGGTTGGAAAGGCTTAGTGATGATGGCTATGGCTAGTTCCCAGTGCCCACGATATTCAAGTTCTGTTGTGTCCAGGCTGAGCATGGAAAGTGCTGATAATCTTACCTGATTTGGAGTCTTGCTCTTGTTTGGGTCCCTCACACACATTTGGGTAGCTTTATTGTAATGGCCTTTGTCATAAGAAATAACACTTCTCATTCCTTTGGACTTCAAGCTCTACCTCATGGAGTCTCACAGCTTCCTTGGACAGGCTAATGAGTCCTTATCCGGCTGTACTGCATATCATCCCTGGTGTCACCTGTGTTATTGTGGGCAGTGGGAGAAGGTACACCTCAGAAGTCAACTTGGCCTTCTTCTTCATCTGAAGGCAAAGAAAGGAAAGAAATTCTAATCTTAATCCACCACTAGCTTAAAAAGATTCTGAACAATTATAGAGTTGCCTCCTCCAGGACCCTGGGTTGAGTGATATTGGGAAGGAGGGATGGAAATGAGATCATATAGTGCAAAACCCTCAATATAATAGTGTCCAGGAGCCAACAGGGTTATGGGCCTCACCTGCAGTAACATGATGTCATTGAAGTATATCTTAAAATCATAGTCTGGGTGAGAAATGGCTGTTGCTACAGGAATGACCTGGTTTGTCTTCTCCTGCTCATTGATGATATGAACCCTCAAAGTGACATTTATTGAGCTGCACAAGGAGCAGAGAGAGAGGTTGAGTACAGGGGATGCAGCTCTGGGAGCTGTGAGAGAAAGTGAGCATTCCTGGGTGGAGCAGGGAAGGAGTGAAGAATTCTAGGGCATGGGGCCCTGGGAATGAGTATCTCTAGGCCCACTGCCTGTTGATTTCCAGGGCTGGGTGGAAGTTTCTAGAGGGTTGTAGTGTGCTCAATCATACAGATCTGACTGTCTCCAGTGAAGCTCCTATTTTCCCTACTCTTTACTCTGGGTTTCAGGATACAACCTTGATCTCCTTCCCCCATGAACTTGGTTCTCTTCAACAGGTCACCTACATTCACCTGCTCCTCTTTTCCCAAAGTTTGCTTATCCTCCAAGGAGCTCTTTTGTGTTACTAGTGGCTCATATTTGCAACCCCTAAAGAGAGAACTGACTATAAATAAAACTATGAAACTCTTAAAAAAGATAGTGCAAGTGACATAAAAAAGTGGAAGGACATCCCATGTTCCTGGATTGGAAGAATTAACATAATCAAAATGACAATTTTACCCAAATTAATCTACATGTTTAATGTAATTCCAATTAAAATACCAGAAATATTCTTCACTGATTTAGAAAAGACAATCATAGAATTTGCCTGGAATCATAAAAGACCTCGTATTGCAAAAACAATCCTGTGCAAGAAGAATGGAGTAGGAGGCATATTATTCTCTGATCCCAAGATATTCTATAAAGCTGTGATCATCAAAACAGCATGGTATTGGCACAAAAACAGACATGTGGACCAATGGAATAGAATAGAGACCTCGGAAATAAATAACCTCCAAAGCTTACAGCCAACTGATTTTTGACAAAGAATATCAGTCAGTCCATTGGGAAAAGGAAAACCTCTTTAGTAAATGGTGCTGGAAAAACTAGATATCCACCTGCAGAAAGATGAAACTGAACCCCCATCTTTCATCATTAACAAAAATCAATTCAAAATGGATCAAAGATCTGAACCTAAGACCTCAAACAATAAAACTACTGGTGGAAAATGCTGGGGAAACTCTGGGAGACATTGGAGTAGGCAAAGATTTCTTAAATAAGACTCCCAAAGCACAGGCAATAATCCCTAAAATAGACAAGTGGGACTATATCAGACTAAGAAGTTTCTGCACATCAAAAGACATAGTAACAAGTGTGAATCAACAACCCTCAGTATGGGAAAATATTTTTGTTAAATATGCCTCAGAGACTGATAACCAGAATACACAGGGAACTCAAGTGCCTTATGCGAAAAAAAAAAGACTAACCCAATTAAAAGATGGGAAAATGAGCTGAACAAAAGTCTCTCTAAGGAAGACATATGAACAGCCAAAAAGCATATGAGGAAATGCTCAACATCCCTCATCATAAGGGAGATGCAGATAAAAACCACAATGAGATACCACCTAACCCCTGTCAGAATGGCAAAGATTAAGAATATAAAAAGTGATAAGTGTTGGCGGGGATGTGGTGAAAAGGGAACCCTCCTACACTGTTGGTGGGAATGTAAACTAGTTCAACCACTGTGGAGAACAATATGGAGGTTCCTCAAAGATCTACAAATAGAACTACCATTTGATCCAGCAATCCCACTTCTGGGTATTTACCCAAAAGACAGGAGAACGCTCAGTCAGAAAAGTGCTTGCACATCCATGTTTATTGCAGCATTATTCACAATTGCCAAGACATGGAACCAACCTAAATGTCCACAAACTGATGAATGGATTGGAAAAGTGTGGTATATATACTCTATGGAATACTACTCAGCCATAAAAAATAACAAGACCCTGGAATTTGATAGAAAATGGTCAGATATGGAGGATCTATTGCTGAGTGAAGTAAGCCCGGCTATGAAAGAAAGATATTGTATGTATCCACTCAATATATACCGACTATCCGCACTCTATGATAGAGAGCAAAAAACTGGAGGACATAAAAGCAGTGAAGGTACTTAATGAGAACAGGACAGTGTGGAATGGGGGTAGTGAAGAGAAGAGGATAGAGAAAGATAGCAAGTGAACAATAGAGAGGCAGGACGTTAGTGAGAAACAGATATGGCTTATTAACTGTTGATGATGACATGTATAGTATTCTCAGCTGGATTGGTCTGAGAAGTATTTCATGATGGGCAAAGTATTTTTACAAGCAAAACAAGAAATAGCGATTGACTTTAAAAATAAAAATAATAATAATAATAATGATTGGGGAAAA
>NW_006159594.1:2922976-2926439 GCF_000334495.1 Tupaia belangeri chinensis
TGACATGCATGGCATTCCCTTTTGAAAAAGCAATGTAATACACTGTAAAGTTATATGTAATCCAATGTAATATAAAGATTATGATGATAATAAAAAATTAAAAAAAAAAACAAGTTGAGCCTAAACCTAGGCAAAAGTAAATGTAAAGGATCAGATGTTACCAACTCTGAAATGAACTCAATCTTAGGTTTCTTTCACAGGCAGTATAGGAATGGCAAAATTTGGAAAAGGAGTTGGAGACTGAGAGTAGATTTTGACATTGAGTTAGATTAGTGGTTTTACCTTGATTGTAGAAGTCATCCCCTTTCTTTAAGCTTCTTCTTTTTTTTTTTTTTAAGAGAGATTTTTTTCTATAGGGTACGTATGCTCACCAGAGAGACAGAGAGACAAAAGTGAGAGATCACTTCCCAAGAAGGATGGCCACACTGCAATCCCTTCTCCTCCATTCTCCTCTTGGGATCTTGGGCACACATGCACACACTCTTTTTTTTTTATTTTGGAGAGTTTTTTGCTATAGGGTGCATGCGCTCGCCAGAGAGAGAGACAAAGAGACAGAAAGTGAGAAATCACCCCCCAGGGGGGATGACCACGCCACAATCCCTTCTCCTTCATTTTCCTTTCGGGATCCTGGGCAAGCACGCACACACGCCAGGCGTGAGTTTAAGCCACCGGGTCTGGGACTCGAACTGCAGTTGACTACATGGGAATCCAGCGACATAGCCATTACGCCAACTGCTGGTCCCACATACACACACTCTTGGCGTGAGTTTTAAGCCACCAGGTCCAATGGTGGTTGATTATGTGGGAGTCTAACGATGTAACCATTACATAATCTGCTGGTTCCCCAAGCTGTTTTTTTTTTTTTAATTATTTTTTATTTATTTTTTTTTTTGAATTAATTTTTTCTTGTGCCCAGCTTCCAACATTTTTCCAAATACCTTTGTAAAATAGTCCACTTTCTGGACGACAAGAGTAGGACTTAAGGAAGGAATAGTGCATGTACCCACTGGCCCTTAGGGCCTTCTCCCTATTATTCCTGGGTTTTTATTCAGCACCAGGTTTGCTGGTCTGTGGGTAAGATTGGATCTAGGGTTCAGAAAGTTTCTGGAGATGACCCAGAGCCAGATTGCATCTAAGTGTATGGCATCTGAGCAGGACTGTGGGCTGGGGTTGGGAGGATGTTTGTGGGGATGGTCACTCACCTGCTTCAGCCCTGGGTCACAGAAGGAAGGCCAACAGGAGCAGGAGCGGCTGCATCTTCTTAGGAAGCTGCCTGGTCAGAGCTGCTGATGCTTCCTGCTTGTCTTTAAACCCTAGTGGGACCAGCAGTTGGTGTAAATGTTATGGGGCTGGACTCGCATGTAGTTGACCGTGGTTTGAGTCCCAGACCCGGTGGCTTAAACTCACGTCAGGCATGTATGCATGAGTGTGTGCCCAAAATTCTGAGAGGACAATGGAGGAGAAGGGACTGTGGTGTTGCCATCCCCCATGGGGGCTGATTTCTCACTTTCTGTCTCTCTGTTTTTCTGGTGAGCACATGTGCACTATAGCAAAAACCTCTCAAAAAAACAAAAACAAAAGCAAACACAAAACAAAACAAAAAACTCTAGTGTTTTTTTCTGGTGTTATAAAGGTAAAATCAGGTAAGATTATCTTAGTCTTGCTCCACTGTCTGACCAAGCCCTCAGGCTTGAGTTGAGTAGAACTTATCAGTCACCAAATACACTCTCATAGCTCTTGGTGTAAACACCAAAAGATCACACCAGCAGAGAGCAGGCAGGGTGATTGGCAATGTTTCATCAGCCAGTGGTAGGTAGGCCCTTGAGCTTGAGAAACCTGACTTTCATCTGATTAATCCAAGAACACTTTCATTTCCTTAGCTCTCTTTAAACTATTAGGGTGATCGTTTGTTGAGGCCATTTTCTTTTCAGAGATAATTGAGACTAGATTCTTTGTCTCAGAGGAGCAGACAAAGACATCAAGGATCAGAGAAGGTTGGCAAGGGCCATGATGGGAAGAATGGGCAGAATAGAGTGGTAGAAATGCTGAAGAGGTTACATTTCAGTAGATAAAGAACTTAGTGGCTGAGGCAGTGTGGGGGAAGGGTGGGCAACTGAGGGCAGGAGGGAGTGAATCAAGGGGGGAAAATGCAGCATATTTAACAGACATAAAAGTGGAATATCATTTGTTGATGATAATGTGTTTGATAATATCTTTGATTGGACTAATATGCAGAATATTCATGATGGGAAAGTCATTTTGTTTGCAGTAAAGAGGTACAGTGATTAAATGTAAGAAAATAAAATAAAAGAAAGTAAGAAACACACACTCACACGCATGCACACATACATTTACTTTTCCCACAAATCTACAATTTGGTCAGGGTTGGTGTGTATGTTTTGTCTCTGCTCCCTGTGGAGTAACCAGGGGCAGCTTGAAGCCTGGAAGTGAGAAGCATCTCAAGGCTTGCTCACTCAACATCCAGCCTTCAGCTGTTAATGCTGGCAGTTGGTTGAGAGCTTCATTTCCTCCCCACGAGTGCCTCCTCATGTCATCTCACTGCATGGGGTTGTTTCCTACAACATGATGGTTGGCTTCTCTTCAGTGATTGTCCCCTCAAATGCAAGCCAGGCAGAGGTTGTGACCTTTTTGTTACCTAGACTTTTAAGTCACATAGTATTCATTCTACCATATTTCATTGCTTGGGATTTTCAAAAACTCCTATATAGGCCTGCCTGGGGCAGGATGTTTAAAACAGCTGGATCCCATATCTCTGACTGTGTGGTTTGAGTTTCAAGCCATGGTTTGAGAAACACACTGGATGTATATGCATGCATGCCCAAAATACTGAAAGGAAGGAGAAATAGAAGAGTAAGGATTATGGCATGATCATCCACCATGAGGGGTGTTTTTTCACTCTCTCTCTCTCATGAGCACATGTCTTCTGGTAAATTAAAAAAAAATAAAACAACTCCCATATGGATTAAAAAGGAAAGAACATAGGCTGTGTTCAGGGGGGAGGAGTGTTGAAGTCATGCTGTAAGAAGAACTGGTGAGATGAGAGATACACAGAGGCAGTCATTTAGGAAAGTATGATCTGAATGACTGCTTCTAGGTGAATGGAGAGGAGTTAAAACCACTGACTGGTCTAAGCTAGGTCATACTCCTTGGGTAATTTGAGGTCTGCTCTGTCCAAACCATGTGTACTGAGAATGGCAGAAGTTTGTTTCCCTCAGAAGCTATTGTCTTTAATGAATAATTATACCATATGAGGTGGAAACTGATGCCAGAGAGCTAAGGTATTCTCAGATCACTGTGTAGAGAACTACATTTTTAAAATGCTATTTAGGGCCAGCAGGTGGTTAAGGGCATTGGACTCTCACATGGCCAACCATGGTTTAAGTCCTGGACCTGGCAACTTGCTTTCTCACTTTTCCTCTCTCTCTCTCTCTTTCTCTCTCTC
>NW_006159594.1:2926470-2975913 GCF_000334495.1 Tupaia belangeri chinensis
TCCCTCTCTCTCTCTTTCTCTTTCTCACTCTGTCCCTCTATGGTCAAAATAAAACAAATAAATGAATAAATAAAGTTAAATAAAGATAAATATTTAAAAAATATTATTTACTTTTATTTATTATTGTTTTTAAATTTCCTAAAGGACACGTACACTTTTCAGAGAAACAGAGAGACAGAGAGAGAGAGAATGCAAGCCTCTACGTCTGGGACTCTAACTGGTTAGCCATGTAAGAGTCCAAAGCCTTAACCACCACGCCACCTACTGGCCCCGAAAACTACATTTTTTATCTCCCTGTACCATTTGCTGAAATAATTATCCTGAAGATCCCTGTAAAATGGAAAAAAATAGGAAAATGAAGAGAGTGATGGATTTGAAAATATAGGGTTTAAACATCTTGATCACAATTCACACAATAAGCAACAAAACATAAGTCAAAGAAACAAAGCACATTGTCTCTAGATCTTTGGATGTCTCAACAATGACTCTGACAGGATGGGAAGCCACAGTAAACCATGGTGGAGAGTCCAAGCCTGTGTGGGTATAAAAGGTCCTATGCTAATACCCTGTCAATGTGGCCTCCCTCTTTTTCATCCCACTCCGGTTTGGACGCCCTGTACTGAGTGGCCTGGCTTGGAGTGTCAGAATAGATGTGAAGTGAGGAGGTATCCTAGTGGATGGGCAGCCCAGCAAAAAGAGTGGAAGCCAAGTCAGGCCGAGGAAGATATTTCCAGAAGGGTTGGTCTAGTAGAGTGTGTCTGAGCTCATGGGGTGACAGAGTCCTCCACAGAGGAAGCAGTCTGGTGCAGTGTGTCAGAGCAGGCTGAGTAGGGTGCACCAGCATTATCATGAAGGAGCTCCTGCTGTGGAGTGTCAGGGTCTGGATGCCCAAAGAAGAGGATCCCAGAGAAGAAGAGAGGTGGTGCTGATAGAGAATCATTCTGTAAACCTCTGTGGGGATTAATCAAAGAAGCAAATATATTCAGGCTAATGAGCTAGGCTCCTGGGCTAGCAGGTGACATAGTGGGTAAAGAGCCGTATCCCACATGGCCCACTGCATGGTTCTAGTCCTGGTCCCTATGACTAGAAAACTATACTAGGCACATGTACATGTATGCCCAAAATCCTGAGAGGAGAATGGAAGAGAAGGGGTTAAGGCATGGCCAACCCTCCAGGGGTAATTCTCACTCTTCCACCTTTCTCTCTGTCTTTTCTGGTAAGCATATGCACCCCATAGCAAAAACCTAAAAATCCGACAAACAAAACAAACATAGCAACCAAACCAAAGAGCTAGGCCTCTCAGGGTCTGGGGTTTAGAGGGTATGGATGATATTGATGTTAATTTTGTGAGTTTGATGGTTGTATTGAGGTTATGTGAGGGTATCCTGGTTTGTAGGAATTATACCCTGAACTATTTTGGATGTGATAAACACCAACATATCAGTAACTTTGTTCTCAAAGAGTTCAGGAAAATAAGTTTTCTGTACTGTACTCACTTTTCTGTAAGCTTGATATGGTTTGAAAATAAAAAGAAAATCCATAGCCTTCATAGATACAGCCAGCCAGCAGTTTGAAGATATACTTGAAAAGAAAAATCTGTTATAATAGCAACAAAAAGGATAGGTGCTTAGAAAAATATTAAACAGGATTGTGAAAAACTTATTTGAGGAAAACTTCGAAATACTCCTGACCAACACAAAAAGGGTCTTTAGAAATAGAACAACATTGCCAGATCATAGCTCAGATGAATCTATACCATTAAAATATCAGTTCTTCCCAACCTAACATATACACGTGATGTGATACCAATAAAAATACCAAGTTTTTTCTCCCAGTGTTACACACAAGTTCTAGACAATTTCTAAAATTTATGTGGAAAGTAAATATGCAAGAGTGGCTAAGAAGGGACCAGCCAGGTGGTGTTTTGGTGAAGGTGGCTGGAGCCTACATGGCGCACTCCACAGTTATAATCCCAGACTCAGTGGTTTACAAAAGCATGCCGAGCGAGTGTGTGTTTGCCCCAAATCCTTAGAAGAGCAGAATAGAAAGGGGATTGTGGCATGGCCATCCCTCCGGGGGACAGGATATAATTTTCACTTTCTCTGTCTCTTTCTGGTGAGTGCACACACCCTACAGCAAATTAAAAAAATAATAAAAAAGGAAAGAAAGAACAGAATAAAGAATAACTAGGAAAATAATGACACATACACAAAAAGAATAGTAAAGAAGAGAATTAGCTTCACTAGATATTAAAAACATCCTATAAAACCCCTTTCCTAAAAATAGTGTGGTGTTGACACTTGAATGAATAGACAGACTAATGTCACAGTCTAGAAAATTAGAAACATTCCCTGAAATGTTCCCAATTTACATTCATACTTCATGTAAACCACCAGGATAAGCTCCAGATAGGTAAGAGACTCCAAAATGCAGAAAAAAGGCCTACATGTACTAGAATAAACATGGGAAATTTCCTTTACAAATTCAGAGTGGAGAAACCCTTTCTAGCAACAATTCTAAATTCAGAAATATGAAAAACTGATAAATACATTTAGATATATAAAAAATACTTTTCGAGGGTCAGCAGGCAGTGTGGTGGTTGAGGTGTTGGACTCCCATATATGGCTGACCACAGTTTGAGTCCTGGACCTGGCAGATTGCTTTCTTGCTTTCCCTCTCTCTCTCTGGTCAGATTAAAAAATAATAATAATAAATAAAATTTAATAAAAATTAAAAAATACTTTTTTGGTAAGGTTTGCAAGTCATAAACAGTGTAAGTATATTCATAATACAGACAGCAAACTTAGGAGGAATAATGAAAGTATATATCACAATTACTGAATTAAGCTATCTAATATTTAAAAACCCATCAAAATCCAGAAGAAAAAGATAAAGAAAATTGGGCAAAAGACCTGCCAGTTCACAGTAAAATATATACAAAACATAAAAAAAAACCCTTCACTTATTTCAAGAGAAAATAAAATAAAATACAGAAAAAATAAAAATAAAAACTCTACTGAGAGGGGCCAGCAGATGGCTGTGGGTGTTAAGGCCCTAGACTCCATGTGGCTGATCAGGTTTCAAGTCCCAGACCCGTCTGCTTGAAAATCACACCAGGCACATGTGCATGCATGCCCCAAATCCCCAAAGGATAATAACGAAGGGATTGTGATGTGGTGACCCCCTGTGGAGGTGATTTTTCACTTTCTCACTGTGTATTTCTGTCTCTCTCTGGTAAGCACTCATGCCCTATGACAATAACCTAAAAAATAAAAAAACCAAAAAACCCAAGATACCCTACTGAGACCCAGCTATGGTATTGAAGGCAGAGGGTGCCACTACGTGATGCTAGAGCTGCACAGAAGACCCTGGTTCAGATCCTGGATTACCCTGAACATGTAGATGCAGCACTGCACACCTGTAATCCTAGCTAGCTGGGAGGTTGGAGTGGAAGGATCACAGCATGATGAACCCTCTTGAAAATGACCACCTTTCTGTCTGTTTCTCTCATTAAACACATACACACACACACACACACACACTGAGGCACTCTTTCATATTATAGTTGGCCACAAATTCAAAAGTTAAATAGCATGTCCCATGGACAAAAATTTTATTATTATTATTATTTTTTTTTTCTTAGATTTTTCTATAGGGCACATGCTCTTGCTGAAGAAAGCCAGAGCCAGAGAGGGGGAAACAGAAAATACCCCCAAGGGAAATGACTGTGCTACAATCCCCTCTCCTCCATTCTCCTCCAGGTTTTTGGGTATGCACAGACATGTGGCCAGCGTGTTTGCCAAGCTGCCAGGTCCAGGACTTGAACCATGTAGTAGGCCATTGGGATCCAGCTGCCTTAACCATCATACAACCTGGCAGGCCAGACTATTTCATTTCATTCTGTTGCAGTATATATATTTTTTCTGTTGTAATTTTACTTTTATCCTATGTCTGTATATTTAAGGTATGTCTCCCATGAACAGAAAAAAGTTGGTCTTGCATAAAAAAAACCCTGATAATCTATGCCCTTTAATTAAGTGTTTAATCTGTTCACATTTAATGCAAATATTGATAGGATTGAGTTGAAGAATATATTGCTATTTGATTTCCATTTGTGTGATTGGTTCTTAGTTCTTTTATCTTTTCCTACCTTTCGTAGTACCTCATTTTTTCGGTTCTGTTGGATATTAGTTATGTCTCTAGCACAGTATTTCAGTGATTGCCCTAAGGTTATACCTTCACATATTTCTATCTACTTTAATTAATGTTATACCACATCACATGAGAAAGTTGTAACTTGTAGCAATGCATTCCATTTCTTTTATCTCCCACTGTTACTTTAAAAAAAATTTATTTCAATTAACATTTAATCACATTTATCTTTACAGTGTACAACATGGCTTTTCCCAGTACGAATACCATGCATATCAGTCAAAATAAAGACATTGCTGTATACATTATCATCAGTAAATAGCTTTTCATTTTTTTGTCAATTAAATGTACTTTTTTTCCTTCCCCTGATCCCCTCCCTCCCTTTATTACCCACCCCCACATTACCCCATCCTTACTATCTCTAGTATCTAACCGTTGCCCTCCCTGCTTCTCTACCTTCCAAACTTTCAGTTTCTGCTATATAGTGCAGACAATTGGTATATATTGAGTGAGAACATAGAAAGTCTGTCTTTCATAGTCTTCTTGCTTCACTTAGCATTAAGTCTTCCATATTTGTCCACTTTGTATCAAATGTCGGGGTCTCATTGTTTTTTTATGGATGAGTAGTATTTCATAGAGTACATATGCCACATTTTTTCAATCTAGTCATCTATTTTCGGGTATTTCAGTTAATTCCATGTCCTAGCAATTGTAAATAATGCTGCAATAAATGTGAATGTGCAAGCGTTTTTCTGATTGAGGGTTCCCCTCACTTTGGGTAAATGCCTAATAGTGGAATTACTGGGTCATATGGTAGCTCTATTTGTAGGATTCTAAGGAATCTCCATATTATTCTTAGAAGTGGTTATACTAATTTGCATTCCCACCGACAGTGTAGGAGAGTTCCCTTTTCAACACAGCCTCACCAGCACTTATCATTACTTATTTTTAAAATTTTATTCTTCAGACTGGGTTAAGTGATATATCATTGTGGTTTTGACTTGCATTTCCTTTATGATAAGAGATGTTTAGCACATTTTCATATGCTTTTTGGTTGTTTATATGTCTTCTTTGGAGAATTGTCCAGTTCATTTTCCCATCTTTGCATTGTATTTTTTTTTTTTTTTGTGCATAAGCTGCTTGAGTTCCCTGTATATTCTGGGTATCAGTCCCTTATCTGAGGTATAGGTTGCAAATATATTCTCCTACTCAGAGCTTAGTATTCTCATTCTACTTAATGTTCTTTCACTGTGCAGAAGCTTCTCAGTCTAATATAGTCCCATTTGTCTTATTTTTGGGACGATTGCCTATGCTTTGGAGGTCTTTTTGAAGAAGTCTTTGTCTACTCTAAGGTCTGTAAGAGATTTTTGTGTGTTTTCCACCAGTATTTTTATAGTTTGAGGTTTAACATTTAGATCCTCAATCCATTTTGAGTTAATTTTTGTCAGTGACGAGAGATAAGGATCCAGTTTCATTCTTCTGCAGGTGGATAACCAGTTCTCCCAGCACCATTTACGATAGAGATTTTCTTTTTCTCAGTGGAATATCTTGTGTCATTTGTCAAGGATTAGTTTACTGTATGTTTTGGAGTTCATTTGGGAGTTCTCAATTCTGTTCCACTGGTGTACCTGATTTTGTGCCAATACCATGCTGTTTTAATTATCACAGGTTTGTAATACATTTTTTTTTGGAGAGATTTTCACTGTAGGGCGCGTGCGCTCGCCAGACAGACAGAGAGAGACATAGAGACAGAAAGTGAGAAATCACCCCCCAGGGGGGATGGTCACGCCGCAATCCCTTCTCCTCCATTCTCCTCTTGGGATCTTGGGCACGCACGCACACGCGCCCGGCGTGAGTTTTAAGCCACCGGGTCCGGGACACGAACCGTGGTCGACTATGTGGGAGTCCAGCGACATAGCCATTACGCTAACTGCTGGTTCCCAAGTTTGTAATACATTTTGAGGTTGAGAAGTGAGATAACTCCTGCTTTATTCCCCTTGCACAGTATTGCTTTGGCCATGCAGGGTCTTTTATGCTTCCAGAAAAAGTTTGTGAATGTTTTTACTATTTCTGTGAATACTGTCTCTGGTAGTTTGATTGGGATTGCATTAAATTTGTAGATTAATTTGGGTAGGACTGACATCTTGATTATATTAATTCTTCCAATACAGGAACATGGGATGTTTTTCCACTTTTTGTGTCATTTTTATTTTCTTTTTCTAATGTCTTCTAGTTTTCCTTGTAGAGATCTTTGATATCTTTGGTAAGGCTTATTCCTAGATATTTTATCGGTTTTGTGGCTATTGTAAATGAGATTTATATCTTCAATTTTGCCTCAGTTTGTCCATTGTTGGTGTACAAAAATGCTTTATTTGACTCCCTTGTCTAATTGCATTGGCTAAAACTTTCAGTACTATGTTAAAAAGTGGAGAAAGTGGGCAGCCTTGTTCTGTTCTAGTTTCCAGCTTTCCCCCATTCAGTATAATGTTAGCTATGACTTTTTCATACATGGCTTCTATGTGTTGAGGAATGTCCCTTCTATGCCAATTTTGCTGAGAGTCTTAATCATGAAGGATGCTGTATTTTATCGAATGCTTTTTCAGCATCAGTTGATATAATCATTGGTTTTTCTCTTTCCTTTTGTTAATATAATGTCTTACACTTATTGTTTTGTGTATGTTGAACCATCCTTGCAGCCATGGAATAAAGCCTACTTGGTCATGATGTATAATCTTTTTAATATGTTGTGAATACAGTTTGCTAGTATTTTGCTGAGAATTTTTGCATTTGTATTCATCAGGGATATGGGCCTGAAGTTTTTCTTTTTTGTCATGTCTGTGTCTGATTTTGGAATTAAGAAGATTGAGATTTTATATAACGAATTGGCGATGGTTCCTTCCTTTCAAATTTTTATAAATAGTTTAGCAAGAATTGGGTTTTGTAGAATTCAGAAATAAAGGCTTCAAGATCTGGACTCTTTTGTTGGAAGACCATTTATTACTGATTCAATTTCATTGCTTGTTATTGGCCTATTCAAACTTTTTATTTCTTCCTGGTTTAATCTTGGTAAGTTAAATGTGTTCAGAAATTTAATCTCATCTAGGTTTTTTTGGTTGTTGGCATATAGTCTCTCATAGTATTCTCTGATGATATTTTGTATTTCTGTTATATCTGTTGTAATATCATCTGTTTCCTTGCTGACTTGATTTGTCCAGTTCCTTTGTCTATTCTTCTTGATTAATCTAGCTAATGGTGTGTCAATGCTGGTTCTTCTGAAAGAACCAGCTTTTGGTTTTGTTTATTTTTTGTATAGTTCTTTTATTCTTTATTTCTTCTCAAATTTTTATTATTTCTTTTCTCCTGAAATTCTGTTGTTGTCATCTTTCTAGTTCCCTGAATTGTGTTATTAGGTTGTTTATTTGTCACTTTTCTGCTACTTTCTTGTGGGCATTAATTGCTTTGAAGTTCCCTCTTATGACTGCCTTTGCTGTGTCCTATAGGTTATAAACACATGTTTGTTCATTAGCATTGGTTTCTTTCTTTCTTTCTTTTTTTTTTTTTGGAGAGGTTTTTTCGCTATAGGGCATGTGTGCTCGCCAGACAGACAGAGAGAGACAGAGAGACAGAAAGCGAGAAATCACTCCCCAGGGGGATGGCCATGCCGCAATCCCTTCTCCTCCATTCTCCTCTCAGGATCTTGGGCAGGGCCCACGTGCACACGCTCCCGGTGTGAGTTTTAAGCCACTGGGTCTGGGACGCGAACCGCGGTCGACTACGTGGGAATCCAGCGACATAGCCATTAGGCTAACTGCTGGTCCCAGCATTGGTTTCTATGAACCTTTTGATTTTAGTCTTATTTCATCTATAGTTGTCAAATTATTCAGGAGTAGGTTGTTTAGTTTCCATATGTGTCTGAATTTCTGTAGTTGATTTCCAGATTGATCTCATTGTGTCTGGGAAAGGTGCTAGATATAGTTTCTATACCTTTGAATTTGTAAAGGTTTGTTTGTGTCCTATTATGTGGTCATCTTTGAAAATGTTCTATGTGGGGCTGAGAAAAATGTGTATTTTGTGGTAGTTGGGGTGAAATACTCTGTAGGTGTCTGTCAAATTCATTTCAGGGACCAGTAGTTAGAATAATGGCTATGTTGCTGGACTCCCATGTAGTCAACCACGGTTCGCATCCCAGACCCAGTGGTTTAAAACTCATGCCGGGTGTGTGTGCGTGCATGTCCAAGATCCCAAGAAGAGAATGGAGGAGAAGGAATTGCGGCATGGCCATCTCCCCTGAGGGGTGATTTCTTACTTTCTGTCTCTCTGTCTCTCTCTGTCTGGCTAGTGCATGTGCCCGATAGCAAAACCTTCCCCCCCAAAAAAAAATCCATTTCATGTATTATCATTTAGGTCTTGTATCTCTTTGCTTACTTTTTGTCTAGATGATCTGTCCAGAGGAGTCAGTGGGGTGTTGAGATCACCTATAATTATTGTGTTGCTGTCTATCTCTCCCTTGAGATCTAACAGTCTCTGTTTGATATATTTAAGCACTCCAGTGTTGGGTGCATAGATATTTACAAGTGTTATATATTCTTGGTGAACAAGTCCCTTTAGTACTATATAATGTCCTTTGTGTCTTCTTACATCTTTCATATTAAAGTTTATTTTGTCTAATATCAGTGCGGACACTTGGTATATATTAAGTGGGGACATACAATGTCTATCCTTCATAGCCTGGCTCGCTTCACTCAGCAGTAAATCTTCCATATTCTTCCGCTTTCTGTCAAAAACCAGGGTTTTGTTGGTTTTTATGACTGAATAGTATTCCATAGAGTATATGTGCCACAGTTTTTCAATCCATCCAGCCATACGGGGGCATTTGGGTTGGTTCCATGTCTTACCAATCGTGCCACAATAAACATTGATGTGCAAGCACTTTTCCAATGAAGAATTCTTCTGTCCTTTGGGTAGATGCCAAGGAGTGGGACTGATGGATCATATGGTAGTTCTACTTGTAGACTTTTGAGGAATCTCCAAATTGTTCTCCACAATGGTTGGACTAATTTGCATTCCCACCAGCAGTGTAAGAGAGTTCCCCTTTCACCACACCCCCGCCAACACTTATCATTTTTTGTTTTTTTAACCGTAGACATTGTGACTAGGGTCAGGTGGTATCTCATTGTTGTTTTGATCTGCATTTTCCTTATGATAAGGGATGTTGAGCATTTTTTCATATGCCTTTTGGCTATTCGTATGTCATCTTTAGTGAGTGTTTTTTTCAACTCCTTCTCCCATCTTTTAATAGGGTTGATCATCTTTTTTTCCAATCAGCTTCTTTAGTTCCTTGTGTATTTTGGTTATCAGTCCCTTATCTGATGCATAATTTACAAAAATATTTTCCCATTCTGAGGGCTGTCTATTGACACTAATTACTGTGTCTTTTGCCATGCAGAAACTTATTAGTCTGATGCCTTAAGTAGCATGCATTTGCCACATAGGGTCAGAGAGAGATAGAATGAGGGGAAATGAGAAATCACCCTCTAGGAGGAATGGTCACACCACAATCTCTTCTCCATTCTCCTCTCAGGATTTTGGGAATGCATGCACACATTCCTGGCATGATTTTCAAGGTACTGGTTCTAGGACACAAACCATAGTTGCCCATGTGGGAGTCCAGCACATTAACCAGCACTTGACTTGGTGGCCCCATGGTACATCTAATACTTTTAAAACAAATCACGATAAGGTTGCCGTAGTTGACTTCTTTCTCCCTGTCTGCAGACTTCTCTCTCCCTGTCTGCAGACTTCTCCCTGGGTGAAGAGGATGCTCCAAGTGAGCAGTCTGGTAACTTCATGTCTAAAACTAAATGATGAAAGTCAATTTTGAATTCCTATCCTGCTGTTCTAGGGTCACATGTGATAATATTCACACAATCTGTAAGCAGCAATAAAAATACAAGACAAATGCTTTATTCCTCTGAACTTCCCACATGATCCATACCTTGTAAACTAAGCTGGAGGATGGAGAGGCAGTGAAACAATTTGAATTAAAGTCCTCAACCCTGTCAGTTTCATTTGGTCCCAGATGATGGTCTCTTATTATCCCCAGTTCTTCTGTAGATGCTCTTGAGTCTTTGTTGAGTAGTAGAAGGAACTGTGCTTTTCACTCCACTGCAGAGAAGAGTCCTTTCTATTTGTGATGTATTTCCAAGTGGCCAGTAGGGAGTCTTAGCCTAGAGGCCAGCAGTGACCAAGAGAGATGGACTCAAGGGGCTCAGGCTGCCAAGTGGCCTGTAGTATCCCACACAGCTCTGCTTTTATCCAATAAACCCTGGACCCTGAGCATGTGGGAGGCCACGGGGCTGGATGAGAGGGTTTGAACTAGGTCTTCTCAGGTGAGAAATGGGGCCAAGGGCTTTGGGAAGAGACCTTTTTCATCCCTGTCCTCCATGGGCCCTGCCTGGTATCAGTATTGACCAGGTCCCTCTGCAACCTCTATCTGCCAGGACATTAACTGGGCTGGCATCCCAGTGGTGATGTCCTCATGGAACCACATGGTGAAAGGCCAGCTCACATCTGCCTGGTCTGGAGAGGACGGAAGGTGTTGGACTCTCAAAATCCCAACAGGAAAAGAGAAGAAGGGGCAGTGAGGGGGATGGAAGCCAAGCTGAACTCAGAAGAAGGCAAGTCTGTCAGAAAAGAACACTAGATCCAGTGAGAATGAGGAGCTACTAACTACCACACTGCCCCCTCCCCCCCCCACACACACACTCAAGTGCCAGTTTCTATGGCTAAAGAGAGAAACGTCTTGCTTGGGAAGCCCCAGCCTCTGGTCCCAGTCATGTAGAGCTGTCCCAGAGCAGCTCAGAAAATGTCCACCTGTGCCTGCATGCTGTTATGTGTCCCCTCCTTGAGGCTCCACACCTGGCCTAACATCCAGGTTGGAGAAAAGAGAGGGGATAAGACTCTAGGAGGAGGGTCAAACATTAGATCAAGCAAAGCTAAAGCAGCAGGGAGGTTACCTGCAGTAACATGATGTCATTGTTGAAATTCTTAGGGTTATAGTCCGGGTGGGGGATGGCCTTTCTCACAGGGATGAGCTGCTGCATCGTCTCTCACTCCTTGTGGGCTCCCAAGGTGATATTTATTGAACTGCACAGAGAGCAGAGAAGGGATGAGATGAGGACTCAGGAGACACAACCCAGGAACCTTGAAGAACAGGTGACAGGTGGGGCAGAGTAGGGTGTAGGACTCAGGGGCGAGGTGTGTTTGTGTGCGTGTGTATGTGTGTCCAAGATTCCAGGAGGAGAATGAAAGAAATGAATTGCTGCATGGGTGATTTTTCACTTTCCCTCTGTCGGGTAAATTTTCGCTTTCCCTTTCACTGTTTCTGTCTCTCTCTGTCTCTCTGATAAGCACATGTGTCCCAAGGCAAAAACCTCTAAAGACATAAAATAAAAAAAAAATATTTGAGAACAAGATATATTCATTTCTCTTAGTTGTACACCTAAGAGTCAAATTTCTGGGTCATACAGTAATCATAGGTTTGACTTTTCGAATTCCCAAACTTTTTCTCACACCACCATTTTTTTTGTTTTTGTTTTTTTAGAAAAAAATTGCTGATGTGCACACGTGCTCACTGGAGGGAGGGAGAGAGAGAGAGAGAGAGAGAGAGAGAAAGAGAGAAAGCAAGAAAGCATCTCCCAAGGAGGATGGTCATGCTGCAATTCCTTCTTCATTATCTTGAGATTTTGGGCATGCACAGCCACCAGTTGTGGGATTTGAACCATGCAGAAGGTCATGCAGAATCTAGCCGTCTTAACTACTTACTATGCCTCTGGCTGGCCTCATACCACTGTTTGACACAACCACTAGCGATGCGTGAGTATTCCTATTTCTCCACATCCTTGACAACACTTGTTATTTATTATTATTATTATATTTATCCTAATGAGTGTGAAGGGACATGTCATTGTGGTTTTTATTTGTATTTCCTTAATGATTAGTGATGTCAAGCATCTTTCCATGTGCTTGCTAGCATTTGCGTATCTACTTTAGAAAAATATCAAGTCTTTAGCCCATTTGAACAACTGTTTGTCTTTTTGTTGTTGAGTTGTTATTTATATGTTCTGAATCCTAAACCTTTATCCAATATATACATATTTTCTCCTGTGCTGAAGGTTTTTTTGCTACTGTCATTTAACATACAACATTTTTCAGTTTTTATGGAGTCTGGTTCATTTATTTTCTCTTTTGTTGTTTGTGCTTTTGGTGTCTAAGAATTCATTGCCAATCAGAGGTTTTAAAGATCTACCACATCTTTTCTTTTTTGTCTTTAATTTTTTTAAATTTCGATTACTCTTTTATTTCCTCTTCTGTATATTTTCAAGTTACTTTCTTAATGGTTGTCAGTGGGGACCATTTATGTCAATCTGACTTGAATTGATACCAATTTAGCTTCAATAGCATACATTACTGTGCTCCTATACAGTTCAATCGTCTCTATGTTGCTATTTCATAAATCACCTCTTTTTTTTTAGATTTTTTTTTTTTGTGTGTATGTGCATTCACCAGAGAGACACAGGAGTAGGAAGGGTGAGAAATCACCCCCTGGGGGGGGTGGCCACACTTCAATCCCTTCTCCATTCTCCTCTCAGTATTTTGGCACACATGCACAAGTGCCTGGCATGCTTTTCAAACTGTTAGGTCTGGGACTGAACCACAGAGTTGGCCTTGTGGGATCCAGCTCCTTATTAACTACCATGCCACTTGCCAGCCCACAGACTACATCTTTATCCATTGTGTGCCAATGGACATAGCTTTATAATCACTGTTTTATGCATTAGCTTTCAAATTATATAAGAAACAAAAAGAGAAGCTATATTAAAAGTCAAAGATATAATAATACTAGTTTTTATGTCTATATATGTAGTTACCATCACCCGAGACTATTATTTCTTTATTTTATTTCAAATTGTCATCTAGGGTCCTTTTGTTTCATCCTGAAGGAGTCCCTTTCACATTTCTTGTATGTAGTCCTCTAGGGACACACTCCTTCAACTTTTGTTTATCTGGAAATATCTCTATTTAACTTTCATTTTTGAAGGACAGTTTTTCTAAGTACATAATACTTAGTTGACAGCGTTCCTTTCAGCAGTTTTAATATATCATTCAACTACTTTTTGTCTCTAATGGTTTTCTGATGAGAAATCAAGTTAATCTTGTTGAGAATCACTTGTCATGATGAGTCATTTCTCTCTTGTTGCTTTCAAGAGTTCCTCTTTGTCTTTGTCTTTTGGCAGTTTGATGAGAGTGTGTCTTAGCTTATTCTGCTTGGAGTTCGTTAAACCTCTTTGATGTGTTTATTCCTGTATTTCATCAAATTTGGCAAAGTTTTTGGCTATTAATTTGAATATTGTTCTGTCCCATAGGTCTCATAGCTTCTATTCATTTTCTATTCATTTTTTTATGCTCTTAGATTGACCTATTTCACCTGTCCTTCAAGGTCACTGATTCTGTCCCCTACCTACTCAAATCTGCTGTTGAACATTGTTAGTGCATTCTCCATGTCAGTTATTACACTTTTCAGTGTTGAAAATATAATTTCTATCTTTCTGGAATATCCCATACTTTTTTATACATTGTTATTGGGTTGTTGAACGAGTTATGATGTATTTTTTGTGTGTTATTCAAAGGTCATTTGTTTAGATAAAGAACAAAGATCAGTCAATAATATATTGCCCATTTTGTTTGATAACTTTTGCTGTCTTTCAGTGAACTTCATAATTCTTATTCATTAGAAGGACCTGTCTTTACTGGCAAAAAACTGAACAAGGTGCTGACTTATAGCCTCATCTGACTTGAACATTATACCACACAGGAGTTTTGAAGAGAGCAAAACGAGTGGAAGTCTGATGGCGCAAGGTCAGGCGAGTATGTTGGGTGTGGCAACACATCCATCCAAGCTGCAATTATTTTTGAAGGGTGACTAAATCTGAGTGTGATCTTGTGTTGTCATCATGGAACACAACTCTTTAAGATTAATGAGTACTGGACATTTCTGGATGATGGATTCATTCAAACTGTCCAGTTGATGATGGTACACATATGAATTGATTGGTTGGTTCCTTGGTAGGAGCTTGGAAAACATGACACGTTTAAAATCTGATCACACTGAGGGCATAACTTTCCTCTGAAGACTGTCTGTTTTTGATATCATTTGAGGCAAATCATCACATTGGGACCAAGACGATTTGTACATCATATTGTAAACAATCCACTTCTCATCACCAGTTATCAGTTGCTTCAATAAGAATCCTTTTCTTCATGTTTAATAAACATATTACAGATATTTATATGCAGCATCAAATGAATTTTGAGTTCATAAGGAACCCAAATATCAGTTTCCTTATGCATCCCAGCTTCTTCAGGTGGTTGTGAATGCTTGAATGATGAATGTCAATGTTTCTGCAATCTCTCATGTTGTGTAACATGGGTTTGACTCAATTAATGCCTTTATTTTGTCATAATTGACACTGATGACCCTTCTGGACTGAGGAGTATCATTAGTTCAAAATCACCAGCACGAAATTTTGTTATTCATCATTGGTACTAACGTTCTTATAGAGTATTGTTACCATAAACTGTATGCAACTCTTCACAAGCTTGATACACGTTTTTCCCTTTATGAAGTAAAATAGTAAAATATGTCAAAAATGCACAGTTTGGTCTTCCATCTTCAACTTGTAAAATCTCCAAAATGCAACTAAATCACTCAATTTTTTTGAATGAAAGTAGAACTGTCAGCTGTCTAATGACATTTCAATAACCTAGCAGCAAATGATGCTAGTACTTACTTACAAATATGAACTAGTGCCATCTGTTGTAAAAATGCATCATAACTTTTCCAACAACCAATAGAAGTGGTAATAAAAATGTGTTTATTCCTCTATTCTTCTTCAACATGTGGAAGAACATTATGCTTGGCCCACAAGGGACAACTCCCTTGAACCTTAGCTTCACACTGAAGCACATCTAATTATTTATGGAAGTGGGCAGGGCCATTTCTAGCAGGTAAATGAGAATGGTGCAATGACATGACACTTTCACATACATACATGGCATTTGAGTCTGCTGTTGTAGCATAATTTCCTGGAGCCCTATAATTCTCTAAAGTCATGGAAAAAATCAGAACTCAGTCATAAGGGGACAGGACTTGTCTCTAGTTGACTTCACTAGATCCTGAGACTCAGGATGACGAGAAATCCCTGTCTCATCAGTTATCTCTGCATACCTATTAGATTGAGATGCCTGTTAGAATTTCCAAGATGTTCCATGACATCAGAAATAATTTTGAGGGAAGAGCCATGAGTGAACAAGAACCTAAGTCATATATTAATTAGAGTGGAGAATGTGGTATTTCCAGCTGACCTCTGTAGTAGAAAAGATGGAGGAGCTGCAAGAGATGGGGAGAGAAAAATGTATATAGAACACATGGCATCTACTAATTTTGCAGAGTTAGTGTATCTACTAGAACACTCTTCAGTTTTAACTTGTGCTGTAATTGTTGGACAGTCACCACTAGTAACAAACAAATACACAGAGAAGAACTGGTCTTGAGGTTGGCTTGAGGATAATTCAGCAAAGGCCTGGGGTGGTAAATTTCTGGAGTGGGTATAAAGAGATCTAGAGAGGAAAGGAGAGGGCAAGTGGGAAGTGGGTTTTGGTGAGAACAGTGTGGTAACTTCCACTAAACTGGGAGCAAGTGTAATAACACAGACCCAGAAAAGTAAATTGAGGTTGACTGCACTTCTGGGTGGGAGTAAGTTGAAAGGGAGCCATGTTCTGAGCTGTGATGTTGCCTTTGATGTAACCTTGAACCACTCTCCCCATCTGGGGATTTTGATCTTTCCAGGCAATTCACGTACCCATGATACTTCCCTTCCCCAATGCGTTTTGTCCCCATAGGGCCTGAAGTTCACACCTTAGCCTTCTGGAGGGATGCTCTTTCTCTTAAGGTCTTTCTCAGGGGCTCATGCTGCGTTCCTTCTTACCATGTCTGCACGGGATGTGGCAAATGGTTTGGTTTGGGGTGGTTATGAGGGACACTGCTGAATCATTTACCAAAACCTCTAGTATATGCTTGCAAAACTGGTGAGTCTTTTTCTCTCTCTTTCTATCTATCTCAAAGTTCAAGGTAGGTTTGATAACAAAGTGTTGTGTTTGAAAGTTAATTTATGTTTAAGAATTCTTGGGTCACATCTCTCTTCCTATTTTGGTATGATACCTTCTAATTGGAGATAGACCCCTGCTACTAAGTTTCTCACCAAGAATACAAAAATGACATGGGAAACATGAGAATGCAGTAGAGAATATGAATGTTTTAGCTTTAAAGATTTCCCCACGAGGTACTGCAGAAACTACTGGGCCTGAAAGCATTTTACAAGTGGAACTGTGGCAGGATGACTTACTGCAGGATCCATAATTACGTATTTTCTGTCTTCTCTATGCAGGATCATTAGCCAGAACCTCCAATGTATAATTACAAAACTTGAGACATTTTAATAGCTCCCCTGTCTCAGATTTCTAAGCCTTGGAAACTGAAGATATGTTTCTGGATTATGTTAGACTTACCAAGGCATCAAACTCTGCCCTTGAAGCTTCATACCTACCCCAATCTCTTTGCCACATCTTGACCAGACACGCTAAGAAGGTACACAGTATGAGTCCCTGAACGAGATGGTAAAAGAAAGAGCTCATCGCTCCAAAAGCTAAGGTGTGACCGTCAAGCTCTATGGAAACAAAATGCTTTGGGGAAGGGAAGTGGCCTTGGCTGGAGAAGACCATGATGAGATAAAAATCCCTAGGTGCAGAAGAACCTTGAGAATGGCCTAACGTCATGTAGAAAGTCACATCAGAAACCCTCTTGGGTCATGTGCTAAGACTTTGTGTGGCTATGAGCATCCTGAATACCTACACACCACTGAGAAACCTTATGAGGAGTTAACCGAGTTCACTCCTGAGGAAATGACAGGGACTGGAATCAGTGGGATTAACATCAGCTTGCCTCTTTTTGGTTAGCTTCCTCTCAAGAAATCTCACCTTAGTCTTTGCAAGGTCAGGGCTGTCAGACTTTTTTTCTTGTCTCCATGAGAGTTATCACAGGTAAGCAGGGAGGGAAACCTTATCCCAACAGGGTACCCACCTAGGGCTCTGCTGAGGAGAGGTCTTCACTGTGGTGTTTACTCCCAGATGACTCATACTGGGAAAAGATGAGCCAGGGCAGGGCACATCACAGCTGTCTGCAGTGATCTGAGGCTGTCATCTGGTAGCATAATGAGCTGTTTTAAACATGACTGCAGCGAAGGGGGATGAGAGAAGGCAAAGGGCATTAATACTAATCCATACCTTACTCTGCTCCAAACCTCGGGTATGGGACTTACATGTGTTGTCTCATTGAATTCTCCACATTCTGCATCAGAGTTATCATTTGTCACAATTTAAAATAAAACAGACTTAGCAGTATTAAGTGATGTGCTGACGGTCACATGACTATAGAAAGTGTATACACACACACACACACACACACACACACACACACAGGATGCATGCCTGCCAAGCTGCAAACTTTCTTTTCTACCACTCTTAGAAGTGGCAGAGGTCACAGTGGGTAGATTTCAGTTCAACAGAAGAAAGTGTTCTCACAATTAACGTTCTTTTGGAATGGCTGCTCCGCTGAACCCAAGTGCTGACTCTGTAGAGAGTTGATGTATCAGAGGCTGGAAAAGGTCTTAGTCAGGGGACGAGGGTGCTCTTTCATGGGTGTGGGCCTGACTACTTTTCAGACCTTTGCATTTCTGAGCCTTTATCTCTCAGCCAGAAGAGACCTGATCTGGGGGTTAGGAGTGTTGGGCTTCTCTTCAGTTATGTGACTCAATTGTCAATTTCAAGACCTCATTCTCCTTATCTATTAAAGAGGATACTTGCTACAATAGAGGATTTTAAATGTTGACTAAAATCCTTTCCTGAAATGGATTACATATGTGTCAAGGTAGCTTTTGAAATCATGTGTGTACCTCTGTCTACATATCTATTTGCTTTGTCCCTAAATTGGTATCTCTACATATGCATTCTATATCTTTACATAAGTACACAAATGTACACAATTTTAAAAAATAAATATTTTTATATATACACTTTTATATATGATTATAAACATACATATATGTATATACAAATATATTTTTGTGTGTTCATGTAGAGTTACTGTTTGTTTTCATTTGTTTTGATCCCTTTGTTTTCCCTTTCCAAAAGTGATCTTGGTACATCTTTTTCTCAGGACTATTTTCAGCACTCAGGCAGAGGGTGTGACGTTAAACGATTTTCCCTCATTATAAGCAAGATACTCTTCTATAGAGGCCTTTATGGGTGACAAGATGTGAAGTAGCATACCTTTGAGGGTGACAGGAAACCAGAGGAAGATAGTTCCCCCATGTGAACATGGGTTTGGTGTTAGTGGTGTCTGCATTCTGGTCAGAGAATATTAATCCACTATGACTTGGCTTCACGACAACACCCCAGATTGACATCAAGACCTTGAAGAGGATGGCTGCTGGTCATGCTTGGGTAGACTAGCCCAGGAATGGGCGACAAAGTGTCAACAAAGTCAAGCACATATGTGGTCTGTAAGCTCAGAGCTGCCCAAATCTGAAGGACCACTATGGGCTTGGAAACTATGAATGTAATAGTAAGCAGGTTTGCTTGCAGATTTGAGGTTGTTTTCCATTTTTCTGGTACCATGTTATATCCTCTGACCTGGAGATATTTAAAGAACATAAGGAATGGCTACTCCACTGAACCCATGTGCTTTCTCTGTAGGGAGATGATGCATTGGAAGTTGGAAAACATGTGGTTTCTCTCCCATGTCAGAGTTTATACTGAATTTTATGCCCTACAAAGTGCCTTAGATATAAACCATAAAAACACGGCTTCCCTTGCTGTGTTTTTCTTCCCTCCATTGCTCCCCTACCAAGGGGTGGGACACCATACATATAAATTATGACTACATAATTGAAAACCTTGACACCAGAAAGTCTCCCACCAATTTCAACCCCCTATACTGTAGCTCATGTTCAAATGAAACAATGTTTATGAAAACTGTTAAGTTCTAAGACAAATGATTGTTATTAGCCTCAGATAGATTCAGGCTAATCTGATCAAACTAGACCAAGAAATGAAACTTGGGGACATTCTGATGAAAGTGCTTAAGACTGTAATATCACTAAGGGAGGTGCCTGCCATGGTCACTTCGAACTTCCAGAACCTGGAACTCAGTATGTGTTCCTTATCTTCTTGTTTGCTGGTTGATGGCAAAAGTAGTGCTTTCTAATACTTTCCTTTAAAAAGATTTTTGCCATAGGGTACATGCACTCACAGAGAAAGAAAGAGAAAATCAGAGAGAAGGAAAGTAAGAAATCACCCCCTTGGGGGATGGCCATGCCACAGTCCCTTCTCCTCCAGTCTTCTCTTGGGATCTTAGGCATGCACGCACACACACCCAGAGTGATTTAATCCTGATGCAGAGAATCCTTTTATTACTTAACATATAGCCTAGCTGGGCAGCAAAGTCTTAGACCTGAGACCTTGTTACCATTGCTAATCAAGAGATGGGTAGAAAGGGGTGGGGTCTACTGAGTGAGTAGGTTGTCTAGTGAACTCTGAGGTCATGGAGGATGTTGGGCTGGATGTGAGGGCCTCACCTGCCCAGGTGTGAGTTGGGGCTGACAGTTCTAGAGGTAGGTCTGGCCAGCTCATCTTCCATGATCCTACTCTGGATTCAGTAGAAGCTGGCTCTTCAGAGCCCTTCTCAGGCAAGTCATGAAACAGATGAAGTCTTGCTTGAACAGAAGTTCATGCTAGTCTACTAGAGAAGACTTGCTAGGATGAATGTGGGCTCAGGGAGTACCAGGTGAAGGAGCAGGAGGTGTTGCCTCAGGTCAAGATCACTTGGAGAGGTAGGAACTGGTGGCTGGATACTCTAAGTGATCCCATAAGCATCACACAGAATTGGAAGAGAATAGAGACCCAGGGAGGTTGGGGGTGACCTGGGTTCAGGGAAGGAGAGGGCTGGGCATGATGGAACTAAACAACACTCTCAGCTTCTCGATCTTCTGTGTCCCTGACTACACTGAGCAGACAAAACATGCCCACTCTGCCTGGGCTTCTGCCTTTCTCCAGTGAAGTGGAGATGGAAAAATTAAAGTGAGATTGTGTTACACTGAAGATCTTGTAATCTGCCATTGTCACTTAATCATATATGACTATCAGGAAACATTGATATATCATCCTTTAAAATGACTACATCTATATATTGTCATTTGTATGTGATATGTAAACTTAACATGATTTATTTAATGATCTCCCTTTTACTTTTTATCAGTCGCTGATTTTTTTTTTTGGAGTGGCTAGTATATATAATACTACATCAAACAAGCTTTTATACACTTGTTCTGTTTTTCTGATAAGGACATAAAGTAGGTTTGTTGGCTCAAAGTATGTTTAAGTTATTGTACACACTAGCAAGTGTACCCCAAAAGACTGTGCCAATTTATATAGCCAACTGTATATTTGAAATCTGTTTAGCAGTTTCTCCACACCCACCCTTATTCTGAGTATGTCATTATTTGCATTATTGCCTGTTCAAAAGGCCAAAGTATTATCTCTAAGTTCTTATGACTTTCTTTTTTAGAAATAAAAAGAGACAAATAGCCAGTTGATGTTTTTAGCCTGGCTTTCTCTAGGGTTCCTGAAAACATGGATGTACCATAGTTAATTCTTCCCACTTTGTTACTTTTTTACAGTTTATTTTTTTAATTTCTTCTGAGAGGTGGGAGAGAGAGAAAGGAAGAGAAAGGGAGAAAGAAAGACATAGGCTTCCCCAACAGGCTGTTCTTGCTGTGATCACTCCCAGCCTCAGCCAGGCTGAATTATGGGAAAGTGCGCCCATATACAGAGTCCTCAGGACACAAATGTCGATTGGAAAAATATAAACAACTGTAAAATTAATAATTAATGCGGTTTATTTCCAAGCCAACTGTGAGTGACCTAGGCCCGGAGAAGAGGCATACATGCCTTTTCTCAGGGTGATCATGTACAGAGGTTCCTTTTATTTGCTTTTGAGATTGACACACAACATTTAATTAAAAGATTTCCCATTGGTTTGGCCCAAAAAGGCAGGACATGTAGATGGGGGGGTGGGGCTTGTAGGTTATAGGTGGGTTCCACAAATTCTTAGGTCGGTGATTGGAAGGGAAGATCCCTGTCTTAGTTAAAGAAAGGCTTAATCTACATCTCAAGGAAAAGGGAAGTTCTGTGTCTTGGGAAGGGATAAGCAAAAGAATACACTAATTGGTTGAAATATGCATCTCAAAGATACTATGCCAGGGACAGGAGGTAGGAAGAATCCTGTTAATAGAAAGTAAATGGTCTGTTAATGTTTGTGAGCATGACTTCCCCAGTCCCCTTTTGAAAAGATTTTGGAAAAATAGGAAAAGTAGTCAGACTTCTGTCCACACAAACCTGAGACCTTTCCCTGTGGCACTGGCAGAGGGAATGTTGTGTTACTGCCATGGGACTACAGCTGGTCAATGTCATGTGTTATTTAAACTGATTCTAATTTTCGACAATTTTAAGTAATTCTGAGAAGAGCATCTTTATGCTCAAGGTGCATTGTGTGTGTGTGTGTGTGTGTGTGTGTGTGTGTCTTGGATCTAGGTTCTGTTACTGGGATGATATACACCCAGTAGTAGAATTACTAGTCATATAATGGAAGTATTAAAAATGTTGATCTGTAACTATTTAAGTGTCTCTTCTTGCTTCTGGGAGACTTGTAAGAAAAAGAGAAGGCATTTGGGCTCTAGGACCATGCAGCTTCCTTTGGTTGTTACCATGCCACAGTCATTCCTGCAGGGTGATGTTATTGAATCATTGTGTGTCTTATTCCTGAGAAATTTTATGCTGTAGATAAGGTCAGAGTTCCCATCAGCTTCTAGCAATTTATGAGATGAAACAAGAGCGTAAGTCTCTACTGAGGATTAAGGGGTGGGTTGGGGTAGTGTCCTGCCTTCTTTTTTGCTCAAATCCTGGTCCCATGTCTTCTGGTTCATGACCATCAAATGTTAGTGACCTGAAATAGATTTCCCCTTCACTATCCATAGATTCTTCTAAGTGGTATAAGGTGTTCCCCTATTTAGAAAACTGAATTTTTGAATTTAGAAAGTGGATAGGATTCTGAAGTCTAGAAAGAGGATAGGATCTTGAAGTCTACACAGGTGATTAACTTCATAATGGGAACCTCCTCTGAAGAAAACCAACCTAGGAAAAATTTGGAGATTCCTTCAGGGAGATTAAACCATCTTCTTACATGTGTTCATGACAGGAGTCATACTATAAATGTAATCACTGAAATATTTCCTGGGATTTTTGTGAGGTAAAGAATAATTGTCAAAATGCTAGGGCAGTGACCAGGGCCATAGAGTTCTTTTTTTTTTTCTTGGAGAGGTTTTGCTATAGGGTGAGTGTGCTTGCCAGAAAGACAGAGAGACTGAAAGTGAGAAATCACCCGCCAGGAGGATAGCCACGCCACAATCCCTTCTCCTCCATTATCCTCGCAGGATCTTGGGTACGCACACACACACACGTCTGGCATGAGTTTAGACTACTGGGTCCAGACTTGAACCACGATCGACTACATGGGAGTCCAACCACATAGCCATTACGCCAACTGCTAGTCCCTCATATAGTTCTTAATAATGTCTCTCACAATAGAAATCAAATCAAATAGGTTGAATAAATCAAAAAGTAATATTTTAATATCTGTCTTTAGTTATAGTAGGCCACGTTATTTGGACCAACTGGCTACTGGGTCCAGACTTGAACCACGATCGACTACATGGGAGTCCAACCACATAGCCATTACGCCAACTGCTAGTCCCTCATATAGTTCTTAATAATGTCTCTCACAATAGAAATCAAATCAAATAGGTTGAATAAATCAAAAAGTAATATTTTAATATCTGTCTTTAGTTATAGTAGGCCACGTTATTTGGACCAACTTTCTGAATAAAAACAACAGAAAATATTTAAGAAAAACGGTAAAACCCCAAACACATTAAACCACTCATGAGCTGATGAGATAGGGGGAACTGTTAGATTAGATTTTGAATTGAATTCTAAAACCCAGAAATGTAAGAACTCAAAACAACGCAAAGTGTTTTTGCTGTGAAGGTTATTTGTAATGTAAACAATTTAACCTTAGTGTTTGGTGACTTCTTGGAGCAAGAGGGGTAAAAGTCAAGGCCCTGTGTCTTAATCATTGTGGAAAGTCAGGTAAGAAACCCTGCCAACCTTCATCTGGGGCACTGTAAGCTGCCCTTGAGATAAATGTGAAGCCACACAAAGTCTACCCCCAATAGAGAAGATAGCTTTGGTGCTGGACCACGGAGGCAAAGCTAAAAGGGATAAATAAGTGGACTCAGAACCACGGCCAGTAGCCAATCTTTTTGAAAATCGCAGTTGAGGTTCTCATTGATTGGTCCAGGTCTTGAGTAGTGGTCTTAATTTCCAAGTTAGAAGAAAAATGTCCTTTGAAGCCAGGAAGAAGCATTTGCAAATTCTCTTTGAAGAAAGTACCTTTTTTCCCTAGGTCTTGGAAATCCTGCCATCCCCTTCTTCTTCCTAACCACACAACACACCCAACACCTTTTAAACAGCATATAATCAAAATACTAAAGAACATAAGAAAACATAACATGATGAATGAGAGCCAGCTAGAAATCACCGTTAGCAGAACAGATCGACAAGGGCTTGAAATTTTGAAATTATCGGGTGTGTAGTATTATCCAAATTTGAAAATAACTGAAGGAAATGGGCAACACACAGTTTTATAATAGATTCAATAGAGAACTAAATAGAACTTCAAAAAATAATCAATAAAATTAGAAACTCAGTGAATGCATTTACTTACAGATTGAAGACAACAGAAAGACATTATACTAGACAAAAGATCAGAAGAAATTATTAGAGTGTAATACAGAGAAACAAAGCTAGTCCAGTAACTAGAAACTATTAAAGGCTATAATAGTTCTATAATAAATGCTGTTTATAGAAGATGATAAACAAAGTTTCTTTCTTTGTTAGCTTTACTTTGTTCATGATAGCGAGTACGTGCACTTGCATGAGGGAGAGAGGACATCCCTATGGGGTCTGCACAAAAATCCCCTGTATCCAGCTCTCCAGATCGCCTGGATCTTGGGCCTGGGTAAACACCCAGCATGTTTACAGGCTGACCTGGAGAATCTAAACTTGTGCCACGTGGACGTGGCTTCTAAAACTGCAATTGTTTGCTACCAAATATACCACTGGGCTGGGCCAGAAAAATACAGTGCTAATAAGAGGAGGAGGGGGATAAGAATTAAAGTGCAAAATGTAGGGAGGAAGTAAATTTGGTTAAAATTCCAGAGTTTCTCATTGATTAAATTTAGTCTCTGGAGAAAACACATGCTTTTTATGTAACTACTAAAAGAATGTAAACAGTGTAGTGCTTCTAATTTAGGAGAAGGAACAAAAAGAAAAAAAAGTAATCCATTCAAGACAAGGGGAAAAAAAAAGGGGAGAAAGAAAAGAAAGACAAAAAAATCAGCTATCAAGTTATGAAAATACAGGGAGGAAACTTAAGTGCATTGTATTAAGTGGAAGAAGGCAGTCTGGAAATATCACATACTGTACGATTCCAACTACATGACATCCTGGAAAAGGTAAAACTATAGAGACAATGAAAGGATCAGCGGTTGCTAGAGGTAAGGAGGGAATGGAGGGGTTAATAGGAGGAGCACAGAGAATTATATTAGGGTAGTGAAACATTGTGTATGGTACTATTATAGAATGGTGGATACATGTCTAAACCGAACACCAGAGTGAAGCCTAATGTAAACTATGGACTCTGGGTGGCAATGCTGTGTCACTGTCGGCTCATGGATTACAACAGTGTGGGATTCTGAGTGTTGGAGGCTAGGCATGTGTGGGCAGGGAGTATAGAGGAACTTTTTGTAGCCTCTGTGATTATCTGTGATCCTAAAACTGCTCTACAAAAAGTCTTTAAAAGCAGTAAATAACCCCCCCATAGATCCATCTAGACAAATACAAAGCATGAAGAGTAGATTTAAAAGCCAATGTATCACTATTTTAATGTAAACATTCTAAGTGCTCCAGAGAAAAGCCAAAGAATATTAGACAGTTTATAAAAAAAAACCATAAATATGTGCTCTGTGCAATGGGTTGAGAAAGTTGAAAGTAAAAGAAAGAGAATAGATATATTATTGTTTCAGCAACCCAAAGAAACCATAATGGCTATATCACATCAAGTGAGAGTGACTTTAAGACAAAAGCTGTGTGAAGACAAATAAGATCATTTCACAAGGAAAAAAGCTTAACTCATCAAGAGGACATATTTAAATTTTAATGCATTTAATGACATTGCTAAATATATATAAAACAAAAGTTGAAAAAACTCAGGAATTGGCACAATGAAGATGATTTAAACAGAACAATTAACTGAATCTAATTGTTCAAGAACACTGTACACATCCATTGAAGAACAAACAGAGAAAAGCAGAGCTGGGTCAGACATGGGGAAATTCATAGCCCTGCACGACCTTTTCCTACTTTAATCCCAGCTTCTAGAAACTAATGGTGTGCTCTGATATGTGTTCCTGAGCTTAGAGCCCTAGGGTTCTCTTGTTCTGAGAACAAGGGAATCAGCCAGGGCACACTGGCTCTGACAGAGCACACCTGCAAATTGTTATTAGGTAGTGGATCCAGGTATGGTAAGTTCCTGGTGAGAGAGATCACTGTGATGGTCCCTTACTGAGCTGCACAGTGAAGAGGTTTTGGCTTCTCTATTTTTGGGGGGTAATTAAAATCAAAAGTTCATGGGGCAGCATGCAGGTAGCAGTTTGAGCTCAAAGGTTCTATTTATTTATTTATTTTTTAAACTGAGAAGGAAGAACTGAGACACCTGATAATTCTGGGATATTTTTCCCTGCGGAGAGCCCTGTCTTAGTCTTCCCTACAGGAATGTTTGTAGCTTAGTCGTCACCATCCAGGACTAGGCTCTTTACATCACCCTTTGACTTAATGATAAAGCCCCTTTTCTATGACTGAAGACATTGGATTCTTTTTTCCCCTCTCTTTTCTTGTCTCTTCTTCTTTCTTCTTCTTGGTTGATTCTACATCTGTAAGGTTGCCTGTCTATTTTTGGACTTGGATGAAAGAGCACACTATGGGTTTTGGGACCTGGCTTTCTGAGTATCAACAGAGAGGAGATTATGTCAACCAATCAGCTACTACGTTATCCCAGTGTCCATGCTCCTATAGCTGAAAAATCAGCCAATCCTAAAATGTCTCCTCTTCTGAAAGTCCACTAATCTCTGGACTTCACATTTCTGAAATCCTATAAGGTTAGCTCTTGCTTGGCTCACAGATACTGTTTCACAAACACAGATCTCCCTTGCTCAGCAAACAATGCATTCAGTTTTTTGGTTCAGACATTGGCTGCTATTCTCTTCCTATGCGTTCCTTGCAATTGCTCTAGAGATGTCCCACATTGCTGAGTGACCTAAGTTGCCGAGTAACTAGCCTTGTCTTTTAACAACTTGCTGTGAAGTAATGGCCAGTTGCAGCTGCAGTAACTTCAAAAAGTTCGTAGAAAAATGGGATTGAAATACCAGTTTATTTTGGTGCAGAAAATGGAAATCCTTGTATGGTATTTTCCATAAAGGTCATTTTCCTATGAATGTTCTGGAGACACCCTGCATGTCACATATCATAGTGCATTGAATCTTTCCTTGACTCAACTCCTTTTTCTCACTGCTATTGCCCTGGGCTTGCCTCTCCCAAGTGAACGGTTACCACCTAGATTCTTCTTTGTATGGGAGTCAGAATAGAAAAAAAACTGGGAGAGCACGATTTTCAACATTATTTCCTTTGTCTCAGGCTAGACATTATAAAGCTCAAAGGGAGTCTTCTGGTAAATTGCAAAGAAGATAATCGTCTTGTATATCCTTCCATTAAAACTTTTCTCTCCATAGTATCCTCTCCTTGCAGTCTTTGGATAGTTCTCTTCTCTCTTTAACCAAAGGTTGTGGTGGTCTTCTTGTTCTCTTTTACAGTGAGTTTCTGGAGACTGCTCAGGAGTTTAAGCCAAATATTCCTACTAGTAAAGCCAACCTTCCAGCTTTAGAAAGAACATTCTGAGATTCTCAGCCCCTCTAAGGGAAAGAAGCATATTTTGTGACTTCCTCAGACAAAGCATCTCACTAGGAAAATATGTCTAAATTGGTAAATACTTTATTACAAAAGAGAGGTTCTGGGCTTCCAGGTCACCAGAAGAAACCACTGATTTCATTTTCCCTGTTTTACAGTTGTGTGACAGTGGGGAGCCAAAGAGGAGATGTGAGGAATGTGCAGGACGTGACCACCAGAATAAGACTGGGTCTTTATCCGGACATGGCCTTGGGTGGCTGGATTGTTATGAGCAGAATGTCTTGGGATTGTTTTGAACTGAATGTTCCAAAGTATTATTATAACAACCTGATAAATTCGGTAAGGACTTAAAACCTTACATCTCAGAAGTGTTTGAAGTGTGTCTAAATACTAGCAATAAAGTACATTCGGTGCTGACCAGTACTGACTGGTAGTCCTCCCGTTTCTATCCTGTCTTCTTGTCTTTAATCCTCACCCCCGCCGCCGGTGGGTCCAACATGTGACTATTCCACTAGACAGAGATTACCAACCAAGCACCAAAGAGTAACTGTGCGCTATGGTGTGTTCAATGGCAGCCTTGAGGACAGTGTCCATGTAGAGGTTTTATGTTGCCCAGGTGTGATAGGATGATAGGAAACAATGCAAAGTGGAGATGTGGACTTTAAGGCAGGGATGAAAGTGGAGTCATAAGGAGAAAAGCAGTGAGAAGTAAATGGATGGTCCCCAAGTTACTTAGTAGATGCTCAAAGGGTCAAAGAATGAATGATAGGAAAGAGTCTTCCCAAGAGCTTCTTGGGATCCCAAGAGAATCAGATTAGAGGAATCTTTTCCCAGTTCATAAAACAAAAACTTCGCATCTCACTCTCCTGTCTCTCTATAGATTATTTGACTTCTGATATTTAATCACATTCTCTGTGTGTGTGTGTGTGTGTGTGTGTGTGTGTGTGTGTGTGTTTGGGGGGGTTACTTGTAAATTGTGTGATGCTCAGTCCCCTCTTGCATATCTCTATCTTCCATCATTGAGATCCCTTTCTAGGAACATGGTAGTAGAACAGTGGAGACCAATGATCTTCTCAGTGTTGCCTCTTTATACAAACAACACATTCACGTCTTTAGAAATTTCACTGACTCTCTCTTTTCTCCATGATTTCCACTCAGTTTTTTCCTTCATTTTATAAGACAACTGCGTGTCACATGCATGGCTTTCTTCATCAATGTTGTCATTCAGCCTCTTGCTTCCAACTGAAACTCTGGCCAGACTGATGGGAGGAGGGCACACATGATATCCTCAGGGGAACCTGCAACAGCAGACAGCGGGAGCCTGGTGAGTTGGGCCCATATGTGAAAACCTCCTGCACTATGGCTTGTTATGAATGGGAGACATTCCAGTGGAGCCCGAAGCAGTCATAATAATAAATCTTGGCACACTTTTCAGTCCACTATATTTGATAAAAAAGAAAGCAATTCCTCGAAAATGTATCATAGAAAAAATGTAAAGCATTGGGAGATGAGTAAAGGCTGAGAACTCGTTGTGAGAAGTCAACAACCACAAAGTTGCAATTAACTGCTGTGACCACAAATCACCCTTTAAGGGTTTTCTATGTTGAAAGAGCCGTTGACTTTACGGTCATTGCAACCACAGCTCGCATCTTATAAAGAGACCACTAGGAGTTTTACATCAAAGACATAGTTGCTATTTACTTTGGTTTTTGTAAATTTTGAGTCTTTTTATTGTTGTGAAGTGATACAGGGAAGCCAAATCACAGCAATTTTGGAGAACCAGTCCATACTGAAAGATTTTTACATAGTATAGGGAGAGATGGAATGTCCAAGTCTGGAATTCTCTTACTCAGAAAGGATGTATTAAGTACTTTTTCATTGAGTGGTATTCTACACATCTCTGGGAATCAAATGGTAAACATTAACAGATTTAGTTTTTAATCTTGAACAGTGAACTACACATTAAACAGAGAAACACACAAGTATTAAAATGGTGGTAAGTATTGGAAAGGAAAAATTATAAAGGAATATAGCAGATTAATCTGACATTTTATAGGGGTTAGAAAAGACCTTGCCAGTCATACAAGCATACAGTTGAGGATGAAAGTATACTCTGATCTATTCTAGTTATTCTCTTTTTCAAAAAAAATTTTGCCAGAGGACATGTATGCTCACGTGATATACATATATAGCTCTAGATAATAATTATTTGAAAAGATAATGAACTTTATCAGTAGTTAGGAAGTGGTTATAAAAACCACCATGATTCATCATTGGATACTTGTTATATTGCCAAAAATAATGATTTTTGTTAGTTTTCTCATACTAAGTTTTTCTTAGTTTTCTCATACTAAGTATTGTTGGGCATTAGTTGGAATAGTAACTTTGTAAAGCAATTGAGCACCATTTGAAACAAGTGAGGTGCATATCCTTCATAACTCAGTGATCAAGACAGCATGTAACTCAGGCGAGGGGCAAACCAAACACCTAAAACCTGACAGACAAGAAGTGGCTGAAAGACTGGGTCTGTACTGGAACCAAGATGGCACCTAGAACCACCACTGCCTAACCTTCACACCCATTATACTCTCACTGTATGATATTAACATGCTAGATGATACTCCCACCTGTGCCATGACCGTTGAGAATAACTGTGTCAATGACTGGAACTACCCTGATAAGCCTAGAAAGTGGGAGGGACAGCAACTTCAGGAAAACCACTGACCCTTTCCTGGAAAAGTCATGAATAAACTGCCTTTTAACCCGGCATTAAGCCAAAGCAGACACCCACCAAAGTTTGGGGTGGCTGTACCGTGGGGTAGCCCTTCTATCTTTCCTTTTGGGTGACAACGCTTCCCTTCCTTTCAGAGGAAGGAATGAACTGTTCACCGTCTCCTCTACATGGCTGCTCTACCAATAGTAGCCTGCTCTGTACACATTCTTTAATAAGCTTGCTTTCACTTCACCTCAAAGGCTTGAATTCTTTCCTGTATGAAGCCAAAGACTCTTATGTCCAGGTTGAAACCTCCAGGATTGAGTCTCCCTGGCAACAAGTTTACTTTAAGGATATATCCTGAGAAATTCTTGCACATGTAAACAGAGACTTGTTAAATGTTGTTCATTGCCATGTTTGTTTTTCTCAGAAAAAATGAAAACAACTTAAATGAATGGATAAATTGTTATTTTTATATATCAGAATATCATGTAACAGTTAAAATAAACTACATATGTATGTGTAACATGAATGAATTTCAGAAATATACTATTGATTTATCTCTTCTGGAGGGGGAAACAAGGTAACTAGGAGTCAGAAACGGAAGGAGAATTTTTACTTTTTTTTTTTTTGCTATAGAGCACATGCACTTGCCAAAACGACAGAGAGAAACGGAGAGAAAGAAAACGAGAAATTACCCCCCTGGGGGGATGGCCACACCTCAATCCCTTCTCCTCCACTCTCCTCTCGGGAGGGAGTTAGAGCCACCTGGTCTGGGACTTGAACCATGGTCGACTACATGGGAGTCCAGTGACGTAGCCATTACGCCATCTGCTGGTCCTGAATTTTCACTTTTTAATGTTTTGAAACTTAAATTTTACATCATGTGACTATATTCTTTTAAAAATACAGCTAATTAAAAATTTCGAATAATATTCCAGTTCATTTTATTCTACTATAACAGAATACCACAGACTGGGGAATTTATAATGAACATAGATTTATTTGGAGGCTGGGAAGACCAAGATGGAGGTACTAGCATGTGGTGAGAATCTTCGTGCTGTGTCCTCCTATGGTTGAAGGCAGAAGGACAAAAGAACACAAGGAAGAGGGAAGAGTCAAATTCTTCCTTTCAGTAGGAAACTGCTCCCTTGAAAACAGCATTAATCCATTCACAAAGGCAGAGCCCTCATAATCTAACCACACTCTTAAAGGTCCCACTTCTAACACTGATGCATTGAAAATTAACACATGAATTTTGGGGACACATCTTTTTTGTTAGTTTGCTATAGGATATATATATGTTTGCTGGAGAGATACTGAGAGATAGAGAGGGAAAGTGGTGAGGGGGGATGTGGGAGATGGCCATGCCACAATACCTTCTCCTCCGTTCTCCTCTCAGGATTTTGGGTACACACACATGCGCAGCATGGTTTTCAAGCCACCTGGTCTGACTTGAGTAGCTCAGCCGGCCATGTAGGATCCAGCCACTTTAACCTCTGCGCCACCTGCTGGCCAGGGGGCACATTTAAATCATAGCAGATAAAAAGGTTGCAGAGGGTTAGTATAACACACTGGTCACTAAGCACTTAAAGCAGGATATCTGAGAGGCACTTTGAATTCGACATATGGGAAGAGAAGTTATCATCTTTGACCACAAACCTGATCACCTCCCCTTTCCCTTTGCTTGTTACTTTCCTCTTTGAATGATACTCCCATGCACTTCGTTGCTCAAGCTTTTCTTCTTTCCTCACTATCTGCATCAAGTCTGCCACTAGAGTTTTTTTTTTTCTTTCTTTCTCTTCAGTATATTTCTGAATACTCCCAAGAGTTGCCAAAATGTGCATTCTATTTAAATTTTTGATTATGTGATTCTCTTTTTTAATTTTTTATATTTTGGACCAGAGGGTGAGTTTGCGAGAGAGAAAGAGAGAGAGAGAGAGAGAGAGAGAGAGAGAGAGCGCGCCCATCCCATCCCACATGGGGCATGGTCATGCCACAGTCCCTTCTCTTTCATTTCTCTCTTTTTTGGATTTTGGACACACACACACAGCTGCTCAGAGTGTTTTTCAAGTTGCCGGGTTGGTGACTCAAACCATGTTGTTGGCCACGTGGAATCCAGCCACCTTAACCACCATGCTACAGGCTGGCTCTGTGACTCCCCTTCTTAAAGTAATTTAATAACTTCTCATTTCTTATCAGATAAAAAATTTAAGCTTTTCAAAATACCAAAAGTGGGAAATGGGGACGGGGAGGTCTCTTCTACTAAGCCTGGTCCATACCACTAATCCTCCCTCCCTTCTAGAATAATAGAAGATTACTAGAGGTTATCAGGAAATGCCTGGTTTTGACTCTCCAAGCTGCACATGCATGGTCTGTTAGGTACACTCAGGTGTCTGGAGCCTGCTTAAGTTCGTTTGGTCAGGTCTCTGCTCAAATGTCGTCATCTCTAGAAGCTGCCCTTCACTTTTCATAAAGAGTCTGATACAGCTTCCTCTGTACTCACATGTCTTTTTAATCTCTATTATACAGTTTATTTGGCTGCGTGGTCATAATTATAATTTTCTGGCATCTCCCATAAACTATAAACACTTCAAGCATAGGAACTATGCTGTTTAAACTTGGGATCTTGATCTCTGAGCTCATGCCCAGAATGGTAGAAGATCAGGTATTTTTCTGGATCTATGGCTGAGGTTTTATGATGTTTTTATGAAAGAGAAAGGCTCAGGACCATCCTCTACAAACCCCACTTAAATGGGGCAGGACACCAAGACCTGGCACTAAAGGGTATGCCCTTGTCTTGTAAAGAGACCAGGAAGACATTTCTATGGTCAGCTAAGGGAAAGGCATGGACAGAACCGAGAGTGGATAAACCCTAGACACTTAGCTTCCAGAGATAGTAGAATCTTCTGTCTGCAGAGAGATCAGAAGAGGGAAAATGAATTAAATGGACTTTATTCTATAATCTTGACTTTTTAAAAAATGCCAGAACACACATGCAAAAAAGGAGAGCAAGAGAATCCCCCCCCACACACACACACACCCGAACAGTGCCTTGTTATTCTGCAGCTCTTTCTCTGTTTCTCCACCCTACCAGGATCCTGGGCATGCACACTTGTGCCTGGTGTGTCTTCCAAGGACCCAGGAAAGGAATTCAAACTAGAGTCAGTCGTGTGGGATCTGGCTTCCTCTGCACAGTGCTTAACTGCTGCTCTACAGGGCCAGCCTAACACTTCTTATTAGTTCTCCAAATTAATAAAAATGTAGAAAAGCCTTTATAAGAATAAAAGGCAAAGTAGTAAATGATAACATAGCTAGGGGACCAGCAAGTGGCACAGTGGTTAAAATGCTGGACACTCCCACATAGCCAACCATGGTTCAAGTCCTGAACCTGGTGGTTTGCTTTCTCACCTTCCCACTTTCTCTTACTCTCTCTCTCTGTGTCTCTCTCTAGTCAAATTAAAATAAAATGAATGAATAAATAAAAAGAAATAATTAATTCTTTAAAAAAATTACATAGCTAACATGTTATACCATGTAGTACCACTATACACATTAGAAAAATGCACCCCTTCCTCAAAATCATTTTCTTCCTTCTATCAGAAAATAATTTCAGTATACTGGCTAAGTTAGAACAAGCACTTTGCTGAAGTCTGTTGTTTACTTGTCTTAATAAATCTGCAAGCCAGCTGATGTCTACAATGTGAATGAACAGCTGCTCAGGTGATTAAATCCTGCTCTTGGTTTATCTTGCTAGAGAGGGAAGACCAGTCCTTCCCTTGGATCCATCCACCCAGAGAAAATGGTCAAAGCTATCATGCTCAGTTGACAGGGCCTCATTAGCTCAGTCTTTCTCCTTGTTTTAATTCCTTCTTTGCTTCCCAGTAGTCAAGACATTTTCTTCCCATTGGAGTTTTCAAATTTCTTTGAGGAACCAATAAGAAAGAAAAGACTCCTTTTTTTTTTTCAGTAGGGCTCATTGCCTGTTCTTACCCTCCGTTGATGTCTTGTGATCCCCAAGGCCTAGGTGAGCATTGTTTTCTTTCCCCTTTGGCCTACTCATAGGTAAATCTCCTCCAGGAGCTTGCTCTAGCTCTTACCAAGGCCTCTGTGCCTTCTGATTGGATAGGTGTTCGTGTTTCTTGAATGTCTGAGTCCTTGAGGTGTTTTTGGATCTGATTGAGAGAAAGCCTAATATTCTAGGAGGGAGATAATCCAAGCCCAACTCTTCAGGTGACCCTAAGCTACCTCTTCCCCGTTTTCCTCCCTTGTTCTACTTGAGAACTTTGGAGTTCATGGCATTTGTGGCAGGCAGAATCCAAAAGAGTTCTCAGTGAGCCTTGCCCTTGTATTAACCCTTCCCCTTTGAGTTGAATCCTTTCCCCTGTGAATATGATGAATCATCACTCCTGTGATTATGTTTGTTAGGCAGCAAAAGGGAGGTAGTTCGGGTGGGCCTAAGCGAATCATGTGAGCTTTTTAAAGCAAAGAGTTTTCTCTAGCTCATTGCAGAGGAGAAAATTCATGAAAGTTCCAAGTTTGAGAAAGATTTGAGACACTTCAGGCTTGAAGGCCATGGAGGCCAGCTGAAGGGCTGAGAGCAAGGTAGAAGCTGAGAGCTGCCCTCTACTGACGGCAGCAGGAAACAGGCCTCAGGCCTACAGATACAAGGCACCGAATCTTGCCAACGCCCTGAGAGAACTGAGATATCAGGTGCTATTTTAAACTGCTAAGTTTGTAGTAATCTGTCATATAACAGTCATAAAGGAAGACTTACATCATTGATCAGAGACAATCCACGTGACAAAAACTTGCTATCTTTTCAGGATAAAGTGGGCTAGAGAAAAGGGGAGAAAAATAAGACGACAGCCTCACTTGCGATGTGATCCCAAAGAAACTAAAAGTGACTTCCCATCTTTCTGTTTTGTCATAAATTAACTCACTCTAACTCACTGTGAGGGTTCTGAATATTTTCTTTTTCTTTCCCTTTTCCCTACTTCCTCTCATCTTTAACTTCCTCTCACACTTCACCTGAAACTGTGTACCTGAGTATGTGAAGAAGAGAGGTAGGCTGATTGAAAGCAAATGAAAATCTCCCTCCTGCTTTAGCGTCCAATTCGGATTTCTATTCTGGAGAAAGGCCTTGGGGGAATCAGCAGCCCAGTGAGGTGTGAGCTGTGAACTACTGCGTGCTCTCTGCAGTAGGAATGGGATAATAATGAAGAGCTCATGTTTACTGAGCCTCTACTCTGTGTCAGGTATTGGTTTAAGTACTGTACATGAATTCATTGAATCCTACAAGACTCCCATGTAGTTGTGTGATTATCACTTTACAGTTGAACAAGGCACAGCCAAGATAAGCCAAGGCTGTGTGTTTAGACTGTGGCGGGACCGGGATTCTACAGGCAGTCTGCCTGTAGCGTGTGTACTCTTAACCACTACACAGAAAATCGTCATCTAAGTAAAGTTACTTTTGTGAAAACTTAATATATCCCATGTATCCTGGTGAATCCCACATCCTAAACTCCCTGCATCATCTGCACAGTGACTGTCCTCTGGTACCCTCGGAGCTCCTCTGGTCTCCAGGACCAGGTTGAATTTCCTGAACTTTCTAAGAGTGGTGATTGTGGGGAGTGGTCTTAAGTGATTTTCTTGCATCAGGACTATCCTTGCGCAGCTTTCAGAGTTGAATTGATAGGAAGAAGTCTGAGAAAGAGGGTTATGGCTCCCTGGGACACCAGCAGCAGTCAGAATAGGTCAGAAAAGGGAAGCATCAAGACAAAATTGAAGGAGAAAATGCTGGAATGGTAGGATCTGCGGGTCATAGAGGCTTGCTCTGCTTGACCCTCCCTCCTGAGCAAGCGTGCCCCTGCAGTGCACATGCACAGAGTTAGCTGTACCCAGGGAAGGCATCCAAAGAGGTCTCTGCCCCACCTCTCACTCAATAAAAACCTCCTGGTCATTCCATAACAGGTTTCCCATTACTGGATGGGAGACATTGTAAGTCCACAGAAATTGGGGACACTATGGTGAAGAAGCAAAATGGCAGGCTCATAGCTTTGTCACTAACTCTTTAGCTGCCACCACCAGAAGACTTGGTGGAGAGAGGCGGGCAGACTTCTTTCTTTGTATTACCACAGGTCTGGCTGTGAGTCCCCCTCCCTGGTGACTAAGCGACCACATCAAAAGGTCTCTTACAGCTCCAGGCTCTATCACGGTTGCAAAAATAAAATATTAAGATCCCTCTAAGAATCCCCAAAGATTTTCCTGGTTATGTTTGTAGATAAGGTTGCAAATTTAGTGTGTTTATTTTACAAATGGGATATTTGTGGCTGATATTGCTGGTTGCCTTCCCTGTCTCTCCTTTTGCTTTGCATGTAGGGGTTTATAGATGGCATAGTTCTAGTCAATGAAAAGAAATTATCAGGATTTTAGAAGAAAATTTTAAAATGGCAACTTCTCTTTAGCCTTTTGCCCCTTCCTTTTTATTCTACCTGGAAGTTGGACATTACACTTGGAGGAGGAGGGCTTCTCTCATCTCCTCTATCTCCCTTTTACTGATTGACTTTCTCCTTATCTCTTCATCACAATGTCTAATTTCCAGTTTATAGTTTTTGCCCATGGAATAGTTACTGCTGCTCTGGTGAAGCACTATGCTATGTTCACCCTCTTGTTATGCTTTCCAGGGAATGCCACCTTCTCTACAGAATGTTCAGTGATGTCTCCTTCATTGGGAGTCCCAGGTCTGGAAACCTCCTGTTTCTGGAAATATCACATGTCTGAAACTTGTGAGCTCATTATAAGGATCATAGGATGCAAACACTGTCACAGATAGAATATAATTTAATTCTATGATCTCATGAAATGAAACCTCACTAAAAGAAAAGCACTATAAATGCCAAATGCTTTTAACTTAAAATTTAAAAATTTAGAGGGACCAGCAGTAAGCATCATGGCTATGTTGCTGGACTCCCATGTAGTCGACCGTGGTTTGAGTCCTGGACCTGGTGACTTAAACTCACGCCGGGCGCCTGTGCATGCGTGCCCAAGATCCCAAGAGGAGAATGGAGGAGAAGGGATTGTGGCGTGGCCATCCTCCCTGGGGGTGATTTCTCGCTTTTTATCTCTCTGTCTTTCTGGCGAGCGCATGCGCTCTATAGCAGAAACCTCTTAAAAAAATTTAAAAATTTAGAGATGAGAGAGAGAGAGAGAGAAAAACAAAGAATGTAGAGTAAGGAAATAAAGAAAACAGAAAAGGATCATAATGAAAAACAGCCAGAAGCATTAGAAAGTTGCAATGGAGGAGAAAGTTGGTGAATGGCTGCCAGGGACTGACCCTGAAATGCAAAGAGAAGCCCCAGACAGAAGAATGCTGCATCAGTTCTGTCAGCTTATGGGAGAGCACAATCATTTTCAGGAATCCCCCTAGCCCTCGAAAGTATTATTGTGCCACTGGAAAACTCCCATAAAATATCTACAATTCCCAGGGATGTTTAGAGACCAGGAAAGCTAAGGGAAGTCTCTGTAGAAGCTCTAGGGCCTTTTCTACAGGTGTAGAGGACAACTGAGGCGAGCTCACTGCTCAGCAGGAGGCTATGGAAGATACCCGTAGCACACAGCAGAGTTCTGTCTCCAGACGGTAGTGGGAATACAGCAGGACAACAGAGTTCGAATGTTGACGAAGTCATCACATGTTATGAGTCTCAACTTTTTCCAATTAAAGGTGAAAACTATAAATGATCAACCAGTCTAATAATAAAAGAAAAAAAGAAACCTTGGAAGAGCTAAGAATAAAAAAATGTCAAATCAGCTCAACATTTTGTCCTAGAGGTTGCATAAAGCAAGTCTCAGAAATGACAGCTGATTAAATTCTTTGTGGATTATGACTATCTTTAAACTTTGAGTACCACCGGAGAGAGTCAGCAGGACATAAACATCGACGATTAAGACTTGTTAAATATGGAAACGTGTTTTACTTTTCTTCTCCTCTTTCCCCCAAATTGAAATATGGAAGAGAATTTTCCCCCCATCTTTTGTTAGGGTTTGAAAAATTAAGCCTGGGGGCCAGCAGGTGGTGTGGTGGTTAGGGCATCAAACTCCCACAGGGCAGACCATGGTTCGAATCCTGAGTTGCTTTCTCACTTTTTCTCTCTCTTTCTCTGTCTCTTTCTGGTGAGCACATGTGCCCTATAGCAAATTTAAAATTATAATAAAACTGAATAAATAATTCTAAAAAAAAAGAGAAAAATGAAGTCTGGATTTGAGATTTAGGAGTTTGTGAAAATCTGTTGAGAATGGAAAAAGGAAGGGTAGAGTTCTGGGGGAAAAACAATGCTACTTAAAGAGTCAGAAAGTGGGGTGGAGATTTCCTCCGCTAGAAAGAGACTTTCCCTGCTTGGGGTCGGGTGAAAGCTGTGCATTTCTGGGACCTCTGAGACCACACACTTCTCAGAGGCAGAAACAGATGAGGCAGCCAGATTTCACAGGAATGGTAGACAAATGGGCACTGGGCTGGGGCTCATAGCCACACTGAGATTCCTTTCATCCTAATGGGTATGAGAAGTGCGGGGTGCGGGGAGGTGCTGCACTGAGAGAATGTTAGCGGTAACCTCCTGGGCTGATAGCACGTGGTCAGGAAGAGATTTCAGCAGCTCCTTGGCATTGGTGGAACTACTACATGACCCTGCTGTGAAGTAAGTTCCCAAAAGGTTAAGTCCCTTGTCAGCTCAAATGCATGGCATGCTCATGTAAAAATTACATCCATTTAAAGAAAATAAGAAACAGTATATTTCAAAATTGGCATATTTTCTCTTTTTAAAAAATTATTTATTATTATTATTATTTATATAGTCAATAGCTATACATCATTTATGCTGTTAAGCGACTTTACCCAGCATGATATACACCTCAGACCAGTCCAGTTGAGAATACTATACACGTCATCACCAACAGGTAATAAACCATATCTGTGTCCTACAAATGTCTTACCTATTTTTTTCCCCAAATTTCCTTTCTTACACTCTTCCAATCTCCTACTCTCCTTACACTTTGTCCTCAGTCATTTTTTTTTAATGCAAAAAGGTATACATGCACCCATGAGACAGAGACTGAGAGACAGAAAGGGAGGTGAGGAAGCATTGCCTAATGATGCCTGGTCATGCTGCTACCTTTTTTTTCTCCAATTCTCCCTCCTGTCAGGATTCTGGGTACGCATGCACACCTGGAATGTTTTTTCAAGCTTTCAGGACTGGGTCTCAAATCCTAGTTGACCATATGGGATCTAGCTTATTCCACACAGTACTTAACTGCTGCACTACAGAACTGGCCCTGGAATTTTTAAACTTCATACATGTATGTTGACCATTCTGAGTACATAACTACGGCTTATATAAATGCAGTAGTGGAAAGATGATTGGAAAAATCCAGTAGGATCTATAAACTAGTAAAAAAGTTCAGCAAGGTTGCCAATCCAAATGAATATAGAAAAATCAGCTGGGTTCCAGACAACTACAATGATAAACTATGACTCTAAGAAGAATTTGATTTACAGTCAGAACAAAGCCTCCAAGGTATCTAGGAGTAAATAGATAATAGATGCACAAAGCTTTTATAGAGAAAGTTATTTTTAAAAATGAAAAAGAAGGGCCAGATGGTGGCACAGTGGTAATGCAATAGGACCCATGTAGGAAATGCCCTGGGTTAGCTCCTGGGGACCTCCCTGAGCAGGCTGAATGTGTACTCATGTGCCCATGATCTTGGCTGGCTGAGGCTGGAGCTGGACAGAGTTATAAATACCTTATTGGAGGTACCAACCACTCCATCCTTCTATTCTCTCTCTGTGTGTCTCTCTTTTCCTCATGGAAATAAGTAAGTAAATAAATAAACTTAAAAATAATAAAAGAACTGGGCCAGCAGATGGCATAGTGGTTATGTCACTGGACTCCCTCATGGCTGACTGTTGTTTGAGTCCTGAACCCAGTGGCCTGAAAGTCACACCAGGTGAATGTGTATGTATGCCCAAGATCCCAGGAGGAGAATGGAGGAGAAAGGACAGTGGTGTGGTCATCCCCCTGGTGGGTGATTTCTCACACTCTCACAGTCTCTGTCATTCTCTCTCTGAGTATATGCTCCCTAAGGCAAAACCCTCTTTAAAAATAATGAAAAAAAAAGGAAAAAATTGGTGAAGCATACTTGGTTCTTGGATTGAGAAGATTCAATATTCCTGAAAATGTCAATTCTCCCAAAATTAACTCACATATGTGATACCATTTTTATCAAAAGCCCAATGGAGTTTTTCAAGGAATTTAAATTGTTTTCAGAATTTAAAAAGAAAATCAAAAAGACAACCAACAAAATGGAGAAGAATAGATGGGGCTTAACTTACCAAATATTAGTATTTGTTACAGGGCTATAATTTTTTTAAAACAATACAATATTTATATAGAGATAATAAAAAAAAAACTAGTAGAAGAGAGTAGAACATTTAGAAACAAACCTCCTCGTCTATAGACTTAACAGATGACAAAGCAATAAAAGCTGGTTTGAAGAAGCATTCTGGTGGTGATATGCTGGATGATTTGTTATTCATGTGGGGAAAAATTAAATTACATCCCTAATTCACACCACCACCAAATAGAAAGTAAAGACAGTTAGAAACCTGAATCTAAAGAAACACATTTTTACATCATCAAAAAAAAAAAAAAAAAAAAAGTGGAAGACCAGCAGATGGCATAACATTGCTGGTCTCCCATGTAGTCAACCTTGGTTCGAGCTCCAGACCTGGCAGCTTGAAACTCACATAGGACACGTGTGCATTAAAAAAAAAAAAAAGAAAGAAAGAAAAAGAAAGAAAGAAAGAAAGAAAGAAAATGACCTAAGAAAAATAAAAAGATATGAGTTCCAGAGCAATCTATTCCCTAAAACATGTTCTTTTGATAAGAGGTTTAGACATCGAGTTAACTCAAGTTTGAATATTAGCTTGGCTACTTACTATGTGACTTAGGCAAGTAATTTAATTTCTTGAGCTGTTTCTATGTATGTTAAAAATGTTGGCATGGGGGTCAGCAGGTGGCATGGTTGTTAAGGTGCTGGACACTCCCACATGGGTAACCACAGTTCAAGCCCTGGACCTGGTGGCTTGCTTTTTCACTTTCTCCCTCTGTCTCTCTCCATCTCTCTCTCTACTCAAATTAAAATTAATGAATAAAATTAAATATGTCCCGACCTGGGGGGACAGTCAAACAGGTTTCCTGAGGGAAGGAGTGAGAGCCGGGACAAGCAGCGCAGTGTTACAACATGGAGACGACACAGTGTCTTCAGGGTTGTCCGTTTATTGTGGGCAGCACAGTACAGCACAGAGATGACACAGTGTTACAACTCTTCAGGGTCACGTCGTCTATTGTGAGCAGCACGGAGACGACGCAGTGTCACAACTCTTCAGGGTCTTCCAGAGATGACGTGGTGTTACAACTCTTCAGGGTCTTCTGGAGACGATGCAGTGTTACAACTCTTCAGGGTCTTCTGGGTCGTCTATGTCGTCTTCCTGGTCATCTGTGTCGTCTTCCTGGTCGTCTGGAGACTGTGCGGTGTTTCAACTCTTCAGGCTCTTCAGGGTCGTCTGGAGATGACATGGTGCCAGGTCTTCAGGGTCGTCTGGCGATAGTGGGCCAGGCATCATGGTTATATACACATTGGCCGGCCATGATTGGTTGTAAAAGGTGGGTTATGATTGGTTGTAAAAGGTGGGTTATGATTGGTTGCTTTTGGACCAATCATGAGGTACCGGATATGCAAATCTGAGGGATTCTAGTGGCCAATCAGAGTATGGTTTCGAAGGTCAGGTTTTTTTGAAGGGAACCAATTGTGGCCTTTGGCATTGTGTAATTGTTTGCTTTCTGAGAAACCCGCCATATTCGCTGGTGCACAGCCTCCCACAAAAATAAATAAATCTTTTAAAAAAATGTTGGCATGAAACCAACCCATGTCCTGGTGGTTAAGGTGGCTGGATCCCACATGCCAAATACACAGTTAGAGTCCTGGACCCAGCGGCTTGAGAAACATACTCAGAGTGTGTACTCGGAGTGTGCAAACTAGCCTTTTATTGTTTTGTCTAGATGAGGAAGTTGGTCTCTAAACATTCTACTCTCTTCTACTAGTTTTTCTATTTAATATCCCTATATAAATATTGTAGTGTTTTAAAAACTATAGCCTTGTAATAAATAACTGATATTTGTTAAGTTAAGCCATATCATGCATGCCCAAAATCCTGACAGGAGGGAGAAATGAAAGAGAAAGGATTGCAGCATGACCATTCCCATGGAGGGCAGAGGTACTTTCTCACTTTCTCTCTCTCTCTCCCCCTCTCAGGTGAGCTTATGCACCTTCTGGCAAATTAGTTGGCATGTGGTTAAATAGATGAAAGGAACAAGTTAAAGGGCTTGGCATGAAGTACTTGGCACATGGTAGGTATTTTTCCGTTTGTAGTACCAGTCACAGACCAATTTAATGAAGCAGTGCTAATTAGGCAGATGCTGGTGAACTTTTATATCTTCATTGTGAGCCAAATAAATGAAGCTGACTTATTTTGAAATCTAGTCCTGTCATTTCCTCTTTATGTTTAGAAATATTTGAATAACTTTTATGTCCACGTTCTTTTATTTTTTTGGTGAGGCTGTGATGGTGGTAATATTTGTCTCCAAACTTATATCCTTCTATTTGTCTTCTTTCTTTTTCTCTTATGAGATTATTTCAAATCCTCTTATTCATTTTGATTTTTAAAAATCTGCTGTAGGCTCTGTGCACGAGAGAGAGAGAGAGAGAAAGAGAGAGAGAGAGAGAGAGAGAGAGAGAGAGGGAGAGAGGGAGAGAGAGAGAGAGAACATCCCCCAGGGGGATGGCCACGCTGCAATCCCATCTCCTACATTCTCTTCCCAGGAGTTTGGTCACACATGCACACACACTTGGTGTGTTTTTCAAACTACTGGGCCCAGGACTCAAAATGCCCAGTTGGCCATGTGTGGTCCAGTGGCCTTAACCACCATGCTACCAGATGGCTCACACATCTTTTTATCCATGTCAGTTTTTACCTTCACATCTCATTGACCTGTGGGATAATCAGTAAACGTCTTCCTACTCTACAACATTACTTATTGTAACTTAAATTACATAATGTTAAAGAGTCTGTTAAAATTATTATAAATATTTCAATAGGTAAAACATGGAGAAAATCGTGCAATAAATACCCATATACTTCTCAGAGTAAACAGTTATCAAGGTTTACTGTATTTTCTTTTAACATTTTTAAGTATTAGTTTTGCCCTGAAGTTTAGATCAAGTCAAACATTAAAAAAGATTTGGAAAAAAGTATGACACGGCTTCATTTTGGCCACTGCATCTCTTCTTGTGACACATCAATCACAAGTGGGCTCTTTAGCAAGCACACCGCAAACACCTTGGATCAAATGCTGGGAAGGGTGAGGGGGATCCTCCTTCACACTTTATGAGGAACAGAGAAATGAAAGCTGATGAGGAGGTGCCTGTGGTCAGTTGTTTCAGTAATCTGCAATTGCATACTGACTTTTTTCTTTTTCTTTTTTAAAAAAATATTCTGGTATGTTAGGGAAATCCAACCATAATAGGGCAAAGTCTTTTCTGGAACGTAAAAAATGAAAATTTACATACCACACTCTACTTTCATGAAGATTAGAAAATGAATGTAAAGCCCACACCAATTAGAAAACTTTCCTAATGCCAATGACAGGATTTCTGCACTGGGGTCTATTTTCCAGTCCATTTGTGCTAGAGACCCCTGAGGAAAATCCCCACCCACACGTGTAGAATAAACTTCCTCCTCCAGTCTAATGACCCTCCCACCTAAAGCTGCAGTCAGACTTATCTCCCATCTCCAGGCTGGTAACCCTAACTGACTTTTGGCACCTTCACTTGAAGGTCTCACAGGCACATTAAATTCAAGAGTGCAGAACAGCTAATTATTTCCACTCCTTCTCTAAATTGAGTTTCTAGAAAACTCCAGTATTCATGGATTTAACTTCCCAAACTATTACTCAGTAATTCTGAAAGTTCCTGATTTTTTTTAATTGGAGTAAAATTTACCTAACATAAAGTAAGCCATTAACCATTTTAAAGTGCACAAGTCAGTGGCATTTAATACATTCTTAACATTTAGGAAACAGTCACCTTTATCTTAGTTCTAAGACCTGTTTTTTAAATAATTAGTTTATTTAACTTTATTTATTTAGACCAGAGAAGGTCAGAGTGAGAGAAAGTGAGAGAGAGAGAGAGAGGAAGAGAGAGAGAGAGAGAGAGAGAGAGAGAGAGAGAGAGAGAGAGAGAGGCAAAACATAGTTGACCATGGGGAGTCCAGTGCCCTTAACTACCACGCCACCTGCCAGCCTCCCAGTTCCAAGCCATTTTGATCACCCCAGAATGAAAATTCGATGTCCATTAAACAATGGTTCACCATGCCTCTCACAGCCCAACCCTTGAAAAACACAAATTGACCTTCTATCTCTATGAATTTATTTATTCTGTGTGTTTAATATTAATAGAGTTATGTAGTACACTACATTGTGCATTTGGTTTCTTTAACCCAGCACAGTATTTTCAAAGTTCATCCTTATTGCAGTATGAGTAAGTATGCCATTCCTTTGTATGGGTTGACTAATATCTGCCGCATGGATCTACTTCATTTTATGTGTCTTTTTATCAGTGTATGAGCATTAGCCATTTTTTAGCTATTGTGCATAGTGTTGCTATGGACAGTTGTGTACAAATACTTGTTTGAATGCTTGCTTCCAATTCTTTGGGGTTTACACCTAGGAGTAGCTGGGTGATCATGGTAATTTTACATTTAACTTGTTGAACAATTTTCAAACTTCTTTCTACAGTGGTTATACCATTTTACATTTACATTGCTTATTTAAGATCCCCACAGCAATGTACAGGGTTCTAATTTCTCCACATTATTGCCAATACTTATTACTTTCCTTTAAAAATAAAAAAAAAATAGCCATCATAGTGGGTGTAAAATGGTTTGGATTTGTGTTCCCCTAATAACTAATAGTGTTGAACTTTTTTATTTTTTCAATTGCTTGTGGGCCATTTGTATATCTTCTTTGAAGAAGTGTTTGTTCATGGGCTTTGCTTGTTTTGTTTTAATGATGTTTCTGACTTTGTATTCAGACAATAATTTGAACTTCAGGCTACAAGCCTGGGGCATGGAATAGTCGCTTAGCTGAGTGCTCGGCAGTTGCAGGAAATGGAGCTTTCTCTTCCATACTTGTCTTGTTTCCTTGTACACCTTGTAAGTGAGGAATTAGTTAACGATCTAGTAAATCTTTTGTCTTAGAAAAGGGCACTATTATTCACAGTTTATTGTCCAAGTTAAAAATTCTTTAAATCTTCCTCTCACTTACTCAGGTCTACTCAGTTATCATGTGCTATTAGGAAGAGCCAATTTTAGAGTTCACTTTAGAAACAGTGTTAAAGTTTGGGGCAATTTATTCTTGGATACTAACCTTAATCCTAGTACACATATTTCGTATTTACTTCTAATTCTTCAAACATTTTATTTTTCATGTGGCATAAAATTTTTTAAGGTACCTCAAGATTTTTTATTTAAATCCAGAGTATATTAAAAAAGTTGTGTATCTTTTATCTCTCATATAGTTCTACAAAACACAAAACTATTGTTCTTCTAATCATAAATGAAGCATGATTATTTGAGAAATTTAAAGATTACATACAACAAATAAGTGAAGAGAGTAAAATAAAAATGTCCTATAAACTCACTGCTAATTACTATTAATATTTTGGTACATAATCTTTTAGTTATTATCTATCATCTATGTAACCACACTTTAAAAAACAGATATATTATAAGTTATTCTTTGTAACCTATATCTTACTTTAACATATATCACTATCATTTTTCATATAATTAAACTATACTTCCATGGTCAGAAGTTTTTAGATGTTATTGTGCTTTAAGGATCACTGGAGTAGTCTGGTAAAGATTCCAAACCCTACTTTAGTAACTGGAATTTAGAAATCTGTATTTTTAACAAGACTCTGAGTGAGTCTGATGCAGGCTGTCCTTGGACTCTTTGAAAATCAAGTTTCTACACAAATTATTGTAACTATTGCCTAATTTTTCATCATGTATCCACCTCTCTTTAACCAATGACTTATTTGGGGTCATTTAGGTTTTTGCTTTTTTTTTTTTTCACTATTTTACCAGCACACATGCTATAAATATCTCAACGTGTACACATTCACCCTCATCTACGACCATTTGTTTCTCGATTATACTGACCTGTGTAGCGTGTGGCACTGATGGTGCTCTGGTAATGCTCCTCTGCTTGTTCAATGGAGGGGTTTAAAGTTCAGACACTAGAGAAAGCTTTCAAGAAACCATATTAGGCGCTGCAAAAGTATTACAAATTAGAGTTTCATAGGTGACAGGAAAGCGAGAAGCCGCGGAAAGTATGAGGAAGCTAGATCTAAATTCCACATAACTGAAGCCTGAAGCCAAAAAAGGTTATTCGCCTGGCCCAGTCAGCAAGGTGTAATTTTCCCAGTCAGCATGGCGTATTTTTTTTCTAAGAAGTAGGAGAGAGACTAAAGCCATCCTTTCTTTTCCTTTCTTTTTACAAGAAAGATTTTTGCTATAGAATGCATGAGCTCACTGGGGAGACAGAGACAGAAAGTGGAAACTCACCCCTCCAGGGGGGATGGCCATGCTGCAGTCCCCTCTCCTCCATTCTCCTCTTGGGATTTTGGGCATGCACACACATGTGCTCGGTGTGAGTATTAAGCAGCTGTGTCTGGGACTCTAACTGTGGTTGACTCCATGGGAATCCAATGATGTGATCACTGCACCATCTCCTGGTCCCCAAAACCACCCTTTTTATTGGAAACTTCAAAGTGGAGCATTGGGTCAAAGATGCGCTAAAGAAAGGAGAAAAAGAAGAATGGACACATAGCTCTCTGTCCCAGCATAGCTCGTGGGAGAGAGAGGCCAGGAAGAAAATGTGAAAGCATTCTTGTCTTTTTACATTTAGTTTTTTTTAAATTTTTAGTTTTGCCATGGGTATGTGTACTTGTCAAAAACAGAGAGGGGGATAAATTTAGAAATCACCCTGCAGAGGAGATGGCCATGCCCAATCCCTTTTCCTTCGTTCTCCTTTTAGATTTTGAGCATGCACTCACACACACCCAGTGTATTTTTCAAGCTGCCTGATTCAGGACACAAACCACATCATCAGCCATGTGGGATCCAGCCCCTTTAACCACCATGTCACCAACTGGCCCAGCATTCCTTTCACTGGAAATCTCTGAGAAATATCAAGGCACAAATTGAATTGCTTTGCTGGGTGGCCCCTTAGCACAGCAGTTAAGTGTAGTGCATCAGGAACCAGATCCCACATGGCCCACCATGGTTTGAGTCCTGGCCCTGGTTGCTTGGAAATCAACACAGGGCACATGTGCATGAGCTCCCCAAATCTGACAGGTTGGAAAAATGAAGGAAAAGGACTTGCGGCATGACCATGCCCTATTGGGGAATTCTCTCTCTCTTTCTCCCTTTCCCTCCCTCCTCTCTGGCCAGCATATGTACTCTCTGGCAATTAAAGAAAAAATAATAATCTAAAAAAAAAGTATTTGCTGATGGAATATCAGTTTATTACCAAGGAAAAGTTGGAAGACGTGTTGACCTCATCAAGGTATATGACACAATGAGATTTAGGTGCTTTAAGAATTTCAAAGATAATACAGTGTCCTTTAGGTTTCAATAGTCCGTTTCCATTCACAGAACACCAGGGAAGGTGATGGCTCAGTGGTGTCACTACAGACAGTGGTGAGGTGCTTTGATGTAGCCTCAAAGGCTGCGTCAAGCTGTCAGGAAGAAGGGTGAGTCAGTATTGAAGAAAAGGAAACCTAGAGCTTCGTGGGTGGGTGAGGACTTGTTCGTGAGCGCTCGTGAGCACTCCTGACATATCTCCTTCGGGGATGGTCAGGAACTATCTGTCAGGAAGGGAAGGGTGAGGATGGGAGTGAGGTTCCTGGAACCTCAAAGTTTCATATTAGAAACAGAAACAGAAGTCAGCAAAATATGAAAACTGGTGGACCAGAGCCACAAGCTTGGGGCCCACCTAGAGGCTGTGGCATGGAGAATGTACCTGGAAAGGATTGCTCACGCCCATGTGTGATCACAGAAGTGGGTGTAGCCAGGGTACTCGCTGAAACTCTTATCAGAAGTCCCTCAGAACTGACCAAAATCTGGAGGCTATTTCTTGGAAAACAGCTTCTTTTGTTTTCATTTTGAAATTGGTGAGGGAAGCCAATCTTCCCTTCAACCCCCATTTCCACTGCGCCCTCCAACCCCAGAGCACACTGAGAGTAGGTGTTTGCCTCAGCTGTAGTGAAACCGTGGTGACATCCTGCTCCTTGTCACGTCAGAGTATGACTGTGGATGGGAAGGGTGCGGGTTGAGTCCACAGTTGAGGCCATCTGTCCCTGCTATCTGCATTAATCCAAAGGGAGCTTATGAAGTGGCCATAGGAGGAGCAGGTAAAGTATCAAGAAAAGCACACAAGTTCTAATGTCTGGGTTGTCCCTGAAAAAGCCCAAGAGAGCTGAGAACAGGATGTGGTAGCTTCCTGTTTGTTATTTCACACAAGCCTACAAAGAGCAGCAATGTTTCTCAGCCAGATTGATATCACCACAACTATTTATATGAATTTGTAGATTACTTTGAGGAGAATTACTACAATTACATTGAGTGTTCCCGCCTGTAGCATTCAGCGATATTTTGGATTCAAGTACGAGAACACTGACACAGAGTAGGGCAAGGAGAAGATTTTGCGTTTCTACTTCAGGCTGCCCGGAGGCGAGCGCCCTGGGCTGCTGCGGTGACTGCAGTTTCTCATCAGTGTCTGGGGCTCCTTTTTTCTGGATATGTTGATTTTCGAGCTACCTGGCCACAAGATGACTGTGGCCACTCCAGACATCACCTTTTATCTTTTAAATGTTATTTTATTTCTTCCATGAGAGAGACAGACAAAGTTGGGAGGAGAGAGAGAGAGAGATATCCTAACAGGATCTTCACTCCATGATCTGCTCTCACCCTCAGCCAGTCCCAATCATGAACACGCATGTGTGTGCAATTGGCACATACAAGGAGACCTGCGAACACAAGCTCGGGACCTTCCCCTATGGGTCCTGTTTCACAATGTGTTGTATTCCTG
>NW_006159594.1:2975932-3013908 GCF_000334495.1 Tupaia belangeri chinensis
CTGTGCCACCACTGCCAGCCCCATATGTGGGTCCTATCAGGAAAAAGAGGAAGGAAGAGGAGTGATGTTTCACCCAGAAGCAAAAACAAAGACACCTAAAACCAACCAACAAACCACACCAAAAAAACCAAAAAAACAAAAAAACAAAAAACCCCCAACAAAGTAACAAAACAAACTATCTTAGACTTCTCTTTGCCTCTTATTAGTGGAAATTTTGTCAAAAATTATATGTAGGTGCAAGAAAAGTAAGCAAAAATACTTTTGTACTCCCTATCCTCAGATTTTGGGTTTTGTTAGCAAAAAAGCAGGCAGTGAATAGATTTTACATAGGTAACTTGTAGATCTGCTACAATGTCAATCTGTACTGCATGTCTTTACAATGTATTCAGTTTTATCTTATGTTAATTAAAATGGTACAGAATTAGGTTTTTGTATTTTGATCTTGTTGAGTATAATTACCTGTAATAGTTTGTAGGTTCTTGTAGGTTCTCTTAGGTCTTCTATAAAGAGGTAAACAATTCTATCATCTGTGGGAATGGACTATTTCATATTTGATGAATCCTTTAAACCTTTACCCCCTTTTCTTATCTAATTTTGATAGATTAAGGTCTCAAATAAATTATGGATCAAAAGAAGTACTAGAAAGGTAAAGTTTCTAAGATTATACCATTAAGATATTTGCTATTTTGTACCACATATTCTTACTCCTATTGGAAACTGTAAAGAATAACCTCACAGAAGCAGAGAGTAGAATAATGATTACTGGAGGCTGGGAAGGGTTTAGGGAGGTGAGGAATAGACATATTGATTAACAAGTACGAAATTACAGACAGTTAAAATGAACAAATTCTAGTACCATATAGATGCTAGTAGAGTAACTTCAATTAATAATTTACTACGTATCTCAGATTAGCTGAAAAGAAGATTTTGGAAGTTCTCAATATAAAATAACGACAAGCGTTTGAAAAAGTAGCTATGTTAATAATGCTGATTTGATCACTGCACATTGTATTCTTGTATTGAAAAATCACAGTGTATCCCATAAATATGTACAATTATTATATGTCAATAAAAAAGATATGTACTAATTTATGGTTGTTGTAGTTCACAGAAGAGTAGTGGTTTAGGAGAGCAGCAGTGGGGACAGAGAAGTGACTAGGTGGGTTAGATATTCGTGGGGTAAGGTGAAGGTAGGAGTTGAAAAAACAATGTCTTGTTTTAACATAACTTTGGGATTACAGGAAAGTTTCAAGGACAATACAAAATATTCCTGGATATCTCTTTATTTTCCTCATTTTTGCTTACTTTCTTATCTTTCTCTCTTTCTCCTTTATGTATCCACTCCTTAACTGTCTTTTTCTCCTCCCCTGTGCATTAGGCCTGCCAGGGGTTCCTTCTGGAAAAACTCGTATGGCTCTGTTACCTTTAACATGCTATAGCCTCGGTGGTGCTGGCCTTCTGGATTTCTAGTTTCAGGAGACCAGGGTTATGCACTGGGGGAGGGAAGAGAAGGCAAGGGCTCTGGGAACTCTAAATATACCATTTTATTAATAGCTTCGGCATCTACTACCTGTCTGTCTGGTGCCCTCTAGTGTCCAGACTACATTGTTTCACAATACGTAGTTCTTTTCACCAGTCAGTCCAGATCAGGTTTCTTCCATCCTTTTCCCCTACCCCCATGTAAAGGAGCAACTCAGGGAAAACAAAACTATTAGCAGAAGACATTGTTTTATTTGCAAATAAAAATCACTTTGTTGAGTTCCAAGAAAAACTACATTCTTAAAATTTAGATTACTCAATCTATTGAATAGGAGATTAACTAGAACCTAGGAATAGATGTTTAATAACTAAAATATTAATGAACATTTTGATATAACAACTCAGAAGAAGCTTCTAGTTATTTATTCATTATGTTCACACAGTTCTTTAGAGAACCCCCAAGAGTGTGTATGTGTTTTATTTAAGCTCAGCCCTGAATAGTTGGAGAGAGCTACCTTAAGTCCTAACCTTCCTGTGAAACTCCAAATGCCATATCAACTCTACATGCATACCCCACAGAAATAACGAATATAAGGGTGTGTAAAACAGAAATTTTGGTCCATCCTTTTCTCTTTTTATTTTTCCTCCTTTGCACTACCGTTTACTTAGTTACCGAGGTCCAAAGTCCCAGGAATCACTCTTGACATCTCTCTTTCCCATATTTACACCCAAACTCATTGGAAATTCTTCTTAGCTCTCCCTTCAAAATGCACTTAAAATACTTCATGACACACCCTGCCACAGACAGCACTACACTCTTAATCCGAGCTCCCGTTACCTTTCTCCTGGTGACAGCAGTGACGTACTAAGTGGTTGGCCTCCTCTCCTCTTCCTTCTCCCCTCTTTATTTAACCACAGAAACTTTCTAAAAATGCAAGTCAGGTCACATCACACCTGTGTTCAAAACCCTCATTTAGGATTCAACGCAGAAGTCTTCCCCATGACCTCTCTGCCTTCCTCCTCCGCTCTGCACATGCCTCACTCCTTTCCAGCTACAGCACCCTGCTTGGTGTTCCTTGGGCCTTTGCCCGTGTTCTCTCTTCTTTCTGGAATATTTGATTCCCAGATTTTTGTTCTCTCTTTAACCCTTCAGGTTTCTCTTCACACGTCGTCTCCTCAAAGAAGGCCCTCCCGACTACCCTGGCAGAGGCTGCCACTTTCATGCTCTTTGTTCCCTTCCCTGGTTTACTCTCTTTTCCATGTTTACTGCCTGCTGGTAGATCACCCATCTCTCTGTGTGTTTGTTGTCTGCCCTCTCCTGACTAAGACATGAAATTCATGGCTAGGAACTTTGGGTTCTTTCTGAATATTCAGCTGTAAGCTCATTGTGCCTTTTTCACAAATGAGGGAATGAATTAATCGTTAGTCTGGACCATGTGAAATTGTTGACATTCTAGAAATTTTGGCCTACAAAAATAGCAATTCAAATAGTCCGTTTCATAACATAATAGTATCACCACTTTCTACACAGGAAAAGTGATGCTTAATGAAGTGAAGCATTATCCCAAATTGAATAAAGAATAAATGAGAGGCAAACTGAGAGTATTTTTTTATCTCCTCTAGCGCAAGGTAGAATGAATCCCTGGTGTGTTCTGACGTTGTGCTAGGTTTGGGAGCCACTGAGGTGAAGATCAAGTCCCATCTCCCAACTCATCCTCTCCGTCTTTTTGGCTCTAGGATCTCCTGTCCGCTCCAGCTGGCAGGAATGGTCAGGGCTAGGTATATGCCCAGAACAGCACCACAGATCAGAAGTGCCAGGGTAAGGGCAGTGCGGACCACTGTCTACTGCAGCTCTGACTCCTGGGCTCTGCCTCGGTGGGCCTCGGCACTGTCCCTTCTAGTCCCGGGGAAATGTGGAATTGCTTTCCCATTGCGTCAGCGCCTCAGTCTCCAATCTCCTCCTCAACATTGTGAAACTGGAAAGACCATGGCTAGGCCACCCTGTGTGTTCCTGATCCTTCTTAAGAGAGTCTGAAAGAAAACCACGATAGCGCTATAGTCGGTAAACCACATGTGGATTGGGAAGAAGGCAGGATGATTTGTTTTGACTTACAGCAAAGAGTCCATGAAATCAAGAGTCAAGTTTAGGATGGACGGAATGTGTATGAAATGTTTCTCCCCCACACAGCGGCCCCTCTGGGTCCCAGAGGGGAAAGTGTGTGATAGAAGGGAGAGGAAGATGAAAAGCCACATCATTCCTTTCAGTGCTATTCCATACTCTCCTTAAATTTTCACCTTCTCCCTTGGTCATCTCTCCTATCCAATGTTTTATTTCAGAATTAACTGCTACAGTTCTATTTTTTTTCCTTTTTAACTAGCATTTGACTTATCCTGTAGTTTATTGAGCCCCAGGGAATTTATGCCCTATAAATAAATAAAACTATTATTATTATGTAGTTCTATTCAGAGCTACATAATAGTTGAAGGGGGAAGTGACATTTTTTCTTTATTTGCTTTAGAAAAGTGATGCAGTCACAATAGCTTTCCTCCTGCCTTAGATTAATGGCATAATTATTCACACTGGGGCACGGAGATAGAATGAGTTTGAACTTGGCATGAATTAATTTACCAAAATATGCCTCCTGTTCTTTTTCATTGCCTAATTAATTCTGAATTATGAAATTCCCTTTGAGCTACCAAAAAAGCATGGTCACTGGATTCTGGCGCAATTATTCTTACTTTGCAATAGAAAGTCAAGTGATTTGATAGTTATGGGCTATTTGAAAAGAGAATGTTCATTTGCGCATCCCGGGAGGTAGAAGCAAACATCATTAGGGACCTTTTTAGAAGCTTCACAGTGAAGAACTTGTACATGATGCATGTACAAGGGCACCCAAAGGAGTTGAGCTTTGCATGAACCAGTTTGCTCACTAAGGAAAATGGAGGGCTTAGGGACTTTGCCCCAAGTCTTTCTCTCAGTTCTGTCTGTGCCTTGATGTCTGAAATTTCTACAGCAAAGTTCATGCCTTTGTACTTGGACATCATTTTCAGAGCTTCCTGGTTAAATATAAATGAGTTTTCCATCAAGAATAGTACAGTCATCTATGGATCACCACAGTAGGATGGGGGGAAGTTCCCATTGTATGATCAGCTCTGTTCACACCTTTGTTAGCTGCCCCATCAAGGAAGCTAATATAAATTACTGGAATCACTAACATAAATTACTGGAACTTGAAACTGACTGAGCCATAAGAGCTAATGGGAGAGGAACTGAGATATAAGAAGCACAAACATGGCCCCTGTGCCCTGGCTCTCTCTTCCATTCTGTGGGGATGTGTAAGTGGCTTGAAGACCAGACTTGGTCATTCTCATCAATTGATCTATTTCCTACAGGCTTCTACAGGATAAGATCCTATCGGATTTAGGATGTGAGCCCAAAGTGGAAACTATAGAGTCAACCATTGTTAGAACTTTGATCTAGAATACTGGACACTTGAATAACCATTAACAGAGTGATGCTTCAATTCTTATTTGTTACTATTTGTGGGTAGTTCCCTTAGCATCCCCAGGGAATTGGAGAGAAGGGAATAGTTGGCCTGTCAGGATTTAAAAATCTTCCTTTAGACTCCTGACAGTGATATGATCGAACACTATTGATATAAAAATTCTGAAATAAAATGCAGCAGTATTCATCACTCATCCGAGCATCAAGTAATTTATCATAGTACCTTGAAATGATAGCTTCCTACTAGATTTTTTCTCATTACATACAACATTCTATATTATTTCTCATCCGGAAAATAAAACAAACAGAATTTTCTAAACCTCTTACCTCCCTCCAGTTATGTCTCTGTTTCTGCTTTCCTTTATAGATTTATTTTTAAAATGTCATCTGCTGGGTGATATGGAGGTTAAAATATGGCTGATTGTCTGCTCTGAGTCCTAGACCAGGAGGCTTGAAAATCATGCAAAGTGTGTGTGTGTGTGTGTGTGTGTGTGTGTGTGTGTGTGTGTGAGCATGCACCTGCCCAAAATCCTGAGAGAAGAAAGAGCTTTCCTTCTCTCTCTCTTTCTGTCTCTGGCGAGTGCATGTGTTCTACAGCACAAAAACAAAACTAAACCAAAAAAAGCTATCTTTTTGTCTCTGTTTACTCATTTCCTATTCTATCCAATTCTTTCCAAACTACTTACCACCAATTCACTGAAATCATCTTTGTTAAAGATGATTAACAAAAAATTCTTCTTGAAAAATTTGATATCACTTCTTTGTCTTAGTTCTCTCCTGTACCTTCAACTGTATTTGACATCATGGGCTATGCCCTCCCTCATAAGGCTCTTTTCCCTTTTGCTCAGGCCCGTCTCATTCTTCCTTTTCCTCTGATACCCTTGTCTATGACTTTTTAGTCTGTCCCCCTAAAATCTGTTCTTCCCCAGTGCAGAGTCCATTTCTTTATCTATGCTATCTCTCTAAAAGATCTCATTGAATACTATGGCCTTAAATAGCGTTGCTTATGCACTGATGTCTCCTGTATAAATCAACTTTTGTTGTAGTATCAAATAGCCCCCATATCTCGATGCCTTAAAAAAATTTTATTTCTTGTTCCTGTTACATGAAGATTGTAGGTCAGCTATGGCTCTACTCACTTGGCTGAACTCAGTTGACTTCTCATTCTGGAATGAATAGCTCTTTTCTGGAATATATTGATCTTATGGTGGAGGGCGGAGCAAGGGAGTGCAACACAAACCATGAAGTCATGTTGAAAGTCTTTGCTCAGACATGCATGTACCCTCACATCTCATTGACCAAATTATGTCATGTGTCCAAATATGTGAGGTAGAACCATATACTCTCTCCCAAGGGTATAGACAGGAAATGTGAGAAGAGTCATCATCCTAGTAGAAGGCAGGAACAAATAATTGGAAATGATCTACCACAATGTCACCTTTGATCACATGTTCCCTTCCCTCCTGAATATATCACATTCTTATCCTTGAAAACTTAGTCTGAGGTCAATTTTCCTTTTCAAATAGACTGGCAATGCTTTTGACAACGTAACTCTCTCACTTTATTGTGTTGATCTATTTGATACTGTCTGGATCTATATATTAATAGACACAATCACTTGCTCTTCAAGACATACTTCTTGAGCCAGCAGGTGGTGTGACGGTTAAGGTGCTGGACTCCCACATGGCTGACTGGGGTTCAAGTCTCGGACCTGGAGACATGCTTTCTCACTTTCTCTCTGTCTCTCTCTGTCACTCTTTGGTCAAACTAAAAAATAATAATAAAATTAAATTAAATTAAAAAAAGACATACTTCTCTCTGGACTTGACCACAGGTATTGTGAGCATGTCATTCTTCCATAGGAATATACTCTTGATCCCTTTTCTCTGAGCCATTCTGTTCAATAAGGAAAAAAAAAAGTTACTGAGCACCATCTTAATCCAGTCAAGTCTTATCATAGGCCCGATGGAGAGACCCTCTTGGCCCTGAGATGGACTATTAAAACATATCTATTCCAAAGCATTTTTCAGTTTTATATTTTATAGGAGGGAGATGAGAAAAATTCCATTTTCCAAGCTTGAAATTTTTGGCTATTTTCCTTTCGATACATTGAGACAGGCTAATTCTTTTTTGTTCATATTACTATCATTCTTTCTTTCAATTTATTTGTCCATATTCAACAGAATCATTAAGAATCATTCTGCCTTCCAAGTTATTAGAGGTAATAGTTTTATCAGACCTTTCACCAATGAGTGCCATAAATCTTCTTTTCTATCTCTTATAAGAGATCGCTGACTGCCTTGCCCTGAAGTCAATGTCTTATATTCTAAGTTTATAGATAAGATAGCACTTATGTTACCAATTTCTGTATTAGTAAGCTTTTTCTGAGATAACACAACTCCAACGTATCAGCACTTTACAGCAGCAAACATTTATTTACGTTTTGTTTGTGGTACATAGAAGCCATGGTGTTACCTGTGGCCCAGCTTGGCTTACCTATGCTGAGGTCCATGTGTCTTCTTATGTCAAGACCCAGATTGATGAGGTATGTCCTTATCCAGGACATAGTGTTCTTATGGTGGACAGTAGGAACAATAATAAACTGAAACAGACCAGATACAGATGCTCCTCATGCTGTATCCACAAGGCTAGCCACATTCTCATCATACCAGGTCCTTGGCATACTGGGACCTCTGGGACACTCAAGAAGCAGGGTACATATAGATGCATCACCCACTTTCTCTTCATTTCAGTATGACTTGATCCTCAAAATGTAAAGCCTACAAAATATATACCATGAGGCTCTGGTTCTGTCACCTGTATTTATCAATTATTGGGTGGTTGGAAAAGTCAGGACAGAGTTTTTCTATGCAAAAATGCATCATAACTTTTCCAACACCCCAGTAGTACTCCCAGCCCCATCCTCCAAGTAGTGGCTTCTCACAGCCTTACAGAGCAGGAACTCAAGCAAGTACTTGAAGCTTAATTGATCTGGATGTTTAGAATCAAACTTCATTAGGTGAAATTACTTCAGTTTGCCTAATTTGTTTCTCTATGTGAGCTCTGATAAGCTTGGTTTAACATCTTCTAAACTGTGGTGTTTATCATCATCAATGCCTTCTTAAATTACCCCTGCAGAGTAATGGACCAGGAGAAAAATGGTTTAAAAGGTACAACTATTTTGTGTGGATATTTTTGCACACAGCGCACATAGTTATATGGAGTCCATGTTACCACAGAGGCAAAACTACTCTTTTTAAAAACAAAGCACAACAAGAAAAATTATTTCAAACATCAGTGTTCAAACATATTTAAGTGTAAGGAATAACATAAACTTTGAGTTTTTCTTTTTCCTAGATAGATGGATGTAAATCTGTTGCTTTGTTGTTTTTCTAATCTGTTAGAAATTTTTGATGAACTTGTGTATCTGTTTACAAATGCATATATTTGTGTTTACGGGCATAATATCCAGCCCAAAAGGAGTGGTTCTTTAAGAATGACTTTATTGATCATCCCGAGTACATAGAAACTTTTAGCATTATTGAAAGTCATTTTGCATATTTAGAAGGAACTTGTAACAATGATTCTTCCAAGGAGGGGTGCTGAGAAGGTGACTTTTGTTTATCCATTTACTCATGTTTAACTGCATGTAGTATGTTTTCTAAAAGTTAAAAATGGAGCCAGCCCTGTAGCCTAGTAATTAAGGGAGCTGGATCCCACATGGCCAGTCACAGTTCAAATCTCAGCCCCAGTGTCTTGAAAAACATGCTGAGCGTGTGTGTGTGTGTGTGTGTGTGTGTGTGCACGTGTGCACCTCAAATCCCAACAGGATGGAGAAATAGAGGCAAAGGAATTGTGGTGTGGCCATGCCCTTGGGAGTGCTTTCTCCCCCACTCTCTGAATCTCTGTCTTTCTGGCAAATACAAAATTTAAGAATAAAAAAATGCTTTGCTGGTAACAATAATCCTAAATAAGAATTTTCCTAGAACACTTAAGCCAGTTAGCTGCCCTAATTTCTTTTTTCTATGTGAGCTCTGATAAACTTGGTTTAATGTCTTAACATAGATAGTTCATATTTTTATGTAAATCCAAATACCTTCATTCCATTACAGCTGCCAGGTGGGTGTTTCAGACTTGTGTTGACAAGCCATTCGTTGGTTATTATTATAACATGTAAATTTGGTGTAAGAAAGCTTAACTAACACTGATAATATAAAGACTACTTTTTTTTTTTTTTTAAACATGAGAGAAAGAGAGAAATTACCCCCAGAGGAGATTGCCACATTACAATTCCTTCTCCTCCTTTCTCTTGTTGGGATTTTGGGCATGCATCCACATGTGCCTGGTGTGTTTTCCCAGCCACCTGGTCCAGGACTGGAATCATGTAGTTGACCATTTGGAATTCAGCACAGCACCTTGACCACCATGCCACCTGCTGACCCACTACTTTAACATCACCACACCTACCTGGATATCATTGTGTCTTTCTAGAACCTGGAAAATACAGGCATTTTTATTTATTCATGATGATAGAAGCTCAGAGATCAAAGGAGACCAGTCTTGGTAAGATGTTTAAAAAAGGGTCTTTTTTACATGGTCCAAATAATCTTTTTGCACTAATAAAAATCAGTGTATTTTCTACATTTCATTGTATCCCTTAGATGCACCCACTTGCAGTAGAAATGGAAAATTTGTAAAGTAGAACATATAATCCAGAATCCAAATGTCATTCACAGAAGTAGGGAACTCAGATAATCAGGCAATAATGTCTTATTTTTTTAAGTTATCTAAACAATTGTGTACCAATTCCTCACTTTGCTTAAATACTGTGTATCCCTGGATGGGCCACACGAGTGTACAAATGACTCAGGGAATAACTGTGTTCCCATTGGTCAGCATGTTTTGGGTTAGCTAGCTTGATAGCCCTCACCAGTGGAATTGAAAACATCTGTCCCTCTGCCCCTTTTCAAGGTTTGCCTGTAATGTTTACCTGTTTCCAAGAACACACGGGAGGTTTAGCAGGAAAAGACATGAATTTATTTACTCAAATAAGCTGAACAGGATGCTCCACTGAGGCCAGGTAGAGAATGGGCCACGCCATCACTGAGCACAGGTTCAGGTTATATACATTAAGAACTAAGCAAGCATAAATCAATTAAATACCAATGCAGATTCCTTGTTGCCAAGACAGGGATATTATTTGATAGCTGCAATAAAAGCTTAGCTTATTGATGAACAGAACCAGCAGAGTATGTTAGGGGCTGGTGCCCCTAATTCGTGATATTAATGTGGGAGGGATGTGTATACCTCTGGAATGACCCTGGCTGTGGGTCAGTTTTGAGGTGACAGGGTAATGCTCATAAAATTTTTATGCTGTGACCTGCAGCTGGGTCTCAGGGAGATGAGGTAAAGGTGGAGAAGGAAAGAGAGCTCAATATATGGAGCTGACTTTTGAGGTTCCACCTACATCCACTATTTATTTTTCTTTCTTTTAAGCCTTGCCGTAGGGCTATAGGGTGCATGTGCTTGCCAGAGATAAAGAGAGAAATTACTCCCTAGGAGGGATGTCCATGTCACAATCCCTTCTCCTCCCCAATCTCCTCTCAGGATCTTGGGTATGCATTCACACACACCCAGCATGATTCTCAAGCTACTGGGTCCAGGACTTGAACTGAGAAGTTGGTCATGTGACATCCAGTGCCTTAATCGCCACACCATCTGCTGGACCCTACATCTACTATTTTTTAAGTTTATTTTATTATTATAATCATTTTAGACATTCAATCGCTGCACATCATTTAGCTTGTAAAGGGAATTTACCTAGCATGAACTACACCTCAGACCAATCCAGTTGGGAATACTATACATGTCATCGTCAACAGGTAATGAATTATGTCTGTGTCCCACAAATGTCTTACCTCTCTATTTTTTCTTACAACTTTCCTTCTCTACACTCTTCCCCTCTCTTGCCCTCCTTCCACTCTGTCCCCTAGTGTCCATAACTATTTTCAGTGCTTTTATGTCCTCCAATCTTTCAGTCTAAGGAGACGTCATGGTGCCACACTTCTCTTAAGAATCAACTCAGAAAACAAGACAGGCTGCCTATGTAACACTTGAACTGCTTCTCACTTCTCTGGGAACCACCTGTGCTTTGCTGTCATTCACCTCCAAGCCTCTTCCCAGAAGCCTCCCCCAGGTTAACATGGCACCACTGTAGATGCCCACCTGGCTCAGGAAATGCCTCCTGCCCTGCACTTGGGCCTTTGCTACTGCCATCACCTTGTCAATGGAGAGGAAAATTGTCACCCTCTTCCTTCTTCTTATGGCCTTCCTCTTATCAGGGTCCCACAGTAGAGTTTCATGGGCCCAGAGCTGCTACAGTGTGTTTACTTTTTAAAAACAACTTTATTGACATACAATTTGTATACTATACAATTTACCCTTTTAATGTCTGCAAATCGGTGGCTTTTGTTATATCACATTATTGTTTTTTAAATCATAATATATATAACAGAAAATTTGCCATTGCAGCCGTATTTAAGTGCACAATTCATTGGTATTAGTTATATCCACAGTGTTGTGCAACCATCACCATTTCTAAAACTTTTCATCACCCAGACAGAAACTCTTAACCATCAAACAGTAACTCCTTAGTTTTCCCTCTCCCAATCCCTGGTGACCTCTAATGTACTTTCTACCTATGAATTTGCATATTCGTAAGTGGAATCATATAATATTTATCCTTTTGTGTCTGATTTATTTATTTAGCATACAATTTTTAAGATGCACTCATGTTGTAGCATGTACCTGAACTTCATTCTTGAATTTCATTCCTTTTTTGTTCAAAAATTTTTTTTTCATAGAGCATGTGTGTTCACTGGAGAGAGAGAGGAGAGAGAGAGAGAGGGAGAGATAGTGAGATGTAAAATGAGAAACAACCCCATTCTCCTCTCAGGATTTTAGACATGCACACACACATGTCCAGCATAATTTTCAAGCCATTAAGTCTGAGATTTGAACTGTGATTGTCCATGTGGAGTCCAGCACCTTAAACACTGTGTCACCTGCTGGCCTGAACCTCATTATTTTAATGGTTAAACAATGCTCTGGTGTATGTTTACACCACCTTTTGTTTACCTTTCCTCTACTGGTGAATGGGTTGGGTTGATGGATGTTGGGTTGTTTCCACCTTTGGCTATTGTGAATAATGCAGCTATAAGCATTGGTTTATAAGTATTATTTTGAGTCCTTGCTTTGGATTCCTTTGGGTATATAGTTAGGAGTGGAATTGTTGGATGCCAGTTGTATGCTGACCTTTTGGGAAACCATCAGGCTGTTTTCTGCAGCAGGTGCACATTGTACAGTGCATTCAGGCCAAGTTTTTATTTCTACACAAATGCCACATTTCTCCCAAAGACAGGAGAGCACTGATAGGCTCCTTAAGATGCACTCATGTTGTAGCATGTACCTGAACTTCATTCTTGAATTTCATTCCTTTTTTGTTCAAAAATTTTTTTTTCATAGAGCATGTGTGTTCACTGGAGAGAGAGAGGAGAGAGAGAGAGAGGGAGAGATAGTGAGATGTAAAATGAGAAACAACCCCATTCTCCTCTCAGGATTTTAGACATGCACACACACATGTCCAGCATAATTTTCAAGCCATTAAGTCTGAGATTTGAACTGTGATTGTCCATGTGGAGTCCAGCACCTTAAACACTGTGTCACCTGCTGGCCTGAACCTCATTATTTTAATGGTTAAACAATGCTCTGGTGTATGTTTACACCACCTTTTGTTTACCTTTCCTCTACTGGTGAATGGGTTGGGTTGATGGATGTTGGGTTGTTTCCACCTTTGGCTATTGTGAATAATGCAGCTATAAGCATTGGTTTATAAGTATTATTTTGAGTCCTTGCTTTGGATTCCTTTGGGTATATAGTTAGGAGTGGAATTGTTGGATGCCAGTTGTATGCTGACCTTTTGGGAAACCATCAGGCTGTTTTCTGCAGCAGGTGCACATTGTACAGTGCATTCAGGCCAAGTTTTTATTTCTACACAAATGCCACATTTCTCCCAAAGACAGGAGAGCACTGATAGGCTCCTTAGAAGGGGAAATTCTAAAAGCTAGCCACTAGTCCACTGGTGTTGGTTCACAGGTACATGCTCAGAGGTGCTGAGTGCTCTACTCTAACCTGGCTTCTCTCTGCTCCTCCAGTCTAGCCTACTGATTATGCTGTCCATACCTAGCCCTCAGACATTGATACTGTTTGAGTTCTAGTCCAAGAATCTCTAAAACCTTAATTCAAATCAATCAATAAACATAGATACCAGAAAAGGAGCCTTATTGCCAACTCTAGATACAGATTTCTGCTGGGTTCAGCTGGGCAAACCTTTCAAGAATGTTTTTACATGGAGTCTGGCCTGTTGGCTCTATCTACATTTGCCGAGCAATTCAGTAAGTCAATCCATTAGACATGAGATGATTAGTATGCTGTGAGCCCAGGCCCTCCAAGATAGGATGAGATATGCAAGAGATCTAATTAGGTAATGCCTGTGAGGGAGGGGAGGGGAGCCAAGGAGGCCAAGGAGCTGCTGGTTTGCGATGCAGGTCTGACCCACAGGGAAGGATGGAAGGAAGGCAAGGTTGGATGGAAGCATCCCAGGCTACTGTACAATCTCAGGAAGTTCAACAAGCATGGACATGTTCAGTTCTAAACTGATTGTCATCTCTCAGAAACGGGCCTGCCTCAGTATCCCCATCATGCTCAGTCTTTGGTTGGGAGCAGTCCCAGAGAGATGTGGGCTCAGCACAAACTCAGTGATGAATTTCAGACCAGGATCAGGGGCCTCAGAATTCTGAAAGCCATGATCCTATTGAAGTGATCAAGTATATTGGATGTGGTGACATCTAGAATAATTCTTATTGAAGCAGGCGCAACTCTTGGAGGAGCATCTCCAAGAGAAGTGGGGAAGGAAGCAGGAGCGACTCCATTTTGGAGGAGCACCTCCATTATAAACTGTTAGATTCTTATGACTCGAAACTCTTTTTCCTAAGAGCACATAGAGTGATTAATACTCCTATTGTCTTCAAACCCCACTCCTCTTAGTTGCCTGGTTGAGTCCCAGGCCTGTTGGCTTAAACTCACGCCAGGTGTGTGTGTGTGCATGCCCAAGATCCCAAGAGGAGAATAGAGGAGAAGAATTGCGGTGTGACCATCCCCACTGGGGAGTGATTTCTTGCTTTCTGTCTCTCTGTCTCTCTCTGTCTTTTCGGCCAGCGCATGCAACCTATAGCAAAAACCTCTCTTAAAAAAACAAACAAACAAACAAACAAAAAAAAACAACAATCTCTAGTCCCTATACCTTCTCCAGAGCCATGGAAACCACTGAGATGCCATTGTGTTTAGGCAGGGACCGAACATACCCTTAGGAATTATTAACCTGCTTGTTCTGCTTCTGTAATGCGCTTTTGCTTTTATAGTCCTAAGATCTACTCCCTACCCTTTCAAGCCTGCAGCACCTTGTCCTTTCATATCGGAAAAGATTGTGAATATAAGCTCCCTTTTCCTTTCACTCGGGGCTGTGGGGTTTTGAGAGACATGAGTGCCCCTGTATGCTACCGGCTTAATCAATAAACTCCAATAAATTTCACTATGTCTGGATGTCCTCTTATTTCTTGCTAATTAGACTACAACATTATGAGATTTGTGAAGAAAAAAAATTCTATTGGGAGGCTCTTTTACCATTTCCTGCGAGAGCCTCTTTCTCCTGGCAGCTTTCTAGAATATCTGCGTGGTAGTACATTTACTTATCATAGCTGGCTTGGCAATTTCCTATCTTCTAAAATGTCTGGCTCTGGGACAAATATGTCCCCCCTTCAAGACTAAGATGGGAGTTCTAATATACCAGCTCTAACACCGGGTCCAACAGTGCAGTAACCTTGAGAGCACTTTAATAACTATCAAATCACTCCATTCTGATGAGTGCCCCCATGCAAAAGTCTCAAGTGACAGGTAAGAACTAGAAGCTAGGGCTGCAGACTCCCAATCCAGTGTGTAGTTCAATATCTTGAATCATATTTTATTTTTCCCTTAAGTTCTCATTGTTTGGAATCATTTGGACCCTTGAAGACTTCAGGCTTGTGATTTCATCCTGACACTTGTGGACATCAAAGGGTGTCTTTCCCAGTGAAATGAGAGGACTTTGTACTACACCGTTTCACCTCTTCTCTGGTGTTTGCTTTGCTCTATTTCCTGCTTATTCAAATCCTCATCCATCTCTTTGTCTCTCATTGTCCTTTCTCATTCCTGACCATTGGCCTTGGCTGTGTCTTCCCTGTTATATTTAGCTCTCCTCTCTGGGCCCACGGTTGCACTGGGTATGTTAAAAGGAGCTGTCACCACACTGGGCACAGCCTGTGACCTTTCCATTCTTGCTCTGAAGGACCTCATTCAGGGAGACTGGGGCCTGTGGCTTGGCCACACAACAAGAAGAAAACTACTGATGTGTATGGACTAGGCTTTCGGGTTAAATGTCCTTACGACACCTTATAACTTGCAGAATGCATAAACTGCTAGAACTCTATTCACAGCAGAAATACATTCTTCCATGTGGCACTGAACTAAATTAGAGAAAATGCATTGACACAGACGGGGGAGCAGTTTGATTAATTAGGGGCCTAAATCAAACATCGCTGCTTACTCTCACTGCTCCCGCTGTTGCTGTGCATTAGCATTCAGCTGCTCAGACCTTTAAATAGTACCTGTTCCCCTGAAGGAAAACTTCAAGGTCCATTCATTTACTAAAGGCTACGATTTCCACCAGGGGATCCTGTGCTAGACTGTGGGGCCCAGACCCTGAGAGGCTGTGCTCACTTAGGCCAAGGGCATGCAAGAGGCTTCTTGCCCCTGCTTTCTCTGCACGCCCTGTTTCTAAGCTGTCTGTCTTTGATGGAAATGATGGGGCCTTTTCTCTGCTTTCACTTTACTCTTGTTAAAAAACAAAAATAAAACAAGACTGCTGAGAGTTTTGTGTTTTTTGTTTGTTTTATTTTTAATTTAATTTAATTAAATTAATTTTTTTTTTTTTTTGGCTAAACGAAGTAAAACTTAGGGCTGAGACATACAAAGACATGGACTGCTGTGCGGTACCAATGATTAGTCTAGTAAACACATGAAGAGACAGTAATTCAGTTACAACCGGAAAATGTGAGGGAAAAGTACACTGTGAGAAAATATAACAGGGGTACTAACATTCTGGCTGTGAGAAAGGACTGGGCGTGAGGAAGTAACATTTATATTGAGGCTTGATGGAGGGTAGGAGCAAGATGAGAATGAGGCAAGGGAGGAAGAGTGTGCTAGACAGAACACAGCACGGGCAAAGACCAGGGACAGGACAGACTGTGCTTTGAAGGACCTGACAGAGCTGGTTTCTTTGCTGAGGAGGCAGCGTGTAGCAGCAGAGGGAGGTGTGGTTGGAGAGGTGGGCAGGGGCAGCACTTTGTAGTCCATATTAAGACTTGATGTGGTTTAAGAGTAACTGGAGATTCGCTGAAGGGCAGATTTGGGCTTATAGGTACTCATGTGGCTGCTGTGAGGCGAGAACCTTAGAGGGGGGACTGTTGCAGGAAGTGGAGCATAAGAGAATTGGGCAGGTTTAGGGGTGTTTAGGAGGGAAAGCTGAACTGGTGATTGATGTGGGCTGAAAGGATGGAAAAAACAGTGACATCCAGATTTGTGTCAAAATCTCTCAGCTGAAGGTGATGCCATTTTGAGAGAAAACACTGAAGAAAAAACAGTTTGGTGATGGGGGAATGAATAGGATCCAGGTTATATTTTGGACACGTTGACCTTCAGAGGTGAGGGAAACATGCAGAGCAATGCATGAATCTGGACTTCACATAGGAGATTTGTGTTAAATATACTCAATGGTGAATCACTGAAAATGATAGATACTCAAAATGGTGAATTCCCTAGTGGTTGAAGCCCCAGAGAAGAGAACAGATGAGCTAAGAAAAGGTCTACCTTATAACCCAGGGTGCCGCAATATTTTGAAAGTTCCATAAAGAAGGAAGACCCAGCAAAGGAGAATGATAAGGAACAATCAGTGAGAACAAAACAAAACAAAACAAAACAAAACAAAACCACAACAGAATAATGAAGTTAAGGAAGAGAGTAGAAAAACAAAGTGGGGGATCAGATGGTGCGGCAGTGGTAAAACATTATATTCTGCAAGGCTGACCCATGTAGGAAGTTCTGAGTTCATGTCTAGAGACCTGCCTTGAGAATGCTGGGCAGTAAGTGCCCATGATCTGGGGCTGGCTGAAGCTGGAGGTGATTCGGCATCAAGATCCTGCTGGGGCTCTCTCTCTCCCTGTCAAGGGCTATCTCTCTCCCGATTTCTCTCTCACTTATGCAAGAAATAAATAAAACAAAACAAAGTGGAGGGTATAACTATTGTGGAGACAGCAGGTAAAATGAGAACTGAAAAGTGTCCACTGATTTAAGCATTTGGAGGTCAAGGGTGGCCTTGGTAGAAACATTCTGGTGCTATGGTAGGTGGAGACACATCAGTGTGAGTGGAGGAGTGAGTGAGTGGAAGGCGTGTGGAAGGCAAGTGAACTGAAGAGTGAGTAAAAGTGAGTGAGTGAAAGAGTGAGAAGGTGGAATGAATAAGTAGTCAGAGTATACCAACAAGAAATCACGTTTCATTCTGTTATGACGAGGAAGCACATTCTCAGAAAGATGAGTCTATCCCTGGAGGCACAGTAAGCCATAGTTTAGGGGGCACAGAAATAGGAGTGCCTGGTGCTTCCCCAGTCAACAGCAAGGGCTGATCATTCCAGGACAGAACCCCCTGCTTTTGACTCTGCCCCTGTGTTATGAAGGGAATGCTACTAGAGGAATGTTGAATGAGTAGTCTTCTAGCTCAGGTTTTTCTTCAGGTGGTGGTTTCTTTTCTGTGTAATAATGCAAGACATGTCTCCATCTCTGTTAGAGGCCTCCTCATCCACAAGAACATTGGGAGTCTCAGATCAGAGAAGTGAAGGATAACTCAGGTTATGTTGGTGTGTTGAATGGGCAGTGCCTTTTTTGTGGCACTTAGGAGAGAAAAAGCTGGATGAAGGGGCAGGATGCTTTAGGCCACTTCAGCCCCAGCAGTGGTGGCCCATGGCCTGTGGCTTTTTTTCCCCCCTCCATTTATTTATTTATTTTTCCGCAAACATTTACTTTACATATCAAAAAATTTTTGCTCATACTCCATAGTTCTTGACAGTTAATAACTTTCAAAATTTCAAAACACTGACTTTTAAAGATAATGTTCAAACTATTATAATTTCTTTATAATTTTGTTTGTGACTCTATAACAAGAGAGTATAGTTTTAAATATTTTTGAGAATATATGTACATGTCAACTACTCAGATTGTTGAAAAGCAAATACCCAGTATACTAGTCACACATAAGCCTTCTCAATTCAGCCCTGCCTACCAAGTATTCTGTGATATACCATCTGCTAGCAAAGATCATTCTCTTTTTCTTCTTTCAAAGTCTTTCTCAAGATAATCCTCTGGTGTGGTTGCTCTTTTGCAATCTCTACTGATTACAATGCTGGGCTGGAAAAGTCCAGGCTATTTTATGTTATAAATTCTTTCATACATCTTCTCTAATCCTCTTTGCCAGGCAGAACTATTTATGGTGCCAGGCTATCTTTCTAAGAGCTTCTGTTGACTCACTTGAGATCCACGTTAGTTCCATAGTTTTCTGATTAATCTTTAGTTGAGACATTACCTATTTAATAATGAGTATTTCCAATTTCTGATTCAATGCAACAAGCATTATTGAATTTATGCAAATAACCCTTCTGCTACAAAATAAGGATACTCCCAAATATTTCCAATTCAAGAAAGGGGCCAGGAAGAAAGAAAAGTTTATATTTCCATTTAAAGAAACAAACAAGAAAAATATTTTAACAAATTGCTAAACGTATCAACAACTCTAAAGAAAATAAAATGTTTAAACTGGGGAAAAAAGCACAGTAAAAAAAAAGAAGAAATCAGTAATGTTTTACTCAAAAGTCATAAAATTCTATTTTGTGGTTTCAATCTATGTTCAAACTCTCTTCTGTTGAATATGCAGTGTTACTGTGGTCCAATCTTTCTGTTTAAATCCTAGAAGTTAACATTCAATGTTATTATTGATATTTCTTGTCCCTAGCATTAAATTGATCAGTTTCTTGGTTGCTTTTTGTTCTTTTATTTCTGAATGTATGTCTTTGGTTTTCCTGGTAAAGCACTCCTCTCAGAACTTCTTGAAGAGTGGGTTTGGAATTCTTTCGGGTCTTGTTTATCTGAGAATGTTTTTTATCCTTTCTTTCTATATGAAGGATAATCTTGCTGGGTATACTATTCTCAGTTGAAACTATTTTTCACTTAACACTTTGAATATATTTTCTCATTCTTTCCTTGCTCACATTGTATCTGATGAGAGGCCTGATGTTAGCCTGATGAGATAACCTTTTTATAAGTAACCTGACATTTCTTTCTTGTCAGTTTTAGTATCTTGTGTTTGAATGTGGATTTGGCCATTCTGGCTATAATGTGCCTTGGAGAAGATGTTTTTGGTTTGATTCTATTAGGGGTCCTTTGTATTTCTTGGGTCTGGATATTTGAATGCCTCTCTAGATTTGGAAAGTTTTCTTCCAAGATTTCATGGAATAGATTATCAATGTTCTTATTAGTTTCCTCACCTTCTGGGATACCAATTACCCAGATGTTTGGGAGCTTAATACTGTCTAGTATTTCTCGTATAGTATTCTCATTTTTTTAAGGTTATTTTAACCATTTTTTCCCCCTGGATCAGAGGTTTTGGCTTCAAAATCTGAGATTCAATGTTTATGCATGGACTAATCTGTTCTTAATACTTTCGAGGGAGGTTTTGATTTCCTGATTGGCAGCCTTCATCTCTAACAGTTCCATTTGATTCTTTTTTATGGTGTGTATTTTCCTCTTTCAGATCATGGAAGAACTTCAACACCTCCTGGAACTCATTGTCTCTTTTCTCCTGCATCTTCTGGAGTTCATTGTCTCTCAGCTTTTGCATCTCATTTAGTTTTGTCACTATGAATATTCTGAATTCTCTATCAGACATTTCCATGAGTTCTATTATACTATCTGTGGATGATGAAAGATTGTTCTTTTCCTTTAGGTGAGAGATATTTTCTTAATTTCTCATGTTTCTTGTGCCTCTGTGGTTGTTTCTGGTCATTCTGTGACAAAATCTGTACTCTGTTGTGCTTTGCAATGTGGTATCTACAGAAAAATTAGGAGTTCAGATTTATAAAAATAATTTATTCATTAAAGCAGGAGGTTCAATAAGCTGTGAGGATTTCAATGACTCTAAAAGTATTCAGATGCTTGGTTACTGTGTACCTAGGCCTATCTAGACATTCAGTGTGTGGAGAGTGACGCTTAGAGTGGGAAAGTAAAGTTAAAAAAATAAGCAAAAAGGAAAAAAACTAGAAAAATACTACCAAAAAAAGAGGGAAACAAAGTTTTTTACATGTAAAAAATAAAAACTGCATGGACACACCTCAGCTTTAAAATAGCTTCTGGAATTAGCAAGTGAAAGAAAAGGCCCAAGGTGAGGAGTGACTGAAAATTAAAAAAAAATATTAAAAATTTTAAGAGAGAGAGAGTGCAATACAGACAGAGAGACATCCTGCCAAAGACAGAAAAGATGGAAGTTGCCTTACCTTGTCTGAACATTTCAGGAGTCTAGGAGATGGAGTTTAGAGCACAGCTTCTTCCCTGAATATGCAGGGCACACCTCAGCTTTAAAATCTATGGCCTGTGACTTTGACAAAGTCCTTTTCCACAGCTGGGGTCATGAGTAAGCCAAGTGACAAATGTCGAATCATTTTGAGTGTTCAACCAGAAAGCCTAGGAACCCCGATGGACATCTCATCATGACACATACTCAAGGAATCTCAATGAATGCCAGGCAGAAGGACAGATTATAATGCAGCATTTACACAAAGCACTCCTTCACAATCAATCCAGTTCTAAAGTCCTTAAATTATAACCAGAACGAAAGGTGGTTATGTATGTAGTTCCTCCCTCTTGGTACCATCATTTCTTCAATAGAAAGATGGAAAAACTTCTATGTCCGAAGATGTCTTTCTCTGGAGGAGTCAGGGGACCCTGTAGGTGTTGGAGTACACAGAAAAAAGAAAGAAGAAAGAAAAAGAAAGAAAGAAAGAAAGAAAGAAGCTTTTGAACTGTATTTTGGTGTGTGTGTGTGTGTTTTTGAATGTGTGTGTGTGTGTGTGCGTGTGCACGCACATGCCTGCAAGTACAAATTCAGATGATAAAATTCCTGAAGAAGTCCAAGACAGTATTTCAAGAATGATGTCACAGCCCATTTCAAAGGAATAAGTTCAGCTGTTTATTTGGACTTCATGACTGTGCTTAGAAAAAGAAAATTACCTGGATTTACTAGCTATTTTACTATTGGGTAGCTATAACTTGGTCTGAACTTTTTAATATACGTTTTTAAAGCTTATTTATCTATCCCGTTTGAGAGAGAGAAACAGAGGGCAGCACTCCCAACAGGCAACATGGTCCCAACACCGTGATCCACACCAACCATTAGCTAGCTTTGGATCATGGGCAAATGTGTACCTGGAGTACACAGGAAGGTCTCTGGACTTGAACTGGGGACCTTTATGGGATTTCCCTTGGTGTGTTGTGTTTTGAGTCAGATCTCACATGGCTGGCCAAGTAGTTTGAATCTTGGCCCCAGAGGTTTGAAATCCATACTGGGCACATATGCACGTGTGCCCCAAATCTCAAAAGGACAGAGAAACGAGGGAGAAGGGATTGCACCATGACCATACCCTATCATGGGATGCTTTCTCCCTTTGTCTCTCTGTCTCTTTGGTGATGCACATGCCCTCTGACAAAACAAAACACACATCCAAAAACATTGTGTTTTACTGCTGCACCACCATCTGGCCCCTAACCTAGTCTAAGTTTTGCTTAAATTGGCACCCATAAATTGTTGTGACTTCCAGCCATTTTATATCCTTTCTAATGGTAAAGAGGAAGATTATTTATAATGTTCAGTAACCTCATGTTTGAGGTTATTTGAGCATTTCCTTGATGTGGAGAGAGATCACGAGTTGCAGTTTCTAGAATGAGCCTTCCTCTTCGCTCTGTTCCTATGGTAGCAATAATAGACACAGACTAGGGCTGAAATAGCACCTCCTGCTGTGAAATGCCACCACACTCAAATGAAAGCCACCTAAGTTTGAGGCCTTTTTTAAAAATTAAAATTAAATGTTTATCTTTTTTACTTTGCCAGAGGGAGTGAGAAAGCACCTCCACATGATGATCATGCTGTAATTTCTTCTCTTCCATCTCTCCTTCCTTTCAAGATTTTGAGCATGCATACATACACATATACGACATGTTTCTCACATCACCAGGTCTGGGATTCAAACAATGCAGTTGGCTGGTCACTTAGAATCCAGCCACATTAACCACCACACTATGGACTGGCCCCGAAGCTTTTAATTCTTTTTTTTTTTAATTTTATTTTTTATTACCGTAATCTTGCTTATATTACATTGAATCACATATATCTTTATAGTGTATTACATTTCTTTTTCCAGAAGAAATACCATGCGTAGCAGTCAAGACAAATACATTACTATCCACATCATCATCATTAAATAATTTTTCATAATTTTTTTCCAAATTATTATTATTATTTTTATTCTCATTATTTTTAAAACATTCAAACACTATATATCATTTTGCTTGTAAGAAGAATTTACCCGGGACCAGCAGTTAGCATAATGGCTATGTCACTGGACTCCCATGTAGTCGACTGAGGTTCAAGTCCCAGACTCAGCGCCTTAAACTCACACCAGGCATGTGTGCATGCATGCCCAAGATCCCAAGAGGAGAATGGAGGAAAAAGGATTGCGGTGTGGTCATCCCCCCTGGGGGGTGATTTCTCTCTTTCTGTCTTTCTGTCTCTCTCTGTCTTTCTAGCAAGCGCATGCACCCTATAGAAAAAACCTCTCGAAAAAAAAAAAAAAAAAGAATTTACCCAATATGAAATACTTCTCAGACCAGTCCAGTTGAGAATACTATAATGTTATCATCAACAGGTAATAAACCATTTGTGTCCCACTAATGTCATGCCTCACCATTTATTCTGTTGCTGTCCTTCTCTATACTCTTCCCTTCTCCTGTCCTGTTTCACACTGTCTTCAGCATCCCTATTTTCACTGCTTTTATGTCCTCTGATATTTCAATCTCTACCATAGAGTGCAGATAGTTGGTATATATTAGGTGGCTACACACAATATCTTTCTTTCATATTCTGGCTTGCTTCACTCAGCAATAGATTCTCCATATCTGACCACTTTTTTATTTATTTATTTATTTATTTATTTTTATTTCATTTTCTTTTATACATTCAATCACATTATTATTTGGCTTACAAAATGGATATTTCAACAGGTAAACATTTCTCCCTAGTACAGTTGATAAAACTACAAAATATCTTTTTAAAAAATTTTTTATTATCATCATAATCTTCTTTATATTACATTGGATTACATATAACTTTACAGGGTATTACATTGCTTTTTCAAAAGGGAATGCCATGCTCATTAAGTACCTTCACTGTGTTTATGTCCTCCGAATTTTTGCTCTCTATTATAGAGTGCGGATAGTCGGTATATATTGAGTGGATACATACAATATCTTTCTTTCATAGCCTGGCTTACTTCACTCAGCAATAGATCCTCCATATCTGACCATTTTCTATCAAATTCCAGGGTCTTGTTATTTTTTATGGCTGAGTAGTATTCCATAGAGTATATATACCACACTTTTCCAATCCATTCATCAGTTTGTGGACATTTAGGTTGGTTCCATGTCTTGGCAATTGTGAATAATGCTGCAATAAACATGGATGTGCAAGCACTTTTCTGACTGAGCGTTCTCCTGTCTTTTGGGTAAATACCCAGAAGTGGGATTGCTGGATCAAATGGTAGTTCTATTTGTAGATCTTTGAGGAACCTCCATATTGTTCTCCACAGTGGTTGAACTAGTTTACATTCCCACCAACAGTGTAGGAGGGTTCCCTTTTCACCACATCCCCGCCAACACTTATCACTTTTTATATTCTTAATCTTTGCCATTCTGACAGGGGTTAGGTGGTATCTCATTGTGGTTTTTATCTGCATTTCCCTTATGATGAGGGATGTCGAGCATTTCCTCATATGCTTTTTGGCTGTTCGTATGTCTTCCTTAGAGAGACTTTTGTTCAGCTCACTTTCCCATCTTTTAATCGGGTTAATCATTTTTTTTCGCATAAGGCACTTGAGTTCCCTATGTATTCTCGTTATCAGTCCCTTGTCTGAGGCATATTTAACAAAAATATTTTCCCATTCTGAGGGTTGTCGGTTCACACTTGTTACTGTGTCCTTTGCTGTGCAGAAACTTCTTAGTCTAATATAGTCCCACTTGTCTATTTTAGGGATTATTGCCTGTGCTTTGGGAGTCTTATTTAAGAAGTCTTTGCCTACTCCAATGTCTCCCAGAGTTTCCCCAGCATTTTCCACAAGTAGTTTTATTGTCTGAGGTCTTAGGTTCAGATCTTTGATCCATTTTGAGTTGACTGTTGTTAATGGTGAAAGATGGGGGTTCAGTTTCATCTTTCTGCAGGTGGATACCCAGTTTTTCCAGCACCATTTACTAAAGAGGTTTTCCTTTTCCCAATGGATTGACTGATATCCTTTGTCAAAGATCAGTTGGCTATAAGCTTTGGGAGTTATTTCTGGGGTCTCTATTCTCTTCCATTGGTCCACATGTCTGTTTTTATGCCAATACCATGCTGTTTTGATGACCACAGCTTTATAGTATATCTTGGGATCAGGGAGTGATATGCCTCCTACTCCATTCTTCTTACGCAGGATTGCTTTTGCAATACGAGGTCTTTTATGGTTCCAGACAAATTCTATAATTGTCTTTTCTAGATCTCTGAAGAATATCTCTGGTATTTTGATTGGAATTGCATTAAACATGTAGATTAATTTGGGTAGAATTGCCATTTTGATTATGTTAATTCTACCAATCCAGGAGCATGGGATGTCCTTCCACTTTTTTATGTCACTTTCAATGTCTTTTTTAAGATTCTCGTAGTTTTCTTTATAAAGGTCTTTGACTTTCTTAGTTAGGTTTATCCCTAGGTATCTTATACACCTTGTGGCTATGGTGAAAGGGATTCCTTTCTTCAGCTCTGCTTCGTTCAACTTGTTGTTCATAAATAGAAATGCTATAGATTTTTGGATATTGATTTTGTATCCTGCCACCTTACTGTATTCACTTATTACTTCAAGCAGTTTTTTCATGGATACCTTTGGGTCTTCTAAGTATACCATCATGTCATCTGCAAATAAAGATATTTTCAACTCTTCTGTGCCTATTCGAATGCCTTTAATATTGTTCTCTTCTCTGATTGCAATAGCTAAGACTTCCAGTACTATATTAAAGAGCAGTGGAGAAAGTGGGCAGCCTTGCCTGGTACCTGTTTTCAGAGGAAAAGCTTTCAGCTTTTCCCCATTCAGTACACTGTTAGCTGTAGGTTTTTCATAGATTGCTTTTATTGTGTTCAGAAATGACCCTTCTATACCAATCTTACTGAGAGTCTTAATCATAAAAGGATGTTGTATTTTATCAAATGCTTTCTCCGCATCAATTGAGATGATCATATGGTTTTTATCTTTCTTTCTGTGAATGTGGTGTATTACATTTAAAAACTACAAAATATCTTCAACAGATAAATTAATGCTTTGCCTCCCTATTTTTCTTCTAAATGTCTTTCCTCAGACCCTCCTGTTTCAAACACACTCTGGTATTTACATCTTTATACTGTGTTTCTATATCCTTCAGTCAATTAGTTTCAGTCATAGAGTGCGGACACTTGGTATATGTTAAGTGGGGACCACACATTCTATCAAATGCCAGGGTCTTATTTATTTATTTATTTATTTTTATGGCTAAGTAGTATTCCATAGAGTATATGTGTCACACTTTTTCAATCCATTCATCTGTTTGTGGACATTTGGGTTGGTTCCATGTCTTAGCAATTGGAAATAAGGCTGCAATGAACATTGCCGAGGCTTTTAATTCTTTTAGGCTTTTAATTAAATTACTCTTAGGTCATTGGAAAGTCGTGATGTATTTTGTGTATTTTTCTATGCAAAAATCTGTCGTTATTTTCCTGACAACCCAATATTTGACAAACAAGAAAAGAAGGCAAGCCATTTGACTTAAGAGAAAGTACAAATGGGTTTCAAGGTCTTTGTCACAAAGCTATTGTCCCTTGAAGGGTATTATCATCATGTCTAGAGACCAACTGATACGTGAGACAAGTGGAGTTTGCCTCAAACCTCAGTGTATAATGTTGTTTGGTAGAACTTGATTTAGGCCTGAAGATGAGTGAACACAATGTGCAGCCCATAGCACCTGCCTAACTCCTTGAAAATCCTTTACTGAAAGAATTTCCTTACTTGTGAAAATTTCACCCAGAAATTTAATTTGCTCAATTCCTTGATAAATCTCTCTGCAATTTCTCAGTGGACCGTGTGAACAATATTTACTTGATTTGAATAAATGACTAGCAATATGCAGAAGGAAGCTTCTTTTTACAGTGTATCAATTGATTAATGACTTGGGCCAAATTCACTTTATGGCTCTTGGCTGCATTATTAGTCATTTTATAATAATGGGATTTTGTCACTTTCAGATGCAACTTTCTTTATGGAAATCCAGTTATGGTCACATGTGCTTGGAACAGTTATCTGCGAGAGTATGGGAATAGGTACATACCCTGCGACTATTCAGTGACTTTGACTATTCAGTAAATTCTTGTTTTTGGAGAGGTTTTTTGCTATAGGGCACGTGCACTAGCCAGAGAGACAGCAAGAAATCACTCCCCACCCCTCACCCCCAAGGGATGGCCATGCCTCAATCCCTTCTCCTCCATTCTTCAGGGATCTTGGGCACACATACACATGCGCCCAGCGTGAGTTTAAGCCACCGGGTCCAGGACTCAAACTATGGTCTACTACATGGGAGTCCAGCGACATAGCCATTTGGCCAACTGCTGGTCCCAATACTGTGTTTTATAACTATGCCACATATTAGGATCAGTTCACAGTGCAGGTTGAGGCAGTTTTAAGGCAGAGCAGAGCAGAGCAGTGATTACCATCATTCTGTGGTGAAACATCTAGCCATGAGCAGTATCAGTTTGGGTCTCCTATAGCAAAACTGTTGGGATGATTAGAGGGTGGGACTATGCAGAGACTCAAGCTTAGAACCACCATGGCCACTTGGAAGGTCAAAAAGCCTGATGGTCTTCTGAAATGTTCTTACTCTTCGTTTTGACTGCATTTTTCCAAACAAGATGCCAGTACATACTCAGAGCCAATGCAGGCATAGCAAAAGAAGCAGGTTTCCATATATCATGTACAAAATACAATTTTTATTTTCTTTTACTTCTACAGGAGAAAGTAATAGTTCTCATTCTGATAAATAACTAAGCTCTGTAGAAATAATAATTAATATGGTTTATTCCAAGCAAAATAGGTGGGACCAAAGCCCAGAAACATGAAAGTGTTTCAGGGTGCTCAGATTCAGTGGTTCTTTTATTCAATTCTGAGAGCAGAAGATACAGACAAAATTGCAAATCAGTGTAAGAAGTTTTCATTGGCCTGACTCAAAAAGGTGGGACATCTGGAAGTGGGGGCTTGTAGGTTATAGGTGGATTAAGAAATATTTTAGGTTAGTATTGGTTAAATGTGCAAGTGTGCCTCAAAGAGACTTGGAAACAGCAGAAAAGAATGTCTGAGTTTAGCTTAGAGGTACAGAAGAAGGCCTTACAATTTATCGGGTGATACTATGTTAGAGTCAGGATATAGGAGTTGCTCACAGTCACTAGACCACAGCTGTCTGATATGGCACAATTAGTGTTTGTAAATGTGACTATCCTAGGCCCCATGGAAAGTATCTTAGAATAGGAAGATTGGTCAGAAATCTTTCCTTACTCAGAAGTTTCTTTCTCCATTGATATCCACACATAACATGACTTTCCTGAAAGTGTGTGGCTGCTGGTGCAATATTTGATGGTGTTGTATGAGATTATCCTTTTCCATAGGCCAGAATATGTCGTTTGGGGGCCCTGTTACTGATCTAGTTCCTTTATATAGTTCCTTCCTAAGGTTTAATTATTTAAAAAATGAAAACAAAGAAACAGAAAACCTGTTAAAATGAGTCTCATCTCCAAGGTCACCTTAAAATTCAGTGAACTATCACATTACTGAAGAAAACCAGAATACATTTTGTAGATAATTTATTTGTCATGAATCTTGGCCAGTCATCCAGTAGTAGTCTTCATTTTTGTTAACTTTTCACTTATTTGTGTCTGCCAATGGACCTTCAGAATCCTTGAGTAAGGATTTATATTTGACGCTTAAAAACATCTCCTTTAACAAACAAACAAACAAACAAACAAACAAAAACACATCCCCTTTAGTTTCCAAATTGTTTAAGGGAGATGCTGAGTAAACTGTTAGTGAGGTTAAATAGTGGTCTGCTGCTGCTTTCAATTTATTTTGTTTAGATTTATAAATTGTTGGAGCTGACCTAAAGACTATTTGATCTCATCTTCCAGCATCGTGTAAGTAGGAAAGCCGCTGTAGTTGCGAGTGGCCCAGGATACACAGCTCATTAGCGGAAACACTAGGACATGACTTTTCAGTTCAGTGCTCTTTCCACCACAAAGTGCTGCCTCCAGTAATCTAATGGGGTCAGGAGGAAATGGGACATAAAGTAGGTATGTTCTGTAAGGGAGAAAGCACCAGGGAATGTTGGGAGAGTGAGAGAGAATCTGGGACTGGGACAGAGGAGGCTACCAGGGAAAATATGACACAAGGGAGGAGAGGCATGGGACTGGATCTGCAGGGCTAGAGGGCTGAACTTCATCTGACTTAGCTCTCGTCAAGGTCTGAACTGGCTCTGGAGCCCTGGCAGTTTGTATGTTCTCTAGACGGCTTTAACAATGTCATGTGTGTAATTCTCTTCTATGCCTACAGCAAGAAATGATGTCCTAATTTCTCTCTCTTAAATCCAGTCTGACCAATGATTTTTTCTTTTCTTTTCTTTTCTTTTCTTTTCTTTTCTTTTTTTCTTTTCTTTTCTTTTTTCTATTTTTTTTAGAGGTTTTTACTATAGGGAGTATGTGCTCGCCAGAAAGAGAGAAACAGAGAGACAGAAAGAGAGAAATCACCCCCCAAGGGGAATGATCACATCACAATCCCTTCTCCTCCATTCTCCCTTTGGGATCTTGGGCATACACGCACATACACCCAGCATGAATTTAAGCCACTGGGTCCAGGACTTGAACTGTGGTTGACTACATGGGAGTCCAGCGACATAGTCATTATGCCAACTGCTGGCTTCTGACCACTGATTTTCTAATAAATAGTAGAATGTGGCTGAAGAATTGTGTGAGACTTCCAAGGCTAAGTGCAAGAAAGCTGTATAGCTTTTGTCTGGTTCTTTTGCAACACTTGTTGGTGTGTAACTGGGTGACGGGCAGCCACCATGTATCAAGTCTGATTATCCTAAGACTGTACCACAAAGGCACTCCATAGATGGTTCCAGCTGACCCAGATTTACAACTATCTCTGCTAAGGGGTCCAGTATGTGAGTGACCCCATCATGGACCCTCTAACCAGCCCTTCTGCCAGCTGAATACCATTGAATGACCCCAGTAGATGCTATGGGGGTGGGGCAAGGGACTACAGAATTGCTTAGTCAAGTCTGACTGAATTCCTGGTCTACAGAATCTGTAAGATATAGGAAAAATCCACCTAGAAATAGCCAATGGCCTGGTGGTTACATGAGCTGGATTCCACATGGCTGACTGTACAATTCAAGTCTTGGACTGGACAGCTTGAAAAACATACCAGGTGCCTGTATATGTGTAAGTCCAAAATCCTGAAAGGAGAGAGAGATGGAGGAGAAGGGACTGCAGTGTGACCACGCCCCATAGGGAGTGCTTTCTCACTTTGCCCCTCTCTCTCCTCTCTCTGGTGAACATGCATGCCCTCTGGAAAATTTTCTTTTTTTAAATCTGAAGAAGTGGTTTTAGGCCACTGAGTTTGGAGGCAGTTTGTTACACAACAGTTAGTAGACACCAACTGCCTCTACATTTATAAACATAGCCCTCCAGTCTTGGTCACTGACAGAATCTCTCTTGCTTTCCTCTGCCACTTAGGTGAAAAGTTACTTGCCCAAGTTCTAACAAGCTTGTGCTCTGGAGGCCCCATGGGTGTGAGTCAGCCCACACAAGGCTAGAGCTTCCACTTGTAGGTGGAAATTGAATAGTGTTATGAGTCATGGCATAGGTCAGTGAAAATCCCATTTTCAGTTTAGTGTACAAACAGGAATTGGTTCTAATTGAAAGGAGGACTTTAAAATACCCACACAGCACCGTGGTGTAAAGGACAAAGCTGATTGTGGGAGAGAGATGGTGCCAAAGAACATAGACCTATAGAATGCCCAGCACACAGACAGAGAAGATAATGGCCATTTTCATTAACACATTAACCAGGCAGCATTTTTCATGAAATGTACTGAAGCCAAGTCTTTCTGCCTCAAATCCCTTTTAAGTATAGAAAAGTCATGACTTTGATTTAAAAACGAAAACTAATTAATTGATTTCTTTTGAGAGAGAGGGAGGCAACTCCAACAGGATCTTCATATTACATTCCACCTCGAGTCTCAGTCAGCCCAGGTCATGGAAGTGCACTTGCATTCACAAAGGACGATACTGGGACTTAAAGCCACAACCTTTCCACCTAGGTCCAATTGCATACTATGATCCACTGCTTAGCCCCAATGACTCTCATTTTGTACTGGAGTTCTCAAAGTTTTGGCTGGGTATGTGAATGATGTGGGTGTAATGGGTACATACAGTACATTTCCAAAGGTAGCTCAACGACATCGCCCATCCCACATGCCACTTCCTTAGCAAGTCTGTTTTTCAGTCCTTTGACTCTGCATTGACCTTATAATTCCTTTGACCAATAAAATGTATTTTCGGACTTACAATCTCAGGCATTAAGAACACCTGGCAATTTTCACTTTTGCTCTTTGAAGAAATCCAGTTTCATGTAATAAGTCCAATATCCTGAGACAGTCAAGTCATGAGAAGCCCAGCCTGGCCATAAGAAGAGGACACACAGAGAAGAACTCAAGCCCCCAGATGACAGCGCCAGCCGAGTCCAGCTGCCAGCCAACACAAACTTGCCAACTATTGAGTTGTTGGAAAAATCATGATGCATTTTTGCATAAAAAAACATAGGAAAAATACATCATGACTTTTCTGAAGACCCAGTACATGAGCAAGGCCATGTAGGTAGTGGATCCTCCAACTCCAGTCAGGTGCTCCAGCTAACAGCACCTGTAAAGAGTGAGCTGTGCCTGCTGAGGCCTGTTCAAATTGCAGGATTATAAACAGATAAATGGTACTGCTGTTTTAGGCCACAAAGTTTTGTGGTATTTTGTTATGTAGTGGCAGATTACCAAAACAGTAGGAAAACACGTAGGTTTGGCCTATGGCTTGTGGATGTGGGTCAATTGGGGTCTGACAGCAGTTCTGTGGTAAAAGACTTATGAATCTGGGACAGACCACAAGATTGGATTTGAAAGGAGTGACTGAGACCCTATATAAAGAGCCTGTGTTGAAAATTAAGATGAAAGAGAATTGAGGACAAAGCCAAGGAGAAGATATCAGGGCTATGGTAAACAAGGCTAGTTTTTGTGTGTGTGTGTGTGTGTGTGTGCCAGACCAGGAAGGTTTTTTTTGTTGTTGTTGTTTTGCTTTGTTTTATTTTTAATTGCCAGAGGGTGCATGTGTTCACAACAGAGAGAAAGAGAGAGAGAGGGAGAGAGAAAAAACACTTCCTCCCAACAAGGGAACACAGTCATGCTGCAATTCCTTCTCCTCCATTTCATTATCCCACTGGGATTTTGGGCACTCATGCAAATTCAAGCCTTAGAGACAGAATTTGAACCATGTGGTCAGTCATGTGGGCTCCAGCTCCCTTAACCACTAGGCTATAGGATTGCCCTCAGGAAATATTTTTAAGGGATTTTTCTATGCCTCTTTCATAGTAATTTCCTAATGACTCTAACTAGAGCAAGTAAACACATACACGTGTGCATGTACACACGCACACACATATGCCTGGGCACATTTCTGAAATATCTGTGGTTTTCATAGGTCCTTGAAATAAGTAGACATCTCTCGCCCCAGTGATGAGGGGGAGGGCAGCATAAGCTATGGGGAAAAATAAAGGCTAACCACTGAAAAGCCATATCCATCTAGGTAGGGTTCCCATTTAGTCCTAATGTGGAGAGGCAGAATGGATGACTAGAACACACTGTAATGAGTGCTTGTTTATTTTGGTTGTGTATTTGGTCAATTTCATGTACAGGCAAGAGCCTGTACATTGCCATGTAATCCTTTTGTTATCTTCACAAGGATTTGAGTTCAAGAACTCCTCTAGGTATTGTCGTCCCCATAAACATTCAGTAGGGACCCTACTAATGTGAAAAGAATCCATAAAAAGCTACATAAGCATCACCTTTTCCAGAATTCTGTCTCAATTATGTTTATTTCCAACTGTATGTGCTATGTGGTAATTAGCAAAGATCATAGCAAAGATGCACTGTCAGCTTCAAGAAATTAGACTTATTTTCCTATCTATCTCTTGTTTCAATCATATTGAGAATGATCTAAGTTTCTAGTGTCTCAGTAAAAGCTATGCTGAGGATAATGTTTGTCCCATCCTTAAAAAAGCGGAACCTAAGCTAAATATTAGCATTTCCAAGGGTGCTTCCTATTTTTTTTTTTTTTAGAGGTTTTCGCTATAGGGCGCTTGCACTTGCCAGACAGACAGAGAGAGACATAGAGACAGAAAGCGAGAAATCACCCCCCAGAGGGGATGGCCATGCCACAATCCCTTCTCCTCCATTCTCCTCTCGGGATCTTGGGCACGCACGCACACGTGCCCGGCGTGAGTTTTAAGCCACCGGGTCCAGGACACGAACCACGGTCGACTATGTGGGAGTCCAGCGACATAGCCATTACGCTAACTGCTGGTTCCCAAGGGTGCTTCCTATTTTCACACTTCTCTTTATAATGAGTTGGCATTTCTCCAGGGAACACAGGAACCTCACATTCCCTAATAAGTAACCTCAGTCCTCCTGAGCCCACTCTGGTCTCTCTCATTTTTGTTGTGTTTCTAACCCAATCTTTCCCTCCAAACACTTCTCCACATTATGAAATACAATGATATAAATTTTTTGAGTGAATTTTATTGACATGATGAAATGCTCGCAATATCATGCTTTGTTTTTGTTTTTAGAGAGAGATTTTTGCTGTAGAGCATGTACATTCACTGGAGAGACAGAGAGACAGAAAGTGAGAAATCACCCTCTGGGGGAATGGCCATGTCACAATCCCTTCTTCATTTTCCTCTTGGAATTTTGGGCATGCATGCACGCATGCCCTGCATTGAATTTTAAGCTGCTGGGTCCAGGACTCGAACCACGCTTGACTACCTAGGAGTCCAGAGATATAACTATGTGCCATCTGCTGGTCCCAATCTAATGTGTTTTAAAAAGCATGCAAAACCATGCAATATCCATAGTATTAAAAAATATAATAAGGGAGGACATTTCATTATTTTAACTACCAACAGTAATATTCCACTTACAGGGGAAATTATCCTTGCTTTAGAAAATAACTTGATAAAAAACTTGAGTTAGAACTTGAACATAAGCAAGCATGATAGAGCCTGAGTTGTGGGAAGTGGGTTTACTTCCCTGCACGTGACTAGGAGCCAGGCCAGAGCCAGGAAGTATTGCCAGTCTGAGGCCAGCAGCGTTCATGGTGGCTGGTGGGAATTCTCTGGTGGTGATGGTCAAAGCACATTGTTAGGAATGCCTGCATGATTTTTTTAAAAAATTATTTATTTTACATTACTCAGTGTATATCATTGAAGCATACAAAATGAGTATTCCCATCCAGAACACAATGTATATTGGCTCAACCAAAGATATTACCATACATGTTATCTTCAACAAATAATTTTCCATTTGTTTCTTATATATTTTGCTTCTTTCCCTTCCTCCTCCTCCCCACCTTGATTCCCTCCCTCTCTTCCTCTACCGTAATTTCCTACCTTCCTCCCACATTGTCTCTGTATCTACAGTTGTTTTTTTCCAGGCTTTTTTTTTTTTTCACATTTTATTGATTCACAAAAGATCTTAATTCAACTAAATACTTTCAACAGTAAGCGCAGGTGAAATAAACATATCTATGAATACATGTCTGACTTTAGGCATAAAACTCAGGGAGCAGAATGAGCATATATACTATAAAGTAGCATTTAGCAAAGGCTATATAGCTTACTGTGGTTATTTAGTAGGTATATGTTTGTTTTTTTTTGTATTTTTTTTAATTTCAAGAAAAGTAGTTTTAGCTTTAATAAATCAAAATAAAAAAATGTTAAGAAAAAATTGCTTAAGACTTAAAGCCAGGAAAAAGTTTAGGATTCTGTTCAAATAGTAGACAGACACTAAAACTCAAAACACAGATAAGGACAAAGCAAACATCTAGTAACAAGTGCACTGTAATTTTCTTCTGAAATGTTTTTTTTTTCTCTCTCCGTTTCCCCTTTTACCAAAAAGAGGCATAAGCTAACTTATTTGCAAAAAAAAAAAAAAAAAAAAAAAAGTTTAGTCTCAATTTGGTCTGTTATTTGCATGGAGACCCATAAGAATACTAATTGATTTAGTTGGCTTTGCTGAAACCTTTTATAAGGAACTTCAGTTAGACTCTTTAAAAAGTCTCCCAAGGCTACTGAGCCAAGTCAGAAATTCACTCTCTGACTGTGCCTTTAAGTACCTGTACTTGCAGGCCTGTCAGGAAGTGGCGTTCTTTACTAACTTACCAGGCAGAACTGTTTATGGTACCAGGCATTCTTTCTAAGAGCTTCTGTTGGTTTTCTTGAGATTTACCTTAGTTGCTTAGCTTTCTGATCATATCTTCAGATATGAAATTCCAGTCAAAGCCCTGGCAATAACCAGTATTTCCAATTTCGGATGCAGGGTAACAGATATTATTGAACTTACACTAATAACCATTCTGCCATAAAATAAGAATACTCACAAATAGTATTCAATTCCAGAGAGTCAGTTCTCTGCACTCCCATGTAATCAAGCGTGGCTCGAGTCCTGGATCCAGCGGCTTAAAACTCAATGTAGGGCATGTATGCGTGCCCAAAATCCCAAGAGGAAAATGAAGAAGGGATTGTGGCATGGCCATTCCTATAATACATTTCCTGTACTACAGCCTTCATCTCTAACAGTTCCGTTTGATTCTTTTTTATGGTATATATTTCTTCTTTCAAGTCGTTGAAGGACTTCCTCATCTCCTGGAACTCCTTGTCTCCTCTTTTCTCTTGCAAAATCTGGAGTTTGTTATCTCTCTTCTCTTGTATTAGGGAGACAGATGGAGCTGCAGAGAGAGCACGGCTCATCTTCTCCCTCACATCTCTGAGCTCTCAATTGAAACCCTGCAGCTCAGCCCAGGTGTACCTATTCTTTAGAAACTAGGAGGCCTTTGCAATATCCAATTCCAATGACAAAAGTGCAGGTTGCTTGGTGAGTGCCAAGTAAGTGAAACTGCAGAGAGATTTCAGATCACCTCTCCCAATGCCTCTGAACACTCAGAATTAACTCCAAGAAATTAGGGAGAATTGTATAATCCATCAGATGACCACAAACCACTGCAGAGGCATAAGAAATACGAGAAACCAAGAAAATATCTCTCCCCCAAGGGAAAAGAACAATCCCTCATCATCCACAGACAGTACAATGAAACTCATGGAAATGTCTGAGAAAGAATTCAGAATATTCATAGTGACAAAGCTAATCGAGATGCATGATGTTTTATTTGAAGCTGCAATGTATGCTTTGATTTTCTGGTCTTTAGTTTACCACAGATACAGATACGAGTGGGCTTGTGTGTGTGTGTGTGTTGTGTGTGTGCACATGTGCTCACACATGTACTTGTGTGCATTGGAGGAATTGGTAGGCCTGGTAATAAGTAGAAATAGCATTTGTGGAGGCAGGACCTGGAACCAAGAACTGATAAGAAAGTAAACTCTTGATCGACCTGCAGAAAATTGGAGGTGGGCTTTGGATTTCTACGGGGACAGAAAGGGGGTTTGTGTCATTTTGTATAGATCTCAAAATTCATATAATTCCAGATTATATGAATTGGTTATAGGTAAGTCTATAATTCTATAATGACATAGCTGGAAAGAATCAAAAGTTAAGTTATCTTATGGTAGTGAGGGTAATCTTCTTGAGTTTTCTCTATTATCTATGTTTTCTACAATGAACATTTATTAGTTTTGTCAGTTTTAAAAGGTATTAAGTTATTTTATTTATTTATTTATTTTGGATTTTTTTTTTTTTTTTTCTACCTACTGTTTGGGCGAGATCTTTTTTCCTGGCTTTAAGTCTTAAGCGATTTTTACTTAACATTTTTGTTTTTGATTTTTGATTCATTTAAGCTAAAACAGCTTTTCTTAAAATTAAAAAAATAATAATAGAAAACTGAAGACAGTGCAGGAGAAGGGGACAATAAGGGCAGGGAATCAAGGGGGAAAAAGCAAAACATTTAATGGAAATGAAAATGGAAAACTGCTGATAATGAGTATCATAATATCTTTGACTAGACTGGTATGTTTTTTTTGTGGTTTTTTTTTTTTTTTTTTTTTTTGCTATAGGGCGCATGCACTCGCCAGACAGACAGAGAGACAGAGCGATAGAAAGCGAGAAATCACCCCCACAGGGGAGATGGCCACGCCGCAATCTGTTCTCCTCCATTCTCCTCTTGGGATCTTGGGCACGCATGCACATGCATCCGGCGTGAGTTTTAAGCCACTGGGTCTGGGATGCGAACCGCGGTTGACTACATGGGAGTCCAGCAACATAGCCATTACGCTAACTGCTGGTCCCTAAAAGTTATTTTTTAAAAATGTTGCCACCAAGTTAGGAAAGTTTAACAGATCAATTTCATACCTGGCATTAATGGCTAGCAATGAATAATGAGTGACTAACAATAATGAATGTGTGCAGGATCATGTGCATTTTAGCAAGAGACTCACGGAGACTGATTCTGCAAGGCAGAGGAATATGATTCTAACTAGAGGAAGACAAGCATGAGTCAGTCTAGTCAAGTAGCTCCATGTTCTACCGCCGTGAAGTCTAATCTTGTCCTTGAGCTAATGAGGTGGATAAGTTTTAGAACTAGAAGGAGAGTTGTATTCCATGCTTGTTGTTTGAAAAATGAAGAGCTTGGTACCAGGAGTTGGCGTAATGGCTATGTCTCTGGACTCCCATGTAGTCGACCACGGTTCGAGTTCCGGACCCAGTGGCTTAAACTCACTCCAGGCACATGTGCATGCGTGCCCCAAATCCCAAGGGGTGATTTATCACTTTCCCTCTCTGTCTCTAGCAAGCATATGCACCCTATGGTAAAAACGTAAAAAAAAAAAAAAAAAAAAAAGTAGAGAGTAGATGTTAAGTGCTCTCACACAAAAGTCACTATGTGAAGTAATTTATTAATTAGCTAGATCTAACCATTCTACAATGTACAGATGCTTTAAAGCACCATGTTATACATAATATAAACATCTGTTGGGGCTGGCAGGTGGCATGGTGGTTAAGGTGTTGGACTCCCACACAGCTTGCTCTCTCACTTCCTCTCTCTCTCTCCTTCTCTAGTCAAATTAATATATATATATATATAATATGTATATAAATAATT
>NW_006159594.1:3016877-3037633 GCF_000334495.1 Tupaia belangeri chinensis
ATATATAATATGTATATAAATAATTAATTTTTTAAAAGCTGTCAACTTAGAAACAAACTGTGGGCCTAGGAAGATGAAGTTACTCACCCGTGTGGCCAAATGGTCAAGCCAGACCGTGAACCCAGACTGCCTGACTCCAGAGCCCTGTGCTCTGACTGCTATACTACAGTTGCTACCCAGCAAATGGAAGGGAGGAAGGAAAGACTAAAAGAAGGGGGAGGGAGGCAGGGAGAAAATTCATCAATTCTCTTAAGTATTTTTCTCTCCTTTGATGAGAGGATATTGTGGAGGTCAATAACTGGCTCTTTATTCACTTGAGAACTCCTTGAAAATGGGCAAAAGACATTTATCGTTATGTGAATAGGAATGTGACTCCTGGCATCCTCATATTAGATGAGCCTTTGGGTAACCCCTCATATTAGATGAGCCTTTGGGTCAGTTTTGCATTGGGCTTTCCTTTTGAAATACTTAGATCCTGGAGAAGCTGGGCGGGCTGAGTAATCAAACCAAAGTGGTTGTTGCCATCCTGAAACACAAGAGGGCAGTGTTTCAACAGGTCTGAGGAGTTCGAATGCATCATAAAGTATGCCTCCATTATCTTCCGCAAAGAAGCCTGTTTGACTGATTATTTCAGCTCAAGAATTTTAGAGTCCAGGGGAGGATGCATCTTAATGACTCCAGGGAACGAATCAAATTAAACACATTATCCAGGATTTTCTTCCCCAGCCTCCTCTCACCCGCCTTCTCAGCGCTTCTGTCTACTCAGTCTCGTGCCCTGAATCATCCCCTTTGCAAAGATGCAACCCTTCCATAGAAGGATGGGCCAGAAAAGGCCTCAGCAACTTGTCTTGGTAGATTCTCCAAGGTCACCTTCCAGCAGGACAAACATGAGAATTGTTGAAAGTTGTATGTCCAGCCGGCATGTCTGCACCAGAACAGGAGAGTCCTTGACAGGGAGCAGGCCCGGCTCCTGACACCTCACTAGAGACTCGTTGTGATCTACACACTCGCCTAGGAGCTTCACCTTCATGAGCTCTTATTGTTCCAAAACCCTTGCAAGAAAAATAATGTTGCCATTTTGCAGACGAGGAAACAAATACAGAATGGTTTAAAAACATGCTCAAGGTTGCAAAGCTAGGAAGTGTAGGGCTGAGATTCCTACCAGAATGTCCAGCTACAGAGCCCAGGACATGGCATCTTCCTAAAGTCAAGCCCGGCTTCTCTTATTCTTGTAAGTATCCATAACATTAAGTAGATACAATAATTTCTGTGGGGAAGTGGAGAGACTAAGAGAGGCAGGGAAGAGGGACAAACTTCTTTTTTGGGCCCCTTAAGTGTAAATTTCTAAGTTTTATTCAGCTTCTATCCTTCCAGCTCCTGAAAAAACCTGGCATTTAGAGGATGCTAAGTGCTTTACAGATCATCTTAATTACATTTAACAAAACTTTGTGACTCCTTGGGTTATTTGACAGATTTCCTTAAGAAAGTTCGTTTCTGCCTCACCTTTATTTATTTATTGAAAGGTTCTTGCTATAAGGCATATGTGCTCGTCAGAAAGACAGAGAGAGACAGAGAGACAGAAAATAAAAAATTACTTCCCAGGGGGTATGGTCATGCCACAATCCCTTCTCCTCCATTCTCCTCTCAGGATCTTGGGCACGCACACACACACAAGCCCAGCAGGAGTTTAAGCCACTGGGTCTGGGACTCAAACTCTGGTCGACCACATGGGAGTCCAGTGACATAGCCATTAGGCCAACTGCTGGTCCCCTCCCTCACCTTTACACAAGAGTTGTTTATGCCCAGCCTTTTGTTAAAACACCCTTAGAAGCCCACAAGTAAGTACCATAATTGATTTCTTAGCTTTATTCTCACAGATAAGAGACATAAATGATTTTTTTAAAAGGCAGAATTAACTAATCAATCAAAACAGGCAGCTGTAATCTGATTTTAGAGCAACGTGTGTGCTGAGTTGGCCAAGGAGAAATAATTTTCTATCACAGTGGGATGACATGCAAATGAAATTTAAACTCCAGGCTCCCTTGCTTCACAGAATGTCAGAGAGGTGCCAAGCAGAATGTGTTTATGAATGGAAAAGCCAATGGTGTTATATTTTCTCTCAGGTTATTCTCAATCTCATTTTCATAAGGAACAAAATAGTCCTAAACATTTTTAAATATTTCACTCCATATGGCCCAAATCTCAAACTTAAAAAACATCTACCAACTGTCCACAGAAAAGGTTCTTTAAAGTATAGTCAAGAATCAATTTTATTGAGAAATCTGCTCATAAAAGTTTTCCTGGGGTAAAATACTGGCTGCCTGCCCCACAGTAGAGCTGAATCTGTTATAGCAAAGGTTGGGTTAACCATGTGGAAGGTGTCTCACTTGATGAAACTTTGAACTAGGTAACTCCAACTCTAAAATTCTTGGAAATGAAGCACATGAACACGGAAATAGTGACTGCCTGTATTTTATTTATTTATTTATTTTTAGAGAGATTTTTGCTATAGGTGCAAAGAACCGGGACCTGTGACCTAATCCTCACTGTGCCAAAGGGCTCTTCAACTCTTTCTAACTCCAGAAAGCAGGACAAGCCACAAGCTAGGACTTACAATCCAAAGAAAAAGACAGACTGCAGTCCTTAAAAATGGGTCCTCCTTGGTACCAGTAGATGGCATAATGTTATATTATTTGACTCCCACATGGCCAACCGTGATTCAAGTCTCAGATCTGGAGGCTTGAAATTCTTGCCATGTGTGCGTGGCCAAAATCTTGAGTGGAGAATGAAGGAGAAGGGATTACAGCATGCCCCTCCCCCAGGAGGGTGATTTCTCACTTTCTGTCTCTCTGGCTAGTGCACATGCCCTGTAGCAAAAATCTCTCCCGCTCTACAAAAAAAAAAAAAAAAAAACGGCCCGTAAAAAAAAACATCCCCCCTCCAAAAAAAAAAAAAAAAAAAAAAAAAAAAAAAAAAAAAAAATTGGTCAGGAGAAAAACGGTTAGGAAGTGGTCACCATATCTAAAACGACAAAGTTCTATGATTCTCTATATCTTGAAAACCAGCTGGTACATGTCAGACACACTATCAGCACAAATCTTAATAGTTTTTTATTTCAACTGTGGACCCAGACACTGAAGGACTAGCAAGAGACCAACTGTGCTGATGTACGGACAGGCTCACCTCTGGCCTGCAGAGTGCTTGACAGTTTGTGGCTCCTACTAGGTGAGTGGAGCAGCCAATCTCCGGCAGAGAGTAACGCTGGACATTTCGCGGCCATCCTTTTTCTTATCTACTTACCAAGCATTGTTAGAGCACCTACTACATGGTAGGCACTGTTGTAGGTACTCAGAACACAGCAATAAATAAGTCAGTCCGAGCTCCTCCTCTGTTGGAGCTTATGTTCTAGTGGAAGAGAAAGAGAGAGAGGCAGAGAGGAAGAGAAAGAGAGAGACATTAGGCGCTTATGGTAATAATTGCTATGAAGAAAATAAAGCACAGAGGTGAGAAGGAGTGGACCAGAATAACTCTTTAAAAATGTCTAGTGAGAGAAGAAGAAGATGAGAAGAAGCCAGTCATGCACAGATGTGGGCAGAAGCATTCCAGGCACAGCAAACAGCAAGTTCAAAGGCTCCTTGCATATTTGAGAAACATCAAGAAGATCAGAAGGGCTGGAGAGCAATGGATGTGCTTCATGGATTGAATGCACTTTATTGGATTGTGGTATGAGCTGTGGTGGGGTGGGGAGATAGCTATTCTGTAACTAGAGAGTAATTGAATCTTGACTGCACTTTGGATTGTGTAGACTCAGTGTTAGTCAGCGGATAAAGCTTCTTAGGACAGCCACTGTTCCTAATCCTGTTCAACTGCCAGTTAGGATCCAGCCATAACTGCTGTTGGTAGACATGGCCAAAAATTCCTTCAGAATGACCCCTTGTGTGAGCTTTGAATAGGGGAAAAAGACTCTTGTCCTTCATCAACTTGGCAAGTCTCATCAAGCATCCATTTCCTCTGAGATGGTTAAGGGAAAGGCCAATATTTCAAAATTTTCCAAGTACCAGTAATTTCTTCCATTGTTTCTCTGGCTCATTCTTACAAGGGTTTACTTCAAAGAGTTAGCAAAGCCACCCTTTCTCTGCTGATCTGAACAATTAAAAAATGTCATATTGTTACAGTGAACTAAAGAACAGCCCAGAGGGGAATCACACTGTTGACTGATTTTAGTATGAGCTGCAGCCTCCAGCTCTGCCACACATGGCCTCACCTTCTATGATATGTATTCTCTTAAATTTTTCATATTTCATTCATATTCTATTTATAAAGTTAGGTGGAAATTGTCCCAGTCTTAGAAAATAGCTTTGAATAAGAAATAATCCAAAGGCATCAAATGAGAGTTCCACTGGAATGTGGTTCTCTGAGAGAAGGCTATCCAAACCCCAGCTCACCAACACATAGAGCAAAATCAGGCCCAGATTACTCCTGCTCTTCCTCTCTCATCTTTCCATGGGGCAATTTTGTTTTAGGAGAAAGCCTCTTTCCTGCATTGGCCTCCACTCTGTGTTCCACTCTGCTGGTCTGGGGTAGCCATTGCCCAGTCCTCTTGAGTCACCCTGAGTGATAGTTAAGTCTAATGATTATCCACCAGCAGCCTGGAGTTGGGTACCAGCTTTGCTTCTAACAAGCAGTGTGCATCCTGACACATTGCCTACCTCCCCCAACCACAGTGCTTTCATTTGTAAAGCTCCCCAACTGACCTAACTACCAGGACTGCCATTGACTTGACTTAGATAGTTAATGGTTTTCCTTCTGTGGGACAGCTCTAAGAGAATAAGCATCTGAGGGAATGCCTTGAAAGGACCATGAGAACTTTTTGGTGGAGTGTGGGCCAGCCTGTGTACTAACCTAGAATTCTGAGATGAACATCTCTACGCTCTTGGTGTGTTCTGATATGTCTGGACCCTTCTTCCAGTCAGAACATCCAAGTGCAATGAGAAAGAAATGGTTAGCATGTTGTTTTATTTCCTTTGATTTGATTTCCAAGCTAGACTCTTAAGAATCAAAAGGGGTGGGACCAGCAAATGGTTTAATGGTTACATTACTGGGGTCCCATGTAGTCAACCGTGGTTTGAGTCCTGGGTGTGGTGACTTAAAACTCATGCTAGGCACTTGTGAATATGTGCCTAAGATTCAGAGAGGAGAATGAAGAAGGGATTGTGACATGGACATCACCTCTGGGGGGGAGTGATTTCTCACTTTCTGTCTCTGGTAAGTGCATGTTCCCTACAGCAAAAAAAAATCTTTCTCTCTATGAAAAAAAAAAAAAGCCATGACCTGGTGGGGAGGAGAGGAGAACATAGCATGAGGGGACTTCAAAAAGTTCATAAAAAATGCATATTATGAAAAAAGTTTGTTTGGATTTCAACTTTTTCACCAAAATAAACTTATACTTTAATTCAATTTTTCCACAACTGTTCTGAAGTCCTCTTGTACAGGCCATAGTAAAAAATAATAAGATCCAGAGGCCATGCCTTATTCCCCAGCAGAGATCATGAGGGATGTCTGGGATGAAGGTGTGGGCAGTCAGTGATCCCGGGCAACTGGGGAGCAGGCAGAGGCCGCAGGAAAGGACCTTACTGGGGATGAGGAATCTGTAAACAGGAGTAGTGACTGCTGAGAAGAGCAGAGCAGGACACAGGCTGCTACCCCCGCTCTCTGCTGTGGCTCATCCAGCAGGGAGACAGCTCTGGGAGCCTGAATGTGGCCAACTCTAAGCGGGGCATTTTCCACACTTGTTACATCCCAGGATATTAGTAAGCTCTTCCCTGATGAAACCCAGCAAGGGATGCTGACTTAGAGAAGAGTGGGTGTTATAGGGACAAAACAGAACAAAACACCTGAGACTGCTTGTGTGGGGATGAATGTGGGGAAAATAGCCTTACCATATGTTCTGTGTGGTCAGTTATGATGGGGTTATGGTTTGGTTAATAGTTTGTTTCCAAAAGTTTCACATCTTGGAATTTAGATGTTCCCCACAAAATCCATGTGCTAGGATTTGATTGTATTGTTAAGTGAGAACTTTATTCCTTCATGGTGTCCCAGGGTGGGGCCTTTTTGTGTGATAATATCATTAGAGTGGGCCTCCCATGTTTAAGTTTTGGCATGTAGCTAAAGAGAGTTTACGAGGTAGGCAGCAGCCACATGGAGATGGACCAACTCTGCTAAAAGTTCCGCTTTCCACCATGTTGTGATGCCTTTGGATGTTCCAGCTACCAGAAATGGGAGTAAAAATAAATCTATTTTCTTATATTCACCCAGTCTTGGGTATTTCTAAGACCACTGGCTTCAGCACAGAAGGGCAATGAAGTGTGAGGAAGTCCAATAAGCAGCATGTTTTCTCCAGTATTTGGAGTACTAACGAGAACCTCGAGAGACAAACAAGCAATCATATCTGAGGAATCAAAAACACAAGGGTTGATTGAGTGGCTTTAGGCTGTAGGCCGAATAAGCATGGGCCATATGATTTTCTTTTTAATTTCCACTTTCAGGGTCGGGAGGCTTTGGTAGACTACATGGCTGGTGTTTACAGTTGTGTGATTGGTCTTTGGCTGGTGGAACATGACTGGCAGCTTTGGACCTTAGATTTTATTAAGCATAGTCCAAAGGGATTTTTTTTTTTTTAAGAGAGAGATTTTTGCTGTAGGGCTCATGTGCTCGCTGGAGAGACAGAGAGACAGTGGAAAATAATGCCCCCTTGGAGGGATGACCATGTTGCAGTCGCTTTTCCTCCATTCTCCTCTTGGGATTTGGGGCATGCATGTACATGTGCCTGGCATGAGTTTTAAGCCACCAGGTCCAGGACTCAAACTGCTGTCGGCTATGTGGGAGTACAGCAATGTAACCATTATAGCATCTGCTGGTCCTTCAAAGGGATTCTTAAAAACTTATTTTTAAAAATTTTCCCCCCACAGGTTATGCCACTCACCAGGGAGAGAGACAGTCAGAGAGAGAAAGGGAAAATGAGAAAGCACCCCCTAGAGGGAATAGCCATGCTGCAATCCTTTCTCCTCCATTATCCTCTCAGGTTTTTGGCCACACATGCACATGTACTGGCATGTTTCTCAAGCTGCAGGGTCTGGGACTAGAACCTGGTAATAATTGTCCTTATAGTTTTCAGAGTATATAAACGAGGACTAGAAGCTGGGTTGCTGATCTAGCTCTGCCTATTCATATCTGACGCATCATTCGAAAGGTGGAGCCTCACGTCTAAATTCTTTGACACATGCGATCTATCTTTTGTTTTTTAAAGTCATAGATTACAGATGTTCAGCTAAGCAATGAAAAAATTGTTCTATCTCCTCTTCTTAAAAGACTATCAAATAAAAACATTCTCTTTCCCCTCTAATCAAAGCTCCCTATGTTTAGTGAGACCACAGCAGATTCATACATTATAAGGCTGGCATTTGCTACTCTGACTAAATAAAAATAGATATTTGCCTGTGGGTAAAGTTGCCATTAGCTGCAAGGTCAAAATTCCTTTGGACTGGGCCAGCCAGTGGTGTGGTGGTTTAGGTGGCTGGATCTCCATACGACCAACTTTTTGGTTTGGGTCCCCAACCCAGCGGCTTGAAAAACACACCAGTTGCATGTGCGGGCATGTCCAAAATCCTGAGAGAAGAATGGGGGAGAAGGGATTTCAGATTGCAGTGAGGCCACCTTATTCTGGGGTGGGGGGCGTAGTATTTGTTTTCTCATTCTGTCTCTCTCTCTTTCTGTCTCAAGCACATGTGCCCCTATAAGAAAAACAAAAAAAGGAAGAAGAAAATTATGGAATAAGTGTGAAATGAGGGCAAAACCTTCACTGAGAGACAGTCTGAGTAGTTTCAGAACAAGAAACAGAGACAACTACCCCTGTGGAATAAGACTGAAAATGCCTCTTCAGAAGAAATGGAGACAAAGTCACTAGACAGAGCCCCCACTTGGTTCTGCAGTGAGGTGACAGAAATTTCAAAGCTAATTGGAATTAAGATGTTCTCAACATGCTTTACTTCTACCCAGGAAGTAAAGAAACCACAAAATGAAACCCTGGACAGGGATGTCCACCATTGCAAATTTCTAAATCTTGGTAGAAGGTAGCCATGTCTCAAATTTCTGCTCTCTAATTGTTGAGACAGCATGCATAGATGGCCTTCTCATCTCTTCTCCTTAGTATGGTGAAAAAGGTGCATAGTTAGCCTCTCCATGGGTGATATTCATAATTTGATCTCAAAGTCATGACCTTCCAGCAAAGACATAGAATGATGAAATCATGGCAAAGCTGAAACCAAAGAATATGTCCCATTTCTGTCTATCATTCCCTCTCAGATATTACAAAGTATCTGCTACACTTTTTGGCAATAACAAGTGGATGTTTTTGAGACTATAATATTGTCTGGAATATTTGCTAATTTTTAAGGAAGAACATGTTCTGTAAAACAAGTGAGTATAAGACTGGTTCTTGAATAAACCTTGTGTTATCTTTGATCTCTTCCAAACTGCACATATAAGTACAGTTAATGGAAGAAAATGCAACTGCAGCTGCTAAAAGAAATGCAGTTCTACCTAGAGGGGGAAATCCCTCTGATGGACTCAGAAGAATAAGGAATTGAGGAGGATGCAACTAGGATCTTTGATTTCTTTTGGCATTCAACACAAAAGCTAGATAATTTGATTTTAGACTTTAATATCCAGGGGATTTAATTTGGTGGATGCAATTTCAGCTTGAGAAATTCATGATAGAAGAGGGTTTATATTGTAATTAGAGCATGTTGTTGTAATTTTTTTTAAGGTTAATTTGCTATTTCTTCCATGAGTAAGATAGATAGAAGGAGAATGACAGCACTGCCAACAAGGTCCCAATGCCACAATCCACGCTGAGGTTTAGCTAGCCCCAGACCATAGGCTCATGTGCCCAGTGCACCCAGGGAGGTCTCTGGCTTGTACACACAGAACATCATGGCCTGCAGCTGCACTATTGACTTTTTTTTTTTAGGTTTTTACCATAGGGCCAATGTGCTCACCAGAGAGAGAGAAACAGAGACAGAGAGAGGGAAAGTGAGAAATTACCCTCTAAGGGAGATGACAACACCACAACCCCTTATATTCTATTCTCCTCTTGGGATTTTGGGCACACATGTACATGAGTCAGGCATAATTTTCAAATTGCTGAGTCTGGGACTTGAACCATGATTGGCCATGTGGAAGTGTAGTGCTTCAACCACTATGCCATCTGTTGGAACCCTAATATTGGCATTTTTTTAATAATGCCTTAGTGTCATTTAATTTCATTGCAGAATCCTTAATGAGCTATTTTGGATGATACAACTGAATATAATTTAGGGTACGAAATAGAATAGGGAGTGGTTGAGGTCAGGATGGCTTTTGAATTGAGTATATTCTAGTCCATTTCATAGCTTTCTAGAGATAAAAATCATCACTATTCAATAATGGTCCCATGAAGGAATAATGATCAGTAATAGGGTAGAAACTTGGCGAAATGGAGCTATGCTATTATGATAGACTTAATTTTTTCCCCCAGAGGGAGTGTCACAGTCTTGCTGGACCATAGGATTAAGGGTTAAATCTAAGGGGTTAAAGGGGGGAAAGCTGAGAAAGGATAAGAGGAAACACATAGTCCTCTCTCCTTTTGATTCCAATGTTTGTCAAGATTAAGTAATACTGTTTTAGAGCAATGATTCAACATCACTTGGGAATGTGTTAGAAATACAAATTCTCTGGTCTCATCCACATCTACTGAGTCAGAAACATCTTAGTAAACACAGTAATATAACGAACCCTCCAAGTGATTCAGATGCATGCTCAAGTCTGAAAGCCGCTCCAGTGTGGTGACTCTGCTGGTTTCTCAACCTTGACACTATGGCTTATTACTGGTGAAGGGAGGAAGGTGGGAGTGACTGATCACATTAATGAGCATGGAGGGAGAAACTGGGTATACAAAATGCCAATATCCCCTCTACACGGCAAGACCAATCAGCAGACAAATCCCTAACCAGAGAGGCTTGAAGCCTGGAAGTTTAATTTAGGCAAACTTTTTTGTCTTTTTGCTTCTCACACACATGCCAGGTTCCAAAGAGCTGTATCATTAATAATTGATTTCCATCTGTTTATTGCTCAGTTGGTTCTGAACTTAGGTAGGGAATAGGAATGATATTTATTGGGTTCTTTCAATATTAACCAGGGTGGGGAGTGGTTGTGGCACATGTGGGTTAGGCCAGTGAGGATACTTTGAATTCCACTAAGCACATTTCTTTATGAAATATATGGTCAACCCTCCTTTCATGATTGCAGATAATCAAGAGTCATTAAAACTTGCAGGAAATATAGAATGAAAGACATTTCTAGAATTGGACAGAAACAAAGGTGAAGGTGCTTTGATATATGGATAAGGAATGGGAAGCAAGTAGAAATTACCTATGTGGTTCTATTGTCTGAGGGCTCGGAGCATTCCTAAATACATCTAGTACCATGTGCAAATCTAAGAGAAAAGTTGAGGCAAAATAAGTAAAGCAAAAAATTTATATGGGCCAAGGTTGAAGATGATCTCTGAGATGCACAATATCCAAATTTCCCCAAATAACACATGCCAGGGTCTAACAGATTTTCGGGTCTTTTGAAGGCAAAAGCCACAAACATTTAAGTATTTCTCGAAGTTTTACATTGGTTGAAAGCTATAGCAAGGGTTTTTACACAGCAGTGATTGGTTAGATATTAAAATAAGGAGAATAGGATGATCTCTTCATCTCATAGTAACCCAAGGTCAGCATGCTTAATCTTTAATAAAAGTGAAAAAAGCAAGTCTAACTGCAGAGAAATGTTAATATATACATATTAAAGTTACAGAGGGTATAAGTAACTTGGAACTCCATAGTTTCATGTTCCCAGGGCCTAATTATTATTATTATTATTATTATTATTATTTTTGGCCATAGGGCATGTATACTCATGTGGGAGAGAGAGAGACAGAGAGACAGAGAGACAAAGAGTGAGAGGGATAATGAAAAAAATCACTCGCAGAGGGGGGATGGCCATACCATAATCTCTTCTCTTCCATTGTCCTGCTGGGACATAGTTGGTCATAGTTGGAATGATTTTCAAGGCACTCGGTCCAGTACTCGAACTGTGGTTGGCCATGTGGGTGTCCAGTGACATAACCACCATGCTATCTGCTGATCCCAGGGCCTAATATTTTGCATGCTTCATATTTTTGGGACTGATTTTCCTTTATTTCTCACATTAATTCTTTGTTTTTAAGAAACAGAGTCAAGAGTATTCATATAAAGGCTCTCTGTAAGTAATTAGTCAAGATCAGGAAGCAATGAAGACTTAAATTAGTTAATTATGCTATCTATTAGACTCAGATGTACTTTCAAAAGTAATGGCTCATGTCAACTCCTGGATTTGCTATGAAATATATGTTCAAATTACTACTCTCCCTTCATGATTGCAGATAATCAAGAGTCATTCAAAGCTGAGGAAAATCTAGAATGAAAGACATTTCTAGAATTGGATAGAAGTTGAATAGAAGTAACTAACTAGAAAACTTCTTCAACCTGATCTTCAACTTCTATGATTGCAAATATGTACATGTATCCTCCTATGATAATATTTCATGATGAACTATAAAATTTCCTTCCTTTTTATTGCCTGTAAGGTCTAAGATTAAATTAGCTATGTGTCAAAAAAATTCAGTATTTTCATTAATTCAACAAACTGTGCCACCTCCTAAGATTAATTGTTGAAGTTTAGAAGAGGACACAGCTGTAGGTAGGAGGATAAAATAGGATGGTAGTTAAGTATAGGCTTTAGTGTCTCATTGAGTATTTTCCCAGTGGACTGGTTTATTTAATGCTTTTCCTAAGTGATAATTTAATCAGAATCAGATACTATAAATGTTAAAATGCAGAACCTGGAAATACAAACAACCAAGAACAACGGCCTACTAGATTCTGTGCAATTGGGCTCAGTGCTGAGGCTCATGTATTAAATTAATTAAGAGGGCTGAATGTGGTAGAAAGATCCATCAAAGGTTGACACTCAGAAAGAGAATTAAATCAGAATTATACTGTTTTCTATCTTTGGCTTATAAATAGGTTGTACTGATTGTGCTCCAAAACCTTATTGTCAAGTGTTTAGAACAATGCTTGCCTAGCCAATGCAATCAGAAAAGAGAATAAAATAAAAGGCATTCAGGGGAGAATACAAATAGATTGTAGGACCATGGTGGTTGGGGAGAAGCGGATTTGGGAGGATGACGACGAGGAGAAAGAGGAGAAGCAGTTGATTCTGGTGGAATTTTCAGGAATCATTGATTCAGACTTTCTCTCAAAATGTGATAATAAATGCAAGATTTTGGGAATTGACACTGAGAGACCAATTCTGCAAGTGGACAACTATGTTTTTGCTGGGAAATATGAAGGTACTCTTGGGACTTGTGTTATATTTGAAGAAAATGTTGAACATGTGGATGCAGAAGGCAATAATAAAACAGTGTTAAAACATAAATGCCATACAATGAAGAAGCTCAGCATGATAAGAACTCTTCTTACAGAAAAGAAGGAAGGAGAAGAAAGCATAGGTGGCGTAGAATGACTGCAAATCAAGGGTATCAATTTCTCCTACAGACCCAACATGACGTGTAGCTTTCTATATGAAAATGAAGACGCTGTAGCTTCAGCCTCTAATAAACCTTTGGAGTTGGAAGAACAAGACATTCAGACAAAAGACAGTTCAAACCCAAGTTATGAACAGGGAAAACCTTCACATTTAGAAATAGAGGATTCTGGTGCTGTTGTCAATAATCCCTCTGCTGAGACAGAAGATCCTATTTTTATGGAAACTCAAGATACTGGTTTAGATATCACTCCTAGTTGAATGTTTCTTGTAATAATAAACTTCTTACAGTTTTTATATAAAATTTTTAAAAAGAAGACGACATCTCAAAGTGATACCCTCAGAAGCAGAGTTTCTCTCTGACTTTCTCCTGCCATCCTGTCTCTTGCTGCCCAATCTCCCCTGAATCAGGCCACAGAAACTAGAACTCATCTTCCCCAAGGCAGATCATCACAACTAGAACTCCTTTCCTCAATCTCAAGAAGCCTGCAGAAAGTGTTTCTCACACAGCTGGGTCACGGCAAATCTTTTATACCTACAAGGAATGAAGTTATAATCAAAGTTGTAAATCGATGTGTGGAGGCTAACCATTGATTTGGACTGAAAAGGTGGGATATCTTGAAGAGGAGGGCATGCTTACAGGTCATAAGCAGATTCAGAATAAATCCACAAGGAGGATGGCTATTCCTTCTCCTCCCGTCTCCTCTCAGGATTTTGCGTACATATGCACACATGCCTGGCATGAGTTTTAAGCCAATGGGTCCCATTTTTGAGTGGTTGTCAATTATGTGGGAGTCCAGTGATATAACTATTATGCCATATGGCATATGGTTCCAAAAACAAAGCTTTTTTTTTTTTTTTAAAGAAAAGAAAACATTGAAGTCACTAGAAAGAAAGGTTGAGGCTTAACTTTAACATAGATCAGGGAGTTCAATAATCCTGTGATGTTATGCCAGAGTCACAATATGAGAGGTAAGTCATAATTACTGAGGCAAGGTGACCTGTTTAGTAATACTGATGGCATGTAGGCATGGCTCTCCCCAGGCCTCTTAGGAAGGAATTCTAGAGCAAAGAAAATGTGGCCAGTTAAGGCTCATATTCTTTTTGTCCAATCACATTTCTACATAGCAGTCCCTGCTTCGGCAAACCTAAGCATCATATCAGGAAGCTTCCCCTGTACTTTTGGTTCTCTCATCTTGAAACTAAGCAGAAACCCCTAAAAAGGGATAGGCCATCAGTTATCGTTCTGTTTAACAGTTTTCCAAACTGAAAATTAATAACAGCTGAACTAAAAGTTCAATGTTTTTAATAAGGGGCTTGGACTATAAGATTCATTTACCTTAAAATGACCCAAAACAAGGGGTAAGACTTCAGACTTTGGTTATGGCAATGATGCAACATTGGCCCTAAATGAGGGCCATTAGATCTCTAAAACTCCCACATAAAAAGAAAATGGGGGGCAGGGGTCAACAGCAGGCATGGTGGTTAAGGAGTTGTACTCCCATATGGCCGACCATAGTTTGAGTCCTTAAAAAATCTCCTAGACGTAATATAAATGAATAAAGTAAAGTGGCAGGGTACAAAATCAACATATGAAAATCTGTAACATTTCTATATATGAACAACAAGCAGACTGAGGTAGAACTGAAGAAAGTAATCCCATTTACCGTAACCAGAGAAAGTATAAGACAACTAGGAATAAATCTAACCAAAGAAGTCAAAGACCTCTATAAGGAAAACCATGAAAATCTAAAAAAAGAAATAGAAAATTACACAAAAAAGTAGAAGGACACCCCATATTCCTGGATTGGAGGAATTAGTATAATCAAAATGGCATTTCTACCCAAATTGGTCTACATATTTAATGCAATCTTTATCAAATTACCAGAAACGTTCTTCACAGATCTAGTAAAGACAATCATAGAATTTGTCTGGAATCATAAAAGATCCTGTATTGCCAAAGCAATCCTGCATTAAGAAGAGTAGAATTGAGAGGGACTAGCAGTTAGCATAATGGCTATGTCGTTGAACTCCCGTGTAGCCAACTGCAGTTCGAGTCCCGAACCCAGTGGCTTAAACTCACACTGGCCGTGTGTACGTGCGTGCCCAAGATCCCGAGAGGAGAATGGAGGAGAAGGGATTGCGGTGTGGTCATCCTCTCTGAGGTGTGACTTCTCGCTTTCTATCTCTCTGTCTCTCTCTGTCCTTCTGGCAAGCACACATGCCCTATAGCAAAAACCTATAGCAAAAACCTCTCCAAAAAGAAGAGTAGAATTGAGAGCATCTTACTCCCTGACCACAAAATATATTACAAAGCTGTGATAATCAAAACAGCATGGTATTGGCACAAAAACAGACATGTGAACAAATGGAATAGAATAGAAACCCCAGAAATAAACCCCAAAACATACAAACTGATCTTTGGCAAGGGTCACCAGTCAATTCAGTGGGAAAAACAAATCTCTTTAGCAAATGGTGCTGGACAAACTGGGTATCTACCTGCAGAAACATAAATCTGGACCCCTATCTCTGTCCATTAACAAAAATCAACTCAAAGTGGATCAAAGAGCTAAACCTAAGACTTCAAACTATAAGACTACTGGGGAAACTCTGGAAGATATTAGGATGGACAAAGACTTCTTAAATAAGACCCTCAAAGCACAGGCAATAATCCTCAAAATAGACAAGTGGGATTACATCATATTAAGAAATTTCCACACAGCAAAAGACACAGTAATTAGTGTGAATTGACAATCCTCAGAATAGAAGAATTTTTAAAACTATGCCACAAATAAAGGACTGATAACCAGAATACACAGGGAACTCAAGCAGCTTACACCCCCCCCAAATATCAACCCAATTAAAAGATTAATACATAACTAGTTATACATAACTAACCAATATGGTAAATTAGGTGAAGGAAGTAGGGGTATAATGTGCAAAATAGCTATTCATACAGAAGTCTTAATTATAGAATGTCTAAGTCAATAACTTTTAAAGAAATCCATTTCTTTTAAATGTATATAACTTGATGAGAAAAATGCCACCTAATAAAAGTCCTTACTAGAGCCTTTTGAGATCCACATTAATGACTTGTTATGTGTATGCTGATTAGTCATAATTTAAAAATATGCTTCTTATTAAAAACATGAAAGAACAAGGCTTTGAAGTCCCCTTATTGAGAAAGATTAGGTCCCCTGTCTAATCTACAGGGGCATTTAAATGCATTATCAGACCATATATTTACAATAACATACTATACATTGTAATACAAAATAGTGTTATTATGATAAGGCCAGAAATTCAATCACACAAAATAAATAATAAATATTAGATAGCCATTGTTTATTTTTATACTTGAAAGGATAAAGAGAGAGAAGAAATAGTTTGATAAAATTTTGAACAGGTTTTCTATGTACTTTACAGTGTTTTAGAATTTTATGACAGTGATACCTTCAGGGTAGTTCTCTTTTCTTTTTCTTTTCTTTCTTTCTTTTATTTCTTTATTTATTTATTTTAAAGAAATTTTTGCTGTAGGGTACATGTGCTCACTAGAGAGACAAAGACAGAAAGCAAGATATCACTCCCCACCCCAGACAGTATGGCTATGCCACAATCCTTCCTCCTCCATTCTCCTCTTGAGATTTTGGCCATGCATGCACATGTGCCCAGCATTAGTTTTTTTTTTTTTTTTTTTGAGAGATTTTCACTGTAAGGCGCGTGCGCTCGCCAGACAGACAGAGAGAGACATAGAGACGGAAAGCGAGAAATCACCCCCCAGGGGGGTTGGTCACGCCGCAATCCCTTCTCCTCCATTCTCCTCTCGGGATCTTGGGCACGCACGCACACATGCCCTGCGTGAGTTTTAAGCCACCGGGTCGGGGACGCGAACAGCAGTTGACTACATGGGAGTTCAGCGACATAGCCATTACGCTAACTGCTGGTTCCCTGTGCTCAGCATTAGTTTTAAACCACCAGGTCAGGGACTCAAACTGTGGTCGAATACGTGTGAGCCCAGTGGTATAACCTTTATACCATTTGCTGGTCCCAAGGGTAGTTTTCTTTTACCTAAAGTTTATAGAAAATATTGAATATTTTTTTTCTCTTTCTTCAAGATAAAGTACTTTATAATGAGAAAGGAATGTTTCTAAAGGTAAATGAGTCAGTGGTGAAAGAAAGAACAAAAGGAGAGATGGGGTTAAAGTGTGTACATGTGTGTGTCTTGATTTGACAAGTAGAGTTGCTTAGACTGAATTGACTGAGCTCTGAAAGCTGGAAAATCTAAAAAAAGTAAAGAGGGTGGTAGGGACAATTTCTTACAGAAATTCACAAAAGAAGAGAAAAAATATTTTAAAAATTAAAAATTCTTTCTTTTATGAGCAAGAGAGGCAGAGAGACAGCTCCCCAAATGGGGTGCTATTCACCCCTAGTTTCAGCCAGTCATGGAAGATGGGCAAATGAATGCCTGGTGTACCCAGGTAGGTCTTCGGACACGAACTTGGAACCTTCCCAGGTGGGTCATTCTTTCAGAGCATTGACTTTACTTCTTTGACTCCCTCTGTCCACAAGAGAAGGAAAATTTGTTTGAATGAGACAGATACCTAATTTTTAAAGCCCCTAGTCAGTATTCTCCAGAATTTTGTCACTTCGTTTAAAAACAAACAAAAAAAATGCCAGAGGGTGCACATGCTTGCTGGAAAGGGACAGAGAGAAAGGGGAAAAGTGAGAAGGCACACCCCCCTTCCCCAAGGGGGATGGTCACACTACGATCACTTTTCCTTCATCTCTCCCTTCTTTTGAGACTTTGGGCATGCATTTTTCAAGCCATTAGGTCCAGGACTCAAACTGATCAGCTGACCATGTGGCGTCTAGCCACATTTACCATCATACCATGGACTGGCTTGTCACTTTGTAACTTGGGGGGAAACTCATATATCTCTAGGAGGCTGATTAGGTAGGTGGTTTACAAATATCCATCTGCGCATATGGAAGGTCCTAAGGTGGAGGCAAATGTGTAACTGGAGTCCTGTGGGTGAATTGATTTGCACATCATCTAGCTTGGCTAAGTTTTGGTTATGCCAGTTCTCTGTAACACTAGAAATGATTTGGAGACAAATCAGAGGCTTCTAGATCTTTATGGGACATTGGAGCCACTACTGCATTCTTGGCCCAAATTGATTTCCTCCTCTTTGTGTGGGCTCAGCCAGCATCTTGTGGCGGCACACTTAAAACACAGAGTGGAAGAACTCCTGCCTTGTTACAAATCGCTCATGAATTTTCAAGCATGCCTGTTGGCGGCTGATAGTGGCAGCTTCCTTAGACCTCCAGCTGGATAATGCTTTTGGACACGGTTGCTGGAGAGGGAGCAAATGAACTGAACTCCTTGTCCAGCACGTCAGATCAAAAGCAAACAGGTGAGGCTGTGCCAATTTTTAATTCACAAAAATGGCCCCAAGGAAATGAATGCAAGTGTAAGCTGGGCTGCTCTCCACAAGGATAGTCAGTACCTATCTGTTGTGCCCAGCATCTGCTGTGGGCATCTGCTGCAGAGCAAATTGCCCAGGAGTTGAAAAACAATTTGAGAAAAGGTAGATAGGAAGGGGTCAAGTGCTCAGGTAGGAGCTTTCCACTGTAGCAATGTTAGAAAGGACCTTAACTGAAAGGAGAACAGAACCACCGCAGGATTTATTTTGAATTGTAGAACGATTCGTATAAAAAGTCTCTCTCTCTCTCTCTCTCTCTATATATATATATACACACACACACACACACATACTCATATACATTTAGGGCTTCATAATTAGCAATCAAATGCCTTTTGTAAACAGAACATTACATCCCTCTTTACAATGCTCTAAGTGCCTTTTAATAACCAAGAATAACAGAGTGGGTTAATTCTGAGTCACTCTTGGCAAATGAATTTCCTGAGACATTCAGAGGAAAGCCTTGAATCCAGCTGAAAGAGGGACAAGCACGTCTAAATGAAAAATTTGATCCTCCTGTCTGATAACATCTGGCATTTCCATTTTGGGTTACTTATTTGCAAATTAAACTTTTCACAAAGATCTTATGGGAAGCTCAAAGATAAGCTTTTATTCTTTTTCCATGAATACCACAGTGGTAAAAAGCTTTATTCCAAAATTAATAAAGGGGAGCTGTCCTGATGAATAACTTGAGAACACATAAAGCACCAAACAAGTTCAGGAAAATGTATGATAAATATAAATGTAGAGATACAGAGCACGTATTTTACTGCATTCTGGCTCTAATATGGCCTATTGAGGTCAGGGCTTAGGGACCCTACAGTGCCATTCTAATGAAGGTAAAATTGTCAGCAGTGCCTTGGCATTTGGAGCTAGGTTTGACTCTGATCTCCTTTTTCTTCTTTTCCCTCCCCTCCACCTTTCGTGTTATTATTCTGCCTTCCTGTGCAATCCTTAGGAAGCAGACTTTCAGATCACCCACTGATGAGCTGTTGATGGATGGGGCCTACCCCTTGGAGGGTGATTTTGTTTTCCTTTCCATAAAACCCACCTTAAACTCTAAATCATAGGCCTAAGGACGACCTCCTCATTCCTTGTTATTCATTCTTTCTGAACATTTTGGGAATCAAGCTTTGTACAAAACCTAACACAAAATTAGCACAATCACATTGTAAAACCACTTGGCAGTATCTGCAAAAGTTAATCATGTGTGTATTCCATGGCCTAGGAATTAATTGAAGGGCTTGGCATATACCTAACAAAAATGGGCGTATATGTACATAAAGCAAACACACATGAACGCTCCTACCAGCACTATTCAGAATAGTAATAGCTGGAATAAACTCATCATACGTCATTGAGTAGAAATTGTGGTATATTTATAAATAAAACAAAGCCATGAGAACAAACAGACTGCAACTAACAACATGAAAGTTCCCTCATAAAAGTAATACTGAGCAAAAAGAAGCTAGACTCAAGAGAATATACACTGTGTATGTATATGTATGTGCATATTTCAAAAAATAGGTTAAACTGATCTATGGTCTCAGGAAAGTAGGGATGGGAGGACAAAGAATGACAGGAAGATCAAAGAGGACTTCTGGGAACTGAAATTATTTTTTTTAATCTGAGGATTGGTTATACTGCTGTGTTTACTTTGTGTACTTCTCCATTTGTATGCTATATTATAGCAAAATTTTACCTTAAAAGAAAGATAAATCAAACACTGAAAATCTTTCTGAATATATTAATTTTTTTTCCAAAAAGTATAATCTTTTTTGTACAAAACCTAACCACACAGTGAGCTCAATTCTACTCCTGAACAAGCTCTCCTCAGCCCTCATCTTAGCAGTCTCAGTTATTAGTGTCAGTGATAAAGCTCTGCACCCAGCTATAAGCTTTTCTAGAAGAGGTAAGCACAATACCTACAGAAATCTACCAAATATTTCAGCTGTCAAGCTTTGTGTCAGTTACTGAGGTGAGAACAATGGGCCTCTGTCTTCAAAGACCTTCTGGTCTATTTCTTGACTTTTCTTTTTCTTTCTTTCTTTCTTTCTTTCTTTCTTTCTTTCTTTCTTTCTTTCTTTCTTTCTTTCTTTCTTTCTTTCTTTCTTTTTTCTTTCTTTAGAAAGAGATTTTTGTTATAGGGGGAGTACACTCGGCAGAGAGACAGAGACAGAGAGAGAGAGAGAGAGAGAGAGTGAGAAATCATGCCCCCCAAGAGATGATGGCCACACCACAATCCTTTCTCTTCCTGGAACTTTGGGCACACATGCACATGCACCTGGCATGAGTTTAACCCACTGGGTCCAGAACTCGAACTGTGGTCGACTACGCAGCAGTCCAGCCATGTAACCATTATGCCATCTGCTGGTTCCTATTTCTTGACCTTTCTACTCCATTGCCTTTGCCCCTGAGCCCCATCCCACACATGCTGCTAAGTCTGTCCTCACAGAGAGCTGGCTTCAAATACTCCATCATGCGCTCCTCCCACCCGCCAGGTACATGGGTCATACTCACTGTAGCCCAGGCTTAGCTACTTGCTGTTAACACTAACCGGACTCCTGGGAACTCAGCTCTGTTATTTGCAATTCTGGAAGATGTGTT
>NW_006159594.1:3038068-3053994 GCF_000334495.1 Tupaia belangeri chinensis
TATATATATATATACACACACACACACACACACACATACTCATATACATTTAGGGCTTCATAATTAGCAATCAAATGCCTTTTGTAAACAGAACATTACATCCCTCTTTACAATGCTCTAAGTGCCTTTTAATAACCAAGAATAACAGAGTGGGTTAATTCTGAGTCACTCTTGGCAAATGAATTTCCTGAGACATTCAGAGGAAAGCCTTGAATCCAGCTGAAAGAGGGACAAGCACGTCTAAATGAAAAATTTGATCCTCCTGTCTGATAACATCTGGCATTTCCATTTTGGGTTACTTATTTGCAAATTAAACTTTTCACAAAGATCTTATGGGAAGCTCAAAGATAAGCTTTTATTCTTTTTCCATGAATACCACAGTGGTAAAAAGCTTTATTCCAAAATTAATAAAGGGGAGCTGTCCTGATGAATAACTTGAGAACACATAAAGCACCAAACAAGTTCAGGAAAATGTATGATAAATATAAATGTAGAGATACAGAGCACGTATTTTACTGCATTCTGGCTCTAATATGGCCTATTGAGGTCAGGGCTTAGGGACCCTACAGTGCCATTCTAATGAAGGTAAAATTGTCAGCAGTGCCTTGGCATTTGGAGCTAGGTTTGACTCTGATCTCCTTTTTCTTCTTTTCCCTCCCCTCCACCTTTCGTGTTATTATTCTGCCTTCCTGTGCAATCCTTAGGAAGCAGACTTTCAGATCACCCACTGATGAGCTGTTGATGGATGGGGCCTACCCCTTGGAGGGTGATTTTGTTTTCCTTTCCATAAAACCCACCTTAAACTCTAAATCATAGGCCTAAGGACGACCTCCTCATTCCTTGTTATTCATTCTTTCTGAACATTTTGGGAATCAAGCTTTGTACAAAACCTAACACAAAATTAGCACAATCACATTGTAAAACCACTTGGCAGTATCTGCAAAAGTTAATCATGTGTGTATTCCATGGCCTAGGAATTAATTGAAGGGCTTGGCATATACCTAACAAAAATGGGCGTATATGTACATAAAGCAAACACACATGAACGCTCCTACCAGCACTATTCAGAATAGTAATAGCTGGAATAAACTCATCATACGTCATTGAGTAGAAATTGTGGTATATTTATAAATAAAACAAAGCCATGAGAACAAACAGACTGCAACTAACAACATGAAAGTTCCCTCATAAAAGTAATACTGAGCAAAAAGAAGCTAGACTCAAGAGAATATACACTGTGTATGTATATGTATGTGCATATTTCAAAAAATAGGTTAAACTGATCTATGGTCTCAGGAAAGTAGGGATGGGAGGACAAAGAATGACAGGAAGATCAAAGAGGACTTCTGGGAACTGAAATTATTTTTTTTAATCTGAGGATTGGTTATACTGCTGTGTTTACTTTGTGTACTTCTCCATTTGTATGCTATATTATAGCAAAATTTTACCTTAAAAGAAAGATAAATCAAACACTGAAAATCTTTCTGAATATATTAATTTTTTTTCCAAAAAGTATAATCTTTTTTGTACAAAACCTAACCACACAGTGAGCTCAATTCTACTCCTGAACAAGCTCTCCTCAGCCCTCATCTTAGCAGTCTCAGTTATTAGTGTCAGTGATAAAGCTCTGCACCCAGCTATAAGCTTTTCTAGAAGAGGTAAGCACAATACCTACAGAAATCTACCAAATATTTCAGCTGTCAAGCTTTGTGTCAGTTACTGAGGTGAGAACAATGGGCCTCTGTCTTCAAAGACCTTCTGGTCTATTTCTTGACTTTTCTTTTTCTTTCTTTCTTTCTTCTTTTTTCTTTCTTTAGAAAGAGATTTTTGTTATAGGGGGAGTACACTCGGCAGAGAGACAGAGACAGAGAGAGAGAGAGAGAGAGAGAGTGAGAAATCATGCCCCCCAAGAGATGATGGCCACACCACAATCCTTTCTCTTCCTGGAACTTTGGGCACACATGCACATGCACCTGGCATGAGTTTAACCCACTGGGTCCAGAACTCGAACTGTGGTCGACTACGCAGCAGTCCAGCCATGTAACCATTATGCCATCTGCTGGTTCCTATTTCTTGACCTTTCTACTCCATTGCCTTTGCCCCTGAGCCCCATCCCACACATGCTGCTAAGTCTGTCCTCACAGAGAGCTGGCTTCAAATACTCCATCATGCGCTCCTCCCACCCGCCAGGTACATGGGTCATACTCACTGTAGCCCAGGCTTAGCTACTTGCTGTTAACACTAACCGGACTCCTGGGAACTCAGCTCTGTTATTTGCAATTCTGGAAGATGTGTTAATTTTTTTTTTTGAGAGGTTTTTGCTCTAGGGCACGTGTGCTCGCCACACAGAGAGAGACAGAGAGACAGAAAAATGAGAAATCACCCCCCAGGGAGGATGGCCACGCCTCAATCCTTTCTCCTCCATTCTCCTCTCGGGATCTTGGGCACGCACGCACACATGCCCTGCGTGAGTTTTAAGCCACCGGGTCGGGGACGCGAACAGCAGTTGACTACATGGGAGTCCAGCGACATAGCCATTACGCTAACTGCTGGTCCCAAGACGTGTTAATTTTCAGGTGATGATATGACCAGTTACCAAACCAAAGTAATTTGAAGACTGTTATTCAAGTGAGAGAAAGCATTTAACTATCAAGCAGAAGTGCTTACTAGCAGAGGAAGACTATTTCACAATATGCCCATCACTTAGGTACCATGATAACGCAATAGTTCCAAACTTGGAGCACCTGGATCTCTAGGTAGGAATCAGGTCTTTAATTTGTTTGCAGTACGTTCAAAAGCCTACCAGACATTACATAATCACTCACATCAGGGGTTGCAGGCTAGGTTTTATGTTTGACTAGCAATATATAATCTTTGGGTGATAAACTTGGTTAGTACCCGTTGATTGCAAGTTCTGATTGTTGGTTTTCTATGATAGGTTGGCTTTCTGTGATAAATGAAAATAGGTAGAACAACTACTTGATGGAGTTTGATTCTTAATATAGATTTCAAAATGTGAGGTCCCTGGAGTTAATGAAAATAGGATGCCTTCCTGATCATGAGAAAGTTAGCAAATGCTGATGTACTAGTTTCAGGTGTCCTGACCTCCTGCAGGGCCAGCAGAGGGCGCTGGAACTAAATTATTCCCTCTTGAGCCATTCTGATTTCAAGGGCACAAGACTTCACAGGTGAGGATGATTAAAATAAAGACAGAGTTCCCTGAAGATTGAAGAATGACAGTGGGAAGGAGAGTCCATTTTATGTAAGAAATTTTATGGAGAAGAGGAATGACATGCAAGAAGAAACAGTTGTTTTGTGGTAGTGCTGTTTTAATTATGATCTGTAATTGCTCACAATTATTTAAAAATAGGCCGTCCCTAATGTGTGTTCATTTAGACATATACCTGAACGCATAAGCTCAGCACTGTCCGAGCATCTTAGAACAGTCAAATTGTCTTGGCATTTCTAGGCTTGGTTCCTCCCCATCTCCTTTCCTGCAATCATGACCCCAGAGGAATTATTTCAATCATTTATAAGCAGAAGAGAAAGGTTCTTTTCTTAATCAAAGATCACAAATCTCTCCTTTCTCCTTGCCCAATAAATATCAGAAAGATGTAACCTAACCTGCTGTCTTGAAGGGAGGCTTTGGCTCAGGGACCAAAATTGGTCAATACAGTCTGTATTCCATTTCTTCTACCCTACTGATCATTTCTTTCTAGAAAAACTGAACATGGGTCATCTTGTCTCACTGCTTTTTATAACTACACATTCCACTGATTACTATTCTACAGATGCACATCAAGTTTCATTAAGGCACTTAACCTACTTAATTATAAGAATTCTTGTACTCATCATTTCTTTACATGCTAAATGTTCTTACAGTTTTTCATCTTGTTTATTCAAGCTCAATACTTGACTTCCAAACTCATTTTATTTATGTGAACTTTTGAAAATGTGTTTTTCTTCTTTCCTTCTACTGTGAATAAGCATTTACGTGACTCGAATTTTAACCCTGTGTTTGGAGTCCATGTAAAAGAACTCTAGAGGGGGCAAAACCTTTGAGGTAACCCACACCCCTTCTATTATATTCTTAACAGATCAGTTCTTTTCCCCACATTTGAATAGTTCTGATAGGGGGAGGGTGCTCTAACTCACTGTCCAGCATTCTGGTCAGTTCTCATATTCAGTAGAAATCTGCTTCTTTGAATTGTCCAGTAAGAAATGCAAGTTCTGATCATCCTTTCAATTGTCCTTCAAATTTTTGAAAGCCACTATCTATTGGGTCATTGGAAAAGTCATGATGTATTTTTCTATGAAAAAATGAGTTATTACTTTTCTGACAACCTAATAGTTTCTCCTCCAGTTCCTCTTTCTCAAAGATTGAACATCTCTGAGATTTTTACTGAGGTCTTAGATAACGTGAAATTTTTTCTCTCCTTTGTCATTATGGTCAAAAGCTCTTTATTTGTCAGTATCTCTTAAACTCTGCCATTTCTCTTCTTTTGGACAAGCAAATGCCTAGATTCTTGGGAATTTAAGAAACTTAGTCTAGCACAGAAGTGAGTCTAGACTGATGATGAGAATGTGAGGTTAGTAGCCAAGAGAGTCAAAAAGTAGAGTCCTTAGGCAAAACCAAGGTCAATTGATAATCCAAGCATAGAATCTAAATTTAAAGAAACTGGGCCAAGAAGCAGAAACCAGGTGAGAGTCCGGTTTTGAGTAGAGTGCAAAGACTCCCTGACGCATTGGGATAGACCCTGCATCACTCCAGGGTGAAGAAAGAGGCTCTGTGTGCCTCTTCATTTCTGTCACTGTATCTGTTTCAGTTTGACCGATCTCTCCTAGCTCCAACTAATTGCGTCTTTTAAAGATGTGATGACCAGTGGTTGCTGATGACTCCTTAATGATGGACATATGGTGATAATTGTTCATTTTTTTTTCCTATTTGATAAATAACTTGTATTCTCTGAATGGTGGAGGTAAGAGGAGAGGCACTTAGTCTGGCCTGGTAACTGGAGAGAAGTCATCCATCCTAAAGGAAGGATGACTGAATAGGCAGATGGTAGATGCTTGCAGTCTACTGAAGCATGCAGGGTGAATCCTCAGAGATCTGGCACCAAGAAGACAGCAGGAGAACTCTGATTACAGGAGGATATTTTAGTACTTAGCATGGGTTGTTTGGTGAGAACAGCACTTCTGTTATGTGGAAAGCATCTAAGCACTCAATGTTAAAGAGTGTCACAGTTTTAGGCCTTTACTGTGAATTATGCGAAGAGTTTAACTGGAGTAGGTGGAGACAGCCTGGTGCACTAAACCCCAAACCATCCAGATGGAGCCAGCTTAAGAACTGGGAGGGAAAATGAGGAGCCAGGATGGTTTGGGATAGATGGGAAGGGGTGGGACTCAGGTGCTTTTCATTTTAATGGTGAGCTATTTCATTGGGTTAGTACAGATTTTACGGCTTTTCTCAGGGGTCTTATTCTCATACCACTCCTGATAACAAACGTGTGGAATTTTCCCACAGCAAGTTTCCAATTCTCTGACATCAACTTTGTGTTCAACAATTTAATTCTGCTCTGGCACTATCAGGAATTAATTAATCCCCATATATTAAGGCCTCAGTTCTGTAAGACTTTCCCCCACTTCACATCCTACAAATTGGCGTGGCCAGACTACCTACATTGCTGCTCATATGGGTTCCCATACTCCATCCCCAACAGTTTCAGTCATTAGCAAGAATGACGCACAGAACTCAGAAAAACACTTTAATTACCAGTATATTGTAAAGGATACAAATCAGGAACAACAAAATGCAAGAGAGTAATAAAGCAAGGTAGGGAGGGAGGTTTGTGATACTTAGATTCCATGCCCTCTCTGGACATTCCATATTTTCAGAAGCTCTCTGAATCTCATCCTCAAGTTGTTAGAACTCAGTCTCTAGCCTCTCTCTTCTCCCCAGAGGTTGGGGTGGGGCAGGGCTGAAAATCTACACCCTTAAATCATGAGTTTGGTCTTTCTGGTTCCCAGTCTCCATCTCAAAACTATCTAGGGGGCCCCCATTCTGAGTCACTGCTATAGTATAAATGCAAATATGATCAACAAGGGTTCATTATGAGTAACGAAAGATGTTCCAGTCACTCAGGAAATTCCAAGTTTTAGGACTTCTGTGCTGGGAACCAGGGACAAAGAACAAATACTTTTTTGACTATACCATAGGGTGACAGCAAGGTACCCTTCAATCTTGAAGTTCAGACTTCCCTTTGAGAATGAAATTATACACATCGAACATGTAATGAATCAGACTGGCTCCCATGCATTAGGAATTTGGGACTGTGTGGTAGGTGGTTTCCAAGAACACTGGAACTCTAAAAACACATTAACCCAGGTTCAGTCTCTGGAATATATGTCAACATTTGCAGGTTTAAAGCTATAGCAACACTGGATGTAACCAGGTTGAAAAATACAAACCCTGCTTATAAAGAGAGGATATAGTCACCCTACGGCATAGGAAAAAGCTAAGTGTACGGTAGTCTGTTCAGCACAGGCAGGAGAGACAAACAACCTGCATCCAGCCCTCTTGATAGATATCACAAACTGCCTAAGGCATCATCACTAAATTGTGTAAGCAACTTAAACTGAACTGAAACTAAACCTGAGCTCTAAAACTTTTCACCACCAAACTCCTTGAATATACTTACCTCAGTGAATAATACCACCATCCTAGTTGTGTCTGCAATCGCAGTTCCACGAAGGGCAACCTTCACCTGAACTTCTAAAACAGGAAGCTGCTCATTTCATAAACAGCTGATTTAATATGAAGGGAGTTCTGCTTGTTAGAAACAACTTTTTAAAAATTATTTATTTAATTTTATTTGTCGATTTTATTTTAATTTGACCAGAGAGAGACACACATGTGTGTGGAGGGTGTGGGGTGGGGGGGGCGGCGGAGAGAGAGAAGGAAAGTAAGAAAGCAAGCCACCAGGTCTGGGACTCAAACCATGGTCGACCATGTGGGTGTGTCCAGCGCCTTAACCACCACACCACCTGCTGGTCCCCTGAAACAAAATATTTTTTAAATAATCAAAATTAGCCTTCTATAACTGTTCTGTTTAGTATTCACTCTTACAGGAGAAGGTCAGGTGAAGGTTGGAGTCCTTCGTGGGGCTGTTATTGCAGAGGCTCAAGCGTCACATGGGAACTAGACTCTATGGTTGTCATTAGTCTGATTACCAATATTTCCGTTTTTCTCACCAGGACACCCAATAGGATGATACTTCCCACCTCTTTGAAGTTAAGTACTATATTGTGATTGGTTTTGCACAAAGGAGCATGAGGAGAGGGGATATGTGTCACTTCCAAGCAGATTCCCAGTGCTCTAGTCACTATGGAAGCAATGTGAGGGTGATGCTTCTGGCAGCCTGAGTCCTAAGTGACTCTAGAGATCTCATTAGACAGAGAGTGTGAGTGAGAAATAAGTTGTGTTGTTAAGACACTCAGACTCTGGATTTATGTTTCCAAAGGATAATGTAGCCTGTCCTGACTGGTGCTACTACTGTGGTCCCCTCCAAATTCACCATTCCTTGCCTCTGAAAAATAGAGAGATTAAGGGGGATTCACTATCTGGGAATTGTAGAGTGGGTCTTTATAGTGGGAGTTGTGGGAAGGGCATGGCATGTAAAGGTTGGGGGGACACAGTGGAGAGGAAGACTAAGATAGAGTGTAGATTCTTACAGTTTTGTCTTGGACCAGGCCTGTGGGTGTATAACTGCCAAATACTCTCTTCTTTGGAAAGCAATAGAAAACTGTTGTATCAGGAAAGTAATGGTAAAAATATTTCCTTATGAACTTGAGACCAGTAGACCATGCTTGGCAGAACACCAAGCACCAGACAAAGGCAGTGGACTAGAGACCAGTGAAAGTGCTGGTTGCCGCCTTTCAGAGTTGATATGGTATACAAGGCTGACTGCAGGCCTTGTGCAGGGAGGGACTCGGCAGGGGACTGAACTCCAAAGGGTAACCTGAGAGCTAGTGTAAAGAACCTTAGGGTCAGAGGACTCAGTCCTTGCCTCTAAGAACAGGTGTGCTACTCTGGGCTGGTTACTTAATCTGGATGAACCTCAGCTTCCTCAGGAACAAATAAGAGATATGAAAAACATCCCTCCTGCCTCATGGGAATTGTATGGTGATCAGGAGACAGTGTGCTGGGAAGTGCTTTGTAAATTGCAAATCACTAATCAGATATCAGAGACTGTTTTTCATTAATATTCTCAGCCTCTTCTTACTTCGCCTGATTTTCCTTCTCTTTCATGCCTTAGGTGATGTTCTTCAGATGTGAAGTTAAGATTGTATTGGTGAGCTCTTTCACTTAATAGTGCTTTCACGTACACACAGCTATCCTGGTTACCCATCTCCCGGTAGAAATTTATCTCGGATTTATTACCCAAACTTCACAAATCATACATATTTCTCAATAGTTTTTTGATTGATGCTAACATTTTAAAAATTTATATTGCATACCCCAAAATCAATGCACCACGCATGTTTAACAAAATGACATGAAGGAGAAGTCTTGAGTTAACATTTCAAATAGAGTACCAGGATTCTTGTATAGATACTTTCAAAGGTACACACAGTGTCAATAATAGCCTTCTGGGCTAAGAAGCTAAACTGCCAGGTATACAAAGATAACATTTGTTAACCGTCTTAACCATGTTTTAACCATTTCCTATTCTAACATGATAGTGTGTCACTTATAAAACAGATATTTTAGGAAAGGGAATGAGTATCTTGGCCTTAAGTGGTCTGTGTTATAAATTTTCCATTGAAAATAGTAAGAGGCTCCACATCACTGTTTTCTTGCAGAATTATGTGCTTTTCGTGGATGGATTACTGACTTAGGTGTGAGAAGAACACCTTATTATTTGATTTTTTATCTCCTCATTTGTAAAGATGAAAAATTTGAGACTGAGGGGAATTTAATTTTTTCCAGGGTCCCACAGCTTCCTGTGAGGTATGAATCCAAGAAGACAGTGATGTATTAATGAATAACTTGGTTGGTGATCTTTACAAATTGTCCTGGGATGAACCTATGTTCTCCTACCAGGCTCTGTGAGTGACTGTGTCTGTGTGTACAACTCTGCAGAACTAGCCTGTCCAACTTCAGTAGCCCTGAGAGACTTCTGTTTCCTGATGGATAACCTCATAAGGGCACAGACATGACATCTGATCTATAGCTTGACTGAGACTGCATAAAGAGTTACCACAGACTAAATGACTTAAACAGCAGACATTATTTCTCACAGTTCTGGAGCCTGGAAGTCCAAGATCAGTGTGCCAGCTTGGTCAGGCTCTTGGTAAAGACCCTTTATCTGAATTGCAGATAACATCCTTCTCACTGTGTCTGTAAACGGCAAAGAGAGAGTTCCTATGTATCTTTCTTTTCTTGTAAGGACATGAACTCCATCATAGCAGGCTAACCTCATAACCTCATCTAAACCTAATCACCTTCCCAAAGCCCTGCCTCCAAATACCATCACATTGAGGGTTAGGACTTTAACATATATTATTAGATCTGTGGGGGGTTGGAGAGGGGACATAAATATGCAATTATAACATCCTGGGATAGGTTTTATTCCTACAGACAGCAAATAAACTCTCCTTGGTTGCATTTTATCTGGCTTTCACTCTGTGTTCAAATCTGAGTTGTCTAATTGATTCACCTTCAGGAGACAGTAAAAATTATTTGAAAATCCGATTAGCAAGAGCAGTGAAATATCATATATTACAGAATATTTGATTTTGTGTCAAAAAATCTAATTGAGTAACTTAAACAAACAAAAAGAAGACTGTCAGAAAGCAGGAGTGATAGCCCCAGAACCCATGGGGTAAAATAGTAGCCAGGAATCTTGAAGGATCTAAAGCAGGAAGAGCTGGCAAAGTAGCTGCAGCCCACCTCTGTACCTTTGGGGTGGCATGGCATCCTACCTGTGTGTGCCTCTGGGTAAATGTTCCTTTCACCCCTCTCTTTGCTACTGTCTTTCTTTGTTCCACTTAAACTCAGGTTAAGTATGGGTCCTCCAGGCCTGGCTTTAAGAATTCTCAGCAGAGGGGGAACCAGCAGTTAGTGTAATGGCTATGTCACTGGACTCCCACGTAATCGACCACGGTTCGCGTCCCGGACCCGGTGGCTTAAAACTCATGCCGGGCGCATGTGCGTGCGTGCCCAAGATCCCGAGAGGAGAATGGAGGAGAAGGGACTGCGGCGTGGCCATCCCCCCTGGGGGGTGATTTCTCGCTTTCTGTCTCTATGTCTCTCTCTGTCTGGCGAGCGCACGCGCCCTATAGCGAAAACCTCTCCAAAAAAAAAGAAAAAAGAAAGAAAAGAAAGAATTCCTAGCAGAGGGACCAGCAGAAGGCTTGGTGGTTAAGGTGCTGGACACTCCACGTGACCAACCATGGCTCGAGTCCCGGACCTGGAGGCTTGCTTTCTCACTTTCCCTCCCTTTCTCTCCCTCTCTGTGTCTCTCTCTGGAAAAAAAATTAAAAATTAATTAATGAATAAATAAAATTAAAAAATAAATAATTCTTAAAAAAAATTCCCAGCAGAGAGTAATAGCTTTTTGATGCCAATTCCAAATTCTTAGGAGGTAGAAGCAAATTGATGTTACTTGAGTCACCCTAACTTGATCAGTTTTGCCTGTAGGAGGATGCTATGGTTTGTGCCATCTCCCCCTCAAATTCATGTGCTGAGTTTTGTGATGGGATTATGAGGGTGAAAATCTGATCCAAATATGGTATCAAACGGTGAGGCCTTTGGTAAGAGATTAGGATTAAGGCCATTAGGGAGGGGCTCTCATCCTTAAATTCTGGTGGGTTTATAAGGAGAGAGAATGAGGCCAGAACAGAGAGAGGTTTTGTTTGTTTTGTTTTGTTTTTTAATTTTAAGAGGTTTTTGCCTATGTCACATGAGCTCACCTTGGGTGGGCAGGGGAGGGGGAAGAGAGAGAGACAGACAGTGAGAAGGAAAGTGAGAAATTACCCCTTCCCCAGGGGAGATGGCCAAGCCACAATCTGTTCTCTTCCATTATCCTTCTAGGATCTTGGGTAGTTGCACACATGCATGGTGTGAGTTTCAAGACACTGGACCTGGGACTCGAACAATTCCCATGTGGGAATCCAGTGATATAACCACTAAGCCATCTGTTGACCCCAGAGAAACTTATGAACACAACCACTCTGCCCTTGCCCTTTTGATGTGATAGGACTCTAAGATGCCTACCAGATGTGGTCCTTGGAACTTGGACTATGGACCTTCAAACTGTAACCTGAATAAACCTGTCACCCAGTCTCAGGCATATCTGTTAGCAATGCAGTAGCGGACTAAGACAGAGGGGTTATGGTATCCCATCCCTCTCAGGAGTTAGAAATGAACATAGAATTTAGAGAAGGGATATTTGCTAACAATTTCAGGAACCAAAAATCAATTACAAACTCATTTTAAAGCTCCTCCTGGCTCCAAAGGAAAATGTAAAAATAGGAAAGAAAAGAAGACTGACATAGTCTTTAAGTCATAATATGTATGTAGGTATGTGTCTGTCCACATAGGCACAAATCTCTCTAGACCATGGGGGACTGTGTTCTGTAATAGGATAAATTCTCCTTTACCCTCATCTCCTGTTTCCCTTTGCTTAGAATTTTTTTACAGTCTCAAGTAGAGGAGACCTTTAGGGCTGAGGCCAACAGGGAATATATCAGTTTCTTAGAATACAGGTGTCCCCCAGATGAGAAGAGCACACAGTGTCAGAAGACAAGACAAGTAAGGCAAGGGGAAGGCCCAAAAGACAGCGTCTGTCTCATTCATTGCACCTGTCCTCAGCACCAAAATTGCCCTTGGCTGAGGTAGCAGAACAAGCAGACAGGACTTCATAATAGTTATTATATTCCCTCAAAGAATTTAAGAAAAATGTGACCTAATGAGAAACATGAAGATATAAATACGAACCAAATGGAACTTCTACAGATGAAAAGTATGATGTCTCAAATAATAATAAAAAAAACACTAGGTAGAATTAACACAAATATTCTGCTGGTCTCTGTCACCCCAGAACCAAAGCAAGGGGTCTCAACAATTGTTCATGAGTACATGAATGGATAAACAGAGCTTTAGTAGTTCATTACAATGAGGAGGCTAGAACTGGACAATCAGAGGCTAAAATCAGAAACCAGCCAGAGAGATGAAAAAATGACAACAGGTGATCAAAGAAGCAGCCATAGCAGTTGCCCAGTCCTATTTGTTCTTTCTTTGCCATATTTGAGACTTATGTTGGGGAGGAGAGAGGAAAGATTGCATTTAAAGTGATTGGGCAGGGCAGATAGGATATCTTTAATCCTGTATCAAAGTTACTTTTATACTTTTTCATCTCCTTTTTCATTTGCAAACTCCTGAGGGGAAGAACAGAGTTTGATTATCTATCCATCCTCTTAATAATAATTTATTTCTTAGGGGTAGCAAGTGTAGTGGTTAAAGTGCTGGAGTCCCACATGGTCAACCACAGTTCAAGTCCCGTGCTGGGTGAGTGTACATACATGCCCAAAATTCCAAGAGGAAAATGGAGAAGGGTCTATGGTATGGCCATCTCCACTGGAGGATGATTACTCACTTTTTCTTTCACTGTCTCTCTATTTTCTCTCTTTCTGGTGAGCACATGTATGCTATAACAAGAACTTAAAATTTTTTTTTTTGATAGAGATTTTTGCTATAGGGCACCAGAGAGATAGAGACAAAAAACATGACATCACCCCACAGGGGAGATGGCCATACCATAATCCCTTTTCTTCCATTCTCCTTTCAGGACTGTGGGCACATACACATGTGCCCGGCATGAGTTTGAAGCCACCAGGCCTGGGATTCAAGCTGTGATCAACTACATGGGAGTTTAGTGACATAACCATTATTCCATCTGGTCATTCCAAGAACTTTTTTTTTTAAAGTATATTCTTGCACATAGGTGGTATTCAAAATTTATTGATTAAATAAGTTAATAAGTTCAAATTTTAACCACAAGGAAACACTTTTTAACTGAAAAGAAAGTGGAATTTAATAAGTAGTTTTGTCCTTAAAGATTCAAATATTTTTCAAAGATGTAAAAATGTTAGGGTATAATTGTTTAATTTTTGTCCTCTGCTTTTTGAAAAAAACATCATTTATACAGGTGCCTTTTTCTTGAAGGTTGATTTACAATTAATTTTAATACTTCATGTTCAATGAGAGCATCTTTTAACTTAATTTTCAGATGCAATATTTACTTATACTTTGTATACCGTACAGTCAAACAACCAGAAGATTATCTAATTGATATTATTTTTATACATGATTTTTGATTGCAGTCATTATACAAAATGAGCTGTCTAGTATTATCTGGAGCAAATGGTTTTTCTTTATATTTATCAGATTCCATGTAAGGATGATGACAGGGACCAGCAGGTGGCATTGAGGTTAATGCGCTGGACACTTCCACATGGCCGACAATGGTTCGAGTCCTGGACCTGGTGCCTTGCTTTCTCATTTCCCTCTCTCTTTCTCTCTCTCTCTGTGTCTCTCTCTGGTCAAATTAAAATAAATGAATAAATTAATTAAATAAAATAAATAGTTCTTTAAAAAATAAAAAAAAATAAAAAATAAATAAAGAAAGAATGATGACATACATTGTATTTTTATTAAGTATTATTTTTTGTTTTTGGTTACTTTATCCTGTAACCTTGCTGAGTGTATTAGATTTAATAGTTTTCTAGAGCATCCTTAGTATTTTGTATATATGTTCATATGCTCTGCAAAGAAGACAAACAGAAATTCGTTTAACTATCTGCCAAGAAAAGGCAAATACTCTTTAAAGAAATACAACAAATCTAGAATTTAATAACATAAATTTAACAAAGTTTAGTATTCAATTAAAAATGTTAGATACTCAAAGAAGTAGTCATACATAACCAGTAGAAAAAGTAGTCAGTAGAAACAGGCCCAGAGACAATTGAACAAACAGACAAGGACTTTAGAATAGTTATTATATACCCTCAAAGGTTTTAAGAAAAATGTGATCTAATGAGGAGAAATATGGAAGATATAAGAAAGAACTAAATGGAACTTCTAGAGATGAAAAGTATGATATTTCAAATAAAAATAAAACTACTAGATGGAATTAACACAAGTATTCTGTCAGTCTCTATCACTTCAGGACCAAAGCAAGGCCTCTTCCTTTCCCTTAAATCCCCTCAATCTCCTTCCTGGAATTTAGGGGTCAGGGGAGATTGGACTGCCATAAATCCCACCATCTGCGATGTTCCATGATTATCTCTCATTGTAAAACTTTTGGGGATAATCTCCACTCTACATTGGAAGGGTAGGGAGAAGTTACTTAGATAATTATTTGTATAATTTGCTTTAATTTGATTCTTTGTCTCAATACTATTTATTTATAGCAGTTCCTAAGGTTCTAAAGCTGCTGTTTCATAGTTCTCAGTCATTTCTCCTATAGACTACATGATGGTACTGCAAAATTTTGTGGAAAAGTAGAATTAAAGTATAAGTTTATTTTGGTGCAAAAATTTTTGAAATTCATGTGTAGTTTTTTTTTTTTTTCTTTTTGGAGAGGTTTTGTTTGTTTGTTTTGCTATAGTGCACGTGCACTCACCAGAAAGACAGAGAGAGACACAGACAGATAGAAAGCAAGAAATCATCCCCTGGGGGGATGGCCAGGCTGCAATCCCTTCTCTTCCATTCTCCTCTTGGGATCTTGGGCACATGCACACACATGCCCAGCGTGAGTTTAAGCCACTGGGTCCAGGACTCGAACCACAGTTGACTACATGGGAGTCCAGTGACATAGCCATTACACCAACTGCTGGTCCCCCATGCATAATTTTCTATGTATGAATTTTTATTTTTTATATATCTTTTTTTAATAGTATTTTATTTTATTCATTGGCATTATTTTATTTTATTTTATTTATTTATTTTTTTTGAAGTTTACCAGAGATAGACAGAGAGAGGAGGAAAGTGAGAAAGCAAGCTTCTAGGTCCAGGACTTGAAGTGTGGTCAGCCATGTGGAAGTCCAGCTGCCTTAACCACCATGCCACCTGCTGACCCTATATGTATGAATTTTTCTTATATTGTGCATCACCATGAACTTTTTGAAGACCCCATCTATCTGGCAAATTCAACAACAGGAGCCCTGGCTTCTAGTTGGTGGCTGCTCAGTCCCTCACAGGTTTTTATGTAAAATATAGCCATTTGGCCTCTCTGCACTTAGAACCAGCACATTCAGGGTCTTGATTACAGAGACAATTGTTGAAAATGATCTGAGCAAACCCACTGTTACAGGCATATAAAGAGGAAATGAAAATTAGACCATAAAGTCGATTTCCCAATTTTTGAAAAAGTTCTTCTAGCATCTCTGAAAAGAGCTTCTGTGACTAATAGGCTATAAATAAATATAACTTTGTTGCATTATGCAGCATGCAGTCTGACTGGAATGGAGACAAATGAGATAGACTCGCTTCATTCAGAATCATCAGAATCTTTAATGATAAAGTTCAGCTAAAGTGTATTCAATTTTTTCCCAAACCTGAACATATGTGAAGGAAGTAAATGACCTTTGTATGCAAATGTTAAAGTTAATGTATTTTTATTTCTCCTTTTTGTAAGAAATAACAAAAATGCAAATGTATTAAAACACCTAAGAAAACTGGCAAATCTTCCCCAAAAACATATTGTTGGAGGGACTCCTTGAGTTATCCATTTTAAAAATATTTGTTTGTTTTTATTTACTTTTTTCATGAGAGGGATAGAGAAATCCCCTTGACAGAATTTTAAATTTCTTCTTTTTTTTTTTTTTTTTTTTAGGGGATTTACCTATTGGGAGAGGGCGCT